>NC_052069.1:84761277-85085999 GCF_015852505.1 Tachyglossus aculeatus
GTACAAGTTGGCAACATAAGCAACTCCTCCACTTGTCTCCTCTGTGACCTTGGGCAAGTCACTTATCTTCTCTGTGCCTCAGTTACCTCATCTGAAAAATGGGGATTAAAACTGTGAGCCCCATGTTGGACTACCTGATTGCCCTGCATCTACCCCAATGCTTAGAACGGTGCTTGGCACATAGTAAACACTTAAATACCATCATTATTATTATCCGTGCTTAGAGCAGAGCTTTGCACATAGTAAGCGCTTAACAAATGCCATCATTATTATTAGTATTATTATTAATATAAATGAATTACAGATATGTGCAGAGCTGCAATCGGCTGAGGGATGGTTGAATAAAGGGTGTAAATCCAAGTGCAAGGGAGATGCAGAAAGGAGTGGAGAAGAGGAAATGAGGTTTTACTTGGATATTCTAGATTGTAAACTCATTGTGGGCAGGGAATGTGTCTTGTTATTGTTACACTGTACTCTCCCAAGCGCTTAGTACAGTACTCTGCACACAGTAATTGCAGAGCCGCATACATTTTTTTTATTCCCCCTCTCCACCCCAAAGCAGTTGTGTATACATGTACATAGAGAAGGAGCGTGGCTCAGTGGAAAGAGCACGGGCTTTGGAGTCAGAGGTCATGGGTTCAAATCCCAGCTCCAACTGTCAGCTGTGTGACTTTGGGCAAGTCACTTAACTTCTCTCAGTTACCTCATTTGTAAAATGGGGATGGAGACTGTGGGACAACCTGATCACCTTGTAACCTCCCCAGTGCTTAGAACGGTGCTTTGCACATAGTAAGCGCTTAATAAATGCCATTATTATTATTATCCTATTTATTTTATTAATGATGTATATATAGTCATAATTCTATTCATTTATTTTGATGCTATTGATGCCTGTCTACTTGTTTTGTTTTCTGTCTCCCCCCTTCTGGACTGTGAGCCCGTTGTTGGGTACAGATTGTCTCAATCTGTTGCCGAAGTGTATTTTCCAAGCGCTTAGTACAGTGCTGTGCACACAGAAAGCGCTCAATAAATATGATTGAATGAATGCATGAATAAATGCTGTGGGGTTGGGGAGAATATCAAATGTCCAAAGTGAAAGACCCAGAATTCTGGGCTAAGGCGCTCACCAACTCAAAGACCTACCCCACATTTCACCCAGAGGCAAGTTCACTTCCATCCATTAGCTCAGCCCTTCCCATTCATTCATTCTTTCAATCATATTTATTGAGTGCTTACTGTGTGCAGAGCACTGTACTAAGCGCTTGGGAAGCACCTACTCAAAGGGCCACAACCAGCACAGGGAACATGCATAAACAAAACACAATATTCCACAATTATATTACCAGTCTCAGTCTGTACATATTTGTAGGAACAATCAATCAATCAATCAATCAATCGTATTTATTGAGCGCTTACTATGTGCAGAGCACTGTACTAAGCGCTTGGGGTTCTTACAAATTCATTCAGAATCTCACCACAATCTTAAAAGGACTGGTAGGGAGGTCAATCAATGGCACTATTTAGGCGCTTTCTGTGTGGAGAGCACTGTACTAAGCGCTTGAGAGAGTCCCCCTTCTAGACTGTGAGCCCACTGCTGGGTAGGGACTGTCTCTATATGTTGCCAACTTGTACTTGCCAAGTGCTTAGTACAGTGCTCTGCACACAGTAAGTGCTCAATAAATACGATTGATTGATTGATTGATTCAATACAACAGAGCAGATAGACACCTTCTCTGCCCACAGTGAGATCACAGTGTAGAGGGAGTTTATATTAATAAATATATTAATATATTTTAATAAAATATAATATATTAATAAAAAAAATTCAAGCAAATTAGGGGATTAGTTATGTATTTTAAAACACACAACTACCATGTGATTCCACAGAGTTTGTCAACTGTACTTACTAACCAACACTAAAAGAAGCATGAAAAGTATTCCTCAAATGATCCCATCCCTTTACGATATCATTTTTTCCTCAGCTCCTGAAATTTAGCCAGGTAACTGGCAGAGTAACATGAACAATCAAAAACTGTTTAAAAAGTAGAAGACCCACTTAATGAAAAATCTTCCAAATGCTTCCATATGTTGCATGAAGTATTCTTCTCCTCTAAATGAGCACATTCAGATTTAGGTTCTGGCTTTGTTTCAGAGAACCCCATCTGCATAGTGCAGCCCTTACAGACACATCTCAGTCATGCAATAGCTATGTCACAGCTCATATATCAAATAAAAATCACAGTCAAGCCCACACAACCTTTCAAGCCCAAAGTCTTCCATTCTATTTAAAGGAATCCTGAGAGAGCTCTTACTATACCAAACCACTGATGTCACATGACTTTTGTTGGGAAACAGAGTCCTAGGACTAAAACATCAAACAATCCCTAGCAGTTGTGAATGACACCCAAACCCTGCCAAAAAGAGGAAAAAAGAAACCCTCAACTGTAGTTAGTATAGCTGTAAATTCTAGATGTTTCATTTTCAGAGAAACAGGTGTAGATCTGAAAATCATTTTCTTTAAAATGTTTGGATATTGTATTGGTTTACTTTGGGATTGATTTTTTTTAAGCACTTTTTCTGCTCAAACTAAAAAGCCTGATAAAATGGTACTGCCATGTGCCAGGGTAACAAGTGAGTTCAAGCCTAAGTTTAGGATAGGTGTTGAAATTAGTTTAATGATGTAGATGAAAAGCCTTTGCAATTTAAGAGGACGGGTGCTGGTCTTTAAGTGTTTCAGCGGAAATCTCCACCTGTTTTGGGATAAAACATAGAGTGCCTACCTTTTTGCTGGTAGAAAAAGCAACCACATTGTACAGAGGAAAGAGAGCCCCTTAAGCTTGTTCGCTACAAAGAAACTTTCAACACATTTCACTGGTCGACTAATGGAATTTTAACCATTTCTGACTATAAAGTAATGCTCCCTCATTTCTGACAGAAAGAATATTTTTTCACGGTCTGGCTAGAACACAACGGCATAATTAAGGAACATTCTTCTGGCGACAAATTAAGGAACGTTCTTCCAGCAACGCTCATCTGTCCAAATGCGGTACAACCTGGTGTTGAAATGAACAGTTGTGCGCACGGGTTTTCCTTCTTGGAGGGCTTTACAAAAACATAGCCCCCATGTTATTACATAATGGGGTGCGTATCATTTACTCCGAAGTGAGGGTAAACAACAGAGGCATAAGAATGATTTCAAGTTTTACCAAAACACGACTTCAAGTAATGGAGTTTAGCTGTAGATTGTTGAGAAGAAAAAGGGGCGGACAATCAAACCTTGGTGAGCTAGAAATGGGGTGGGTCTCTGGAACAAGACTTGGGAAAACTAGTTATTAAAACACAGAATCTAAAACAGCCCCAAGAACTGCCATGACAATGCAACAATTCACTAAAGGATCATCTTGACACATGTGCACAATGTGACAGAGACCAATCATGTTACCATATTTTCTACCACATTAACAAATAAAATATGCTCGTAGTATCATCTTGAAGGATGAAGGAAAGAGAGAGATGCTTAGTTCTTTTCTAATACGGAGATGCACTCCACATTAAAGTAAACTCACATCAGAAAACTCACCCGAAGACCACCACCACGCACACAACTCCTTCTTCAAATGCTGTACTGACTCCTAGCCAGACAGGCACATGTCAGTGGAAGAATGTGCCCTAATTCCTTAATAGCATTCCATCGCCGGCGCATAGTGAAAACATGTGTTATGAAAGAACTGCGTATCAGTATTGGCTATTGAGGTCTTCACTTCTGATAATGGAGAGCCTTTATATTTTAATGAGTCCTGCATGTGTCCCCACCTTCAAAGCCCTACTGGTTTATTTATTTATTTATTTTTACAATGGCATTTGGTAAATCCTTACTATTATGGAAGGCACTTTACTAAGCACTGGGATAATCAAATTGGACACAGTCCCTGTCCCATATGGGGCTCACAGCCTTAATCCCCATTTTGCAGCTGGGGTAACTGAGGCACCGGGAAGTGAAGTGACTTTTCCAGCAAACAAGTGGCGGAGCGGGGATTAGAACCCCAATCCTGTCATTCCCAGTCCCGTGCTCTTGCAGCTGGCCACGCTGCTTCTTGAAAAGTCATCTCTCTTCCAGAGAGCCTTCCCTAACTAAATTAATCTGACCCCCTATTTTCCCTCCCTACTGAATCACCTGTACACTTGGGGCCATACGCTCTAAGCACGCTAGTAGCTCACCACCAAGACACTCATTTTCTTATTCCCTTTGGCTTCCCCGACCAGGAATTCATTTTAATGACTTTTCCCCGCCCCTACCTTGCAAATTCCCTGAGGGCAAGGATAATAATAATTATAGTCCTTGTTAAGCACTTACTATGTGCCAAGCGCTGGGGTAGATACATGTTAATCAGGTTGGGCACAGAGCTGAGGGCCAGAGAAGTGAAGTAACTTGACCAAGATCACACAGCAGGTAAGTGGCGGAACTGGGATTAGAACCCAGGTCCTTCTTACTCCCAGCCCCCCGTGCTCTAGCTACTAAGCCACGCTGCTCTACCTACTCTACTGTTCCCTCTTAAGTGCTTAGTACAGTGCTGCATACCATGAACTGGCTGTAGGTTGTCCTGTATAAAAGAACTGCTTTGATAGGAATTGCATCCAAGTTACATGTACCATGTTTGGGCTGGCTAATCAATGAATTGTAGTTACCAAACACTTACTGGGTGTAAGCCCTGTACTTGAATCTCTGTTCAGTGCTCCAGTTCCAGAAAAACCCACTAAAAATATGAAGCCTCTCTCTACAAACACAGACAAAGTCTCTCTATGGCCACACACTCAGTTCTAACATCACACACTTTAACTAAGGCTTATGGCTACAACATCGTTGGGGAATTGTGGAAAGAGCTTGTTTGGATATACCATGCCAGTGTGTCAAAAGAAACGACTTGCTTGCATGTTTGAGGCATAGGAATACTTGAGCAAGAGATTTCCTTAAGGCAGAGTTGTGCAGAAATACGGCCCTGACATTTTTAGAGATATGAAATGTACTGAAAAGACACTATTGGTCAATGCAAAGGGATGCCAGAGCAAACAAATAATCCAATATGATATTGGTGCTCCAGATTTTAATTCCATCATATATATATCAATACACAGGTGTCATTTTAAAAGAAATTATAAGCGCTGCCATTGGACTGAAATTACATAACCATAAAAGAATTCCGCACTCATATTTTTCTGGCACTTGCCATTAGAAGAAGAAAAAAAAAACAGCTTTGGGGTTGACTGCACTAGATCAACATTTTAGATGTTGTTTTCTTCAACTCTACAACCACCAATTTGGTTTCCTTTTCAAATTCAGCCGAAATATCACAAAAGAAATTTTTGTACAAACAATAATAAATAACATTTGCATTTTCATATGTTCATTTCATAACCTGGTATGCTTAAAATACTGATGAATGGAAGCACTCTGAAAATATTTATTTGGGATTCCTCTAAAATATTAATATCTACTCTCCTACTCATAAAAAGGCTTTTCATCATATATTGCCTAACCTAGGAACTGGCAGAACCAAAAGTTAAACCAAACAATTTTAGCATATTTAATGAGCCAAAAAAAATTGTCCTGTGAATTAATTGAATGAAATCGCTTTCCATCACTGGGCAAGATAGTGTAGCAGAAAGGACACAAAACGAGGGCTCAGAAGGCACTGTTTCTAATCCCAGTTCTACCACTGGTCTGCTGTGTGAACTTGGGCAAGTCGATTAACCTCTCTGAGCCTCAGTTTCCTCATCTATAAAAGGGGGATAAGAGTTGCTCTCAGCAACTCTTGGACTGTGGGCCCCACGTTGGATAGAGATTATGTCTGATATCTCCTATCAATCCCAGCTCTTGGCAGAAAACATAATTATGAGTAAATCATGCTTGTTTCCCAGACCTAAACTTGAAAATGGGTTGAAAACTATCACTATTGATAATGTTGAATGGCAGAACAGAATCTATACCATGGGGCCAACTATAAAGGAAAACCCTTAACTTTGTCACTAGCCCCACTGTCTATGGCCTGAACTCCCTTCTTAAAATTGATAAAATAAGGAGTTGGGCACAGCTAGAGAACAGGGAATAGTAAATAGAGAAAAGCAGAGTCACACAGTTGTCTGAAGCGAAAAAGGGAAGGGAAATGGGAGGAGGAGGGGGAAGAGAAGACCAGCCATAGCCCTCTGAAAAGAGTAATCAATCAATGGTGATTATTGAGTACTTACCTTGTGCAGAGCACTCTACCAAGTGCTTAGGAGAGTATAACAGAGTTGGTAGACTCATTCCCTGCCCGCAAGGAACTTACAGTCTAGAGGGCAATGCCTTCATCCTTAAGTCCACCTCGTGTGCTATCTAGACTATCGATAAATAGTTGATTGAGACATAGGAAGTAGACGGCCAATCATTAGGAATATAAAAAAGGCTATCTCTATGTCTGAGAATAAACATTTCAAATCAGAAATTTATTTATGATTGAGGGAGAGGGAGGGGGGGAAAAATCAAACAAGTGAAGAGCAACCACTCTTAACCAACTATGTTATACTGTACTAGCCTAAGCTCTTGGTACAGTGCTATGCCCACAATAAGCGCTCAATAAATATGATTCTCTCTCACACGTACACACCCAAACGCCCCCTCCACCAAAAATCCCAACAAGATTGAGACAAAATAAATAAAAATGTATTCTGATAGGTTTTAGCTTCAACCATAAAGCCTTCCTAAAACTTCACAGCACAAAAGACTTGGTTGATTATTTTATCCAGCATTCCATATTCAAACCACACATTCCCTATTGTGTTCCCGTCTCAAATGGAACAAGAACAAATGGAAAGTAAAGAAGCTCTTGTCCTTTCAGAATTTGTTATTCCTCAAAAAACATTTTCAAAACATTGTGCTATTTCTGAACGAAGGGAATTGAGTTAATGAATTTATTCTGGTAACTATTTGGCATGGCCATGACATACCCAAAATTCAACCCAAAATTCATCTCTCTCTCTCTCTCTTTCTCTCTCTCTCTATATATACACACACATATACACACATGCACACTAGAGAGAGAGAGGGAGAGAGAGAGAGAGGGAGAGAGAGAGAGAGAGAATATGTTCCATTTACTAGGACCCATCAGGGTTGAAAGTGTGACTGAAGGATCTTCTTTAGACACAAAAATATCAGTCCTTCACTCCATCAGCTGAGGACTGCATAATAGTCACCACAGTATATATTAGTACAGTGCCAGTGCTTAGTACAGTGCCTGGCACATAGTAAGCACTTAACAAATACCATAATTATTTTATATTAAGCATACAGTGCATTTAGTGCCCAGCTGCGCACTGACGTGTATATGTAAGATAACCCAATAAAATACGGTCTGTCTCAAACAGGGATCAAAATCCTAAGAAGTAGGAAAAGGAGGTATCCTATCTCCAATTTTCTAACCCCAAGGCTGCCTCTCTTAGACTATCCACTTTCGTAGGGCTTATGCTTAGGGGGTTGGGGATAGAGAGAGTGTAGAAGCATAGTAGACTATGACATAGTAGTCTAGACATTCTAGACTGTGAGCCCACTGCTGGGTAGGGACTGTCTCTATATGTTGCAAACTTGTACTTCCCAAGTGCTTAGTACAGTACTCCGCACACAGTAAGCGCTCAATAAATATGATTGATTGATTGATAGTAGTATTAACATTTGTTGAGTACCACGTGGTACAATTCACTGTACAAGTCACACAGCAAATACAGAGACCAACATTCTACTTATACTACATTCTAACTGGAAAGTGAGCTACAAAGTTTGAGCGATTCTGGGGAAAAAGAGCATCGCCAAGGGTAATGAACGGTTCAGGCCTGGAGCAGATAGTCCCCCAGAGCACGGGCCAGGAAGTTAGAGGACTTTGGTTCTAATCCCAGCTCTGCCCCATACCTGCGGCGTGACCTTGGGCAAGTCACTTCATTTCTCTGTGCCTCACTTTCCTCATCTGCAAAATGCGGATTCAATAACTGTGCTTCCTCCTGCTTTGACTGGCAGTCCCATGTGGGACTTGATTATCTTAAATCTACCCCAGTGCTTAGTACAGTGATTGACACATAGTAAACCCTTACCAAATACCAAAGTTAATATTATAGCTTCCCAGAATCACCCCAGCCTTCTTATGGGAGGACTTCCAAGAGCCAACAATCATTTAAGACACAATCCCTTCTAGGCCCCAGATTGTTCGGTGGAATTGCCTAGAGATATGGAGCATGTACTAACAAAGGCTAAAACATGATTTGAATTTCAATTACAAATCTTTTCCAATGTTCTCAAAATGATTTTTGGACACTATAAGCCAAATCCAAACATGGAACAGTCTAAGTTGGACAAATATTTCCATATGTATTTTACTACACCTACTGATTTTAACTTCTAAATTATCACCCAGAGTATTAGGCAAAATTTATAATGATAGGCACAGATGTATTCACGGAATAAGGTTGGTTAATTTAAGAGGAGGTGGAGGGGAGAACTACCTTTATCCGACCTGAACTAGAGAGGGCTTGATTAAACATTTCTATTATTTGCTAAAAGGGTTCTCGTGATTCTTCCCCTTACCTGATAAAATCATCAAAAATTTCAGTTCAAACTCCTTGTAAAAGCAGCAGCTAACTTTTTCCCTGAACTTTCTTTAATACCAGCGCAACAGCTGTATTAAAAAAAAAAAAATTAATCAGTAAAGCATTTCCATCCTGGAAGGATTTAGGAGGAAGGACAGCCAAAGTCATATATCTTTTATAATGAGGCACAGTCAGTAGGCTTTTTAAGCCTCATAGTTGTGGAATACTTTTGAATTCTCAGGCTCAACACTACTTTACCAATAACTAAAGCTTATGAAAAAACAATTACTAAGGATAGAAAAAAAAATTAAGTAATGGCACCACATCCAAAAATATCCCAGTACTTTAACAGAAAACGAGAAGTAGAAAAGAGTGCTATCGTGTCAAGCAATTGCCTGGCAGAGAAAACACTTGTGCTAACTGCAAAAAGCTCAGGGACCTTTACAAGTAGGTCAACACAGTGGACTGAGTTCTCAGTCTAAGAAAGAGCATCTGGACCATTGATGCAATGACAGTGGATGTGAACTCTCCCCAAAAGATAAAATTAATTCAAGCAAGTAACTGGTTATTTAACCAGATAGCCATTCTGCAGTACTGCAAAATCCAAGCAAAACTCATAAATTGACTTAAGAAGGGTTACATAATTACATTTTCATGGAGAATGACCTTGAGGAAAACAGAAAACATTCTAAGTTACAAAAGCTCAAACATTACATCCAATAGTACAAAACAACTACACATCGATTTCATATACTACTGCTCACGCTAAAGCCCATTAAACTGAACCAGATTGGTCTTACCCAACAAAGAAAAATGGAAGTTTATGTCTTTTGCTCAAATGAAAAATCATGACACCAAATTTAGCAATAAGGTTAAGAATTCCTTGCTGCCATTGCTTCTTGCAGGATTTCATGTTCTCAATTTGCCTTTCCCAAAGTCTCGATTCACCAAAGAGACACCTTCCTATATTTCCGCAACACCAAGTTGACTTATCTGAGTGGCATTATCCTCAAATCATCTCTGTCATTCAATCCACACATACAATGTGTCACCAAATCCTGTTGATTCTGCCTTTACATCACGAAAATCCACCCTTTCCCCTCCACCCAAACTGTTACTCTGCTGATCCTAGCTTGTATCCTATCTCACCTAGATTATACCAACCTCCTTGCTAACGTCTCTGCCTCCATTCTCTCCTGACTCCATTCCATACTTCACCCTGCCACCCAGATCATTTTTCTGAAAAGGCTGAGTCCACATCTCCCCACTCCTCAAGAACCTCCAATGGATGCCCATTCACCTCCACATCGGACAGAAACACCTTCCCATAGGCTTTTAAGCATTCAGTCTGCTCACCCTTCCTTAGAACTCAGACCAGTCAAATTTACTTAGCAGCTGCTAGAACGCAGAACAGTTAATGGTGCTAAATACATTTGTAACACTGAAAAGTACAGGACTTCTACTGTACATACAGTAAATACTGTAAATACAGGTTATTTTACTTCTGTATCCACCAAACTTCAAAGGCAAGTGAGGTAGTCACAATGGGATTGTGACACCCTCTGGTTGACACTATTACTCAGTAGCTGGTCCAGGACTTGACTAGTAAAGAAGAACAATGAGAGAGCAGAGTGGCTTTGGCAACCTCTTGTTTTAAGATGGCGATGTTGGTAGAGCTTTTAAACTCTTCTGTTATTTCTTCCAAACTCCACATGTTGAAGAAAACATAATGTAAATTTCAAAACAGTAATTTCCTCTGTTCCTTAAATACTTTGGCAGGAATGCTCGCACATCCAAACACTTCATTGTACTTTATGCCTTTGGCTGCAGCAGCGATTACCCCAAAATTGATATGGAGGTCATGCCTTTTTTTTTGGGGGGGGGGGGGGAGGTCCGTCTTGGGGACATATCCTCTAGGATAGAAGGGATGTTCACTAGCCAGTGAAGTGTTTTTGGCATTCCTGCTGAGGTCTTTCATTGTCTCTGATGAACCATCTATTTTATTAACTATGTTGTTGATGTGGACATGGGACTCACGTGGCTTCTTTACTAAATAAAGAATAAAATCTTGAATAAAAATCTTGCTTTGGTGGAAGTGGGCACATCCTTGGGTTTCTACAGTCTTAGCATCTCAGCATCAATAATTCTGGAATTTGATAAGTGCTTACTGTGTGCCAGGCACTGTCCGAAGCGCTGGGGTGGATACAAGTAAATAGGGTTGGACACAGCAAGCAAATAGGGTTGGATACAGTCCCTATCCCACATGGCACTCTCTCAGTCTTAATCCCCATTTTACAGATGAGGAAACTTAGGCACAGAGAAGTCAAGTGGCTTGCCCAAGGTCACAGAGCAGACAAGTGGAGGAGCCAGGATTAGAAACCATGACCTTCTTACTCTCAGGCCGGGGCTCTATCCACTATGCCATTAGTGGCACTGTTCTTTCACAGGTTCCTGTAGACCTTTCATCATAATACAACAATAAGAACCTGAGAGGTACTGAGGCATTTCATAATTTGCAGTAATTTCTCATTTTTATTGAACCTGCTTTGCTAGGTGCCTCACAGGAAGTATCTCAGAGGGGCACCCATTCACTTTTCACTTTGGTACTTGGACTAAAACTGTGAGCCTCATGTGGGACAGGGACTTTGTTCAATCTGATTATCTTGTACCTACTTCAGCGCTTAGAACAGTGCCTGGCACATAGCAAGCACTTAATGAATACCATTAAAACAAAATAAAAGAAACAGAGTTCCTTGTTCCACTTTATTTGAGAACAGCAAAGTAAGCTACCAGCATTTCAAATTGGCTTCAAATCAAGGTCTCAAAGGTGAAGGACTACGGCTTCATCTAAGCCATTTGATAAACAATTGCCAAATATGAGAAATAAAAATTTTGATCTTTTTACTACTTCTCACATCTCTACTTAATCAAAACTGACACTAGGCAGAAGAGACTTATCATGAGAGTTCTTTAAAATAAGCGAATTGTCCTTCTTCTGTGGGAATACACATACTTTGGAAACCATCAAATAAACAAAGAGGATGCTATTTTTAGCTCATATAAACTCCAAATTATCAAATAGATACATAAAGTAGAAGGAAGCATTTGTTTGCCTGATTATCTATCTAAATTTTAAAGACGTTTTATAGGCTTCAAAGTACTCAATTGGCTCTCCTCCTCCTATTTTACTTTGCTGATTTCCTACTTCAATCAGATCCGTGCACTTCATTCATTCATTCATTCAATCATATTTATTGAGCACTTACTGTGTGCAGAGCACTGTACTAAGAGCTTGGGAAGTACAAGTTGGCAACATACAGAGACGGTCCCTACCCAACAGCGGGCTCACAGTCTAGAAGGGGGAGACAGACAACAAAACAAAACATATTAACAAAATAAAATAAATAGAATAAATATGTACAAGTAAAATAAACAGAGTAATAAATATGTACAAACGTATATACATATATATACTTCGCTCCTCTAACGCCAACCTGACTGTATGTCTACCTCACCGCCAAACCCTTGTTAGTGGACAGAGCCTGAGCTTGGGAGTCAGAGGTCGTGGGTTCTAATCCCAGCTCCTCCACTTGTCTGTGTGACCTTGGGCACGTCACTTAACTTCTCTGTGCCTCAGATACCTCATCTGTAAAATGGGGATTAAATATGTGAGCCCCACGTGGGACAATCTGATTACCCTGTATCTGCCCCAGCACTTAGAACAGTGCTTGAAACAAGGTATGCTCTTAAATACCATCATCATTATTATTATTATCCTCCCTCTGGCCTGGACCTCCTTCTCCCTTCCATATATGACAGACCACCACTCTCCACAACTTCAAAGCCCTATGAAAATCCCATCTGTTCCAAGAGCCCTCCCTCAACTAAGTGTTCATTCCCCTAATCTCTTCTCCTTTCTGGGTCCCCTCTGCACTTGGATCAATCAGTACCTTCTATGTACTTGATATTCATTCATTCATTCAATCGTATTTATTGAGCACTTACTGTGTGCAGAGCACTGTACTAAGCGCTTGGGAAGTATAAATCTGCAAGATATGGAGATGGTTCCTACCCAACAACAGGCTCACAGTCTAGAAATTCACCCCACCCTCGGCCCCACAGAACTTAGGTACATATTTCATAATTTATTCTAATGCCTGTCTCCTCTAGACCATAAGCTCGTTATGGGCAGGGAACATGCCCACTACTTCTGCTGTACTTCTGCCAAGCGCTTAGTACAGTGCTACGCACATAGTAAGCACTCAATAAACACCAGTGATTGATTGAATGATCCTTCTTTGGATCAGTCTACCGAGTCTTGTACGATACCCTGCCAAGTGCTTAGGGAAGTACTCTGCACACAGTAAGCGCTCAAGAAAATCCTTGATTGATTGGTAAATAAAATCAAACTGATAAAATATTCAATCGTATTTATTAAACGCTTACTGTGTGTACAGCACTGTGCTAAGCACTTGGAAAGTACAATTCAGCAATAAAAAGAGACAATCCCTGCCCACAATGGGCTTCACATTTTATTCAAAGAAGTACATTACATGTTATTCCTGTGAAAAAGATGCGACAGCAAAGTAGCCGAGAATACATCGAAAGCAGCACAAAAAATTAAGGGCCTCAACTTGACTACAACAAATGACTGTTTCTCCTGATAAACTGCTGTGTTCTGTCCAAACGCAACATTACCTCCATAACATTACCCGATTTCCCTGGAGTTTCTCTCCAAAATGCATACTGAACTGCACTTTCCTTTAGATTTTTCCACACAGCTCAATCACAATTCATACTTTGGACAATTTTCTGGACAATCTGGACAACTGTGTGGACAGTTTTCCAAAATCCAGTACATCCACACAAACATGCACTGTTCCTTGTCTTTCATAATTTATGTTTTAAGGCCCACAGTACTATTCAGGTATAGCAAACGAGGGGTGGAACAACAAGATTCAAGGCCTTGTTTGCTGTAGGGCAGTGGAGGTCAGGAGGGTGGTCACGTTTTCATGGGCAGTTGTGGACATTCCAGTGAGAACTGCGGGAATCACAGCATTCCTTTTCCTGGGGACAGTGACAAGAGCCAAACTTGGGAAAAGAGAAGCAGGGAAGCCTCATCTACTTCCCAAAGCTCCGAGCCTGGCCATTTTTCCCTAGTTCTGTATGTGAAAAGGTCAAACACCTAAACCTGCTAGGTGTTTTGATAATCAACCCACATCCATCCTCTGATGACAGAAAATTAGGTACTTTTAAAGTACCTTTCTCTAGACAGGATTTTATAGTTACCTAATTGGTTCGCAGGACGTTCCTGTGGTGTAGACAGGGATATTACTTTCTTTTTTATGTTGGTAATGAAAGCCAGAGAGGTAGAATTACCTGCAACAAACCGCACTTCTTAAAAAACTGAACAGAAAGGAGAAAGCAAAAGCTTGCCACTTAGTAGTTCATTGCAAATTAAGGATCTGCAACTAGTGATTACGGCCACGACTCTACAAAATTCACCTTCCCTAAAGCAGTTTGTCAAGAGCAGACAAAACCGAAGGTCCGTGGTGCATGCTTCCTTGAGACTACCTCTTAATTGCTAGGAAAATGTACGTCATAGATGATACCCAGGAGGTTGGCAGTCCTATTTGTCTTCTGCCCATTTGCTTGGGCATGGGAGATCGCCTAATTAGTAGTAATAGTAATGGGATCTATTAAGCAATTATTTTAGGTAGAGCACCGTACTAAATGCTGGGAAAAAGTTACAAATGTGAAAGTTGGACTAAAAACTGGGCAGGTGAGACCTTAGGCCACCCTAAGCTACGGTGGTGAGAGGGGAAGGAATGAAACTGGGGTATGGAAAATGTCTGAAACACAGCCCGATGTATCAGAGAAACATATACGTGTCAGGGTATCTGGGGTGGGCTTAAAGACAGTCTGAAAGCCTGCTTTCGGAAACATCCATATTAAATTGTCGCTATAGGTCTAGTTTACCCCGTATACACACGCAGATAAAACATAAGGTTCTCCTGGTAAAATTCAGTTGAAAATATCACAACTAGTTTGGCTAGGGACAATAACTCAGGGTAAGCCTTTATAATTCTCACTTTTAAGACTTTCCAGAGTAGTCAATTGCTAACCATCTTTAAGAGCTGCAACTTGAGAATCTGATACCTGAATTGGTGGACAGTTTCCAATCCCATAGTTGCCCAGTTTATCCGGCAGTTCAGAGAAGGTCCTAGCTGCGGGAAGAATCAGGATATCCAGTTTGAAGTGATCTTGGATGATTCATTCTGATTCCAGGAAGGCCTCAAAAAGTCTAGGGATTCTATCAAGAGCATTTACTGTGTGCAGAGCACTGTACTAACCTCTTGGGAAAGTACCATACCAGTTGGTAAACATGATCCCTGCCCATAAAGAGATTTCAGTCTATGAGAGGAGACACACAGTCCCTCTGGGTCGTAAGCTTCTTGTGGGCGAGGACCATGTCTACCAACTCCAATATATTTTACTTTACCAGTTGAGAAGCAGCATGGCTCAGTGAAAGAGACCAGGCTTGGGAGTCAGAAGTCGTGAGTTCTAATCCCGGCCCTATCACTTGTCAGCTGTTTGACTTTGTGCAAGTCACTTCACTTTTCTGTGCCTCAGTTACCTCATCTGTAAAAGGGGGATTAAGATTGTGAGCCCCACATGGGACAACCTGATTACCTTGTATCTCTCCCAGCACTTGGAGCAGTGCTTTTTCCTCTCCCCATCCCACCTCCTTCCCCTCCCCACAGCACCTGTATATATGTTTGCACAGATCTATTACTCTATTTATTTTACTTGTACATATTTACTATTCTATTTACTTTGTTAATGATGTGCATCTAGCTTTACTTCTATTTATTCTGATGATTTGACCCCCGTCCCCATGTTTTGTTTTGTTGTCTGTCTCCCCCTTCTAGACTGTGAGCCCGTTGTTGGGTAGGGACCGTCTCTATATGTTGCCAACTTGTACTTCCCCAGCGCTTAGTACAGTGCTCTGCACACAGTAAGCACTCAGTAAATACGATTGAATGAATGAATGACTGTTTAGAACATGGTAAGTGCTTAACAAATACCACCATTATTATTATTATTATTAAGAACAGCGTTCTGCCCACCATAAGCTCTGGATCAATATGACTGATTGAAATTACAACTAATATTAAAATAAATTACAGATAGGGGAAGTCGTAGAATGTAAGGAAATGAACATAAGTGCTGAGGGGTTGGGGTGAGTAGCGAAGTGCTTAAGGGGTGGGAGGCGGGGATACAGACAAGTGCAAAATCGATGGGGAGGGCTAAAACAATACCTTCCTGTTCTTGGACAGACCAAAACCCTCAGAACAGATCAAGGTTAACACAGTCCAGGGTCACACTATCCAACCTATCACCCCTGAGAACATTTGGTAAATAATAAACAACAGATTTGAAATTCTTTGACCTTGGTCATCGACAGTAAGGCCACAAGCATAGAGAGTTCCCTGAAGAGCTGATACGTATGCAAGCTTACTTAGAAGAAGCTGCAAAATGGATAGAGAGTGGTTTCAAAACCAGAAACTGAAACACATTCCGCAGCACTCAGCAAGAAAGTTGTTCAGCTCAGGTCACAATGTGTGGGAGTATACTGGTTAAATCTGCCCAGTTTGAGTATGACCTAATAGGTCACCATTGAGGGCAGAGAGAGCATGAGAGACTCCAACCTTTCTGCACCAGCAGCTTCAGGAATCTTCCCACCATCCAAACGATGGGCCAGAAAGAATGAGGGATGGGAGGAATCGATGGAAACTGAGGAATTACCTTGTTGCGCTCTATCAATGTCAAAATCTTTTCAGCACCCTGCCTAGTAAAAAACCATCTTCCATCATTCTTAAGGAGACCCTTTCCCAGGAACGTCAAAAACCTCTAAACAATCAATGAATAGTTACATGTATTTGGGAAATTAATCTCAACAGTGCATACAATAGAAATCCTCTGCATAAAAACCTCAAGCATTCCACAGGCTGAACAGAGGAGTGCATTTGGAGCTGGCAAATTTAAAGGGCTTGGATGTGATAATTCATTTCTTCTAGAAAACAGGCCTGGGACATAAATCTGATACAAATATCCTCACTGGATTTTAATAATGCCTAGCAGAAATTATTCAACTTTGGTAGCCTTTCTTTCCAAGACTAGTATTACTTCTAAATTATTCTATAGGGTTGGCATGTATATAATACAGTCAATGCAATACAGCCCACAGTTACAGTTAGAGGAGCAGCATGGCACGGTGGGTACAGCCTGGGCTTGGGAGTCAGAAAGTCATGGGTTCTAATCCCGGCTCTGCCACTTGTCTGCTGTGTGACCTTGGGCAAGTCACTTCACTTCTCTGTGCCTCAGTTCCCTCATCTGCCAAATGGGGATTGAGACTGTGAGCCCCACATGGGACAGGGACTATGTCCAACTTGATAGGTTTGTATCCACCCCAGTGCTTAGTACAGTGCCAGCCACATAGTAAGCACTTAAAAAGTACAATTATTAATATAATAATCGATAATCCTTTCTGAGCACTTACTGTAGCAAAGCGACAGATGATTTAGCATATATAATCTGAACTCAAAGAGGAGGATATTGGTGACCTTGGAGAGCACGGTCTCACTGGAATGACAATGGGGGGGGGGGGGGGGCGGGGCGGGAACAGGACTGAGGCTAAAGAAGGGAAGAGGTTGAAATCACGGGTGCATATGGCAGTTCAAGAAAGGGAGGAGAGATGGGGTGACAGGTGAAGGGTAAAGTGGGATCCAGATGGGTTTCTCTAGGATTAAAGGAGTTGCAGGCATGTTTGATAGCAGAGAAGAAGCCGCCATCGGAAAAAAAGCAGCTGCAGATGGAGGTCTGGAAAGGAAGAAGGGTGGGTGCAGGTGCACCAGGGTATATACCACTGCTTCCGAAAAATCACCTAACTGCATCTTTCTCTCTCCATTTGCTCAGCCTCCAACCCAGTCAGTAGTAATAATAATAACAATTATGGTATTTTTGAAGCACAAAGCACTGCTCTAAGCACTGGGGTAGATACAAGGTAATCAGGTTGTCCCATGTGGGGCTCAGTGTCTTAATCCCCATTTTACAGACGAGGTAACTGAGGCCCAGTGAAGTGACTTGCCCAAGGTCACATGGCAGACAAGTGGAGGAGCCAGGATTAGAACCCACATCTTCTAACTTTGTACAGATTTATTACTCTATTTTGTTAATGATGTGCATCTAGCACTATTTCTATTTATTCTGATGACTTGACACCTGTCCACATGTTTTGTTTCGTTGTCTGTCTCCCCCATCTAGACTGTGAGCCCACTGTTGGGGAGGGACCGTCTCTATATGTTGCCAACTTGTACTTCCCAAGCGCTTAGTATAGTGTTCTGCACAGAGTAAGCGTTCAAAAATACAATTGAATGAATGAACTCCCAAGCCCATGCTTTTTCCACTAAGCCACACTGTTTCTCCCAATGTCTATTATTCACACACATACACATACATAGCCTAATTCACCAGTTAGGCTAATATTGGTATTTTAAGTTTTCAGAAAATATTGATGTTTAAGTCACCAATCGCAAGAAATTACCCAATTAGAAAGTACTTATGAAAGAGGGCTTCTAGCAGTCTCCCACTAAAAGTAGCAGAATTACTGAAAATGGGTGGGGTAAGGAAACAGTAAATCACAGTTTAAAGTTATCCCTTTCAGCAATTCCACAAAACCAACAGACATATTGTCATCAAATAGTGGAGACACTGAACAAGGTACATATATTTCAACACTTTAAAAGTAGTCTAGTTTCTGAAAATTAAAATGTCTCCAATACAGACTTTATCTTTTAAAAACAAGTCAAGCAAAAATTTAAAATTTATAAAGTAATGAATTTCACTTCACACTAAAGACAACTGATTGGCAGGCCGATTAGAGACATGCCGGTACAAAGTTTGGATATGTTTTCATTTAAAAAAATATATAACCCAGTGATAAATTCATCTTATATTTTCAGATTATTTCTCATGAGCCAACTTCTCAAAAATATTAGAGAAGTTCATTAATAATTCCAAGACAAAAGACACCTTTTAAAACTATTTTAAAATTTAAAAACTATTTGCAAATAAATGCTAAAATCTACTGATGAGAAAAACTGCCCTTACCAGCCTGCTTTCTAACCAGCTAAATGTATTAAGAATGAAGATAGTTGGCTATTCTGTTCAACCAAGGAAGGAGTGATTATAACCAGAGCAAATGGGTGAGGGAATTTGCAAGGCTGAGTTACGTGCTAAGCTAAGATGCAGTGAGTGTTTGATTTAATTTTTATGAGTAGCAATGCCACCATTTCACATTTTAATTAATATTTGGCTAAATAGCAAGGAATTTAAGGCACGTCATTCACTAAAGCATGACAAGAACCGGAATAAATCAACTTGGTTTGCATGCATAAAAGAAAAAGTAACATAAGGTCATTTTAGGATCATTTTAACAATTAATTGTATTTAGTGAGTGATTACTCTGTGCCAAGCAATATACTAAGTGCTTGGGAATGTACAACAGAGCCAGTGGACATTATCTCTGCCCTCATGCAGCTTAACGATATATCAGGACAGTCAGATACTAAATAAATTACAGGTTGCGGGTACAATAAAGTTAAAAGATATTATCAAGAATCAACTGGAATGGAGTCCTACTCTCCAACATCAAAACACCACAAAATACATCACACCCTCATTAGACATGAGGAGAAAGGACAGATACTCTATGGCTGGAGGAAATAGGGAAACTGCAGAAAGGGTAAACAAAAGAAACAACTTTTTAACGGTATTTGTTAAACGCTTAGTTGTGCTATATATGTAATTTCCTCACACGTAGGAGAAATGAGGGCTTAGTCAGGGAAGGCCTCTTGGAGGAGATGTGATGTTAATAAACCTTTGAAGATGAGGAGAGTGACTTTATGTAGGATATGAAGGGGGAGGGTGTTTCAGGTCAGAGGCAGGACACTGGGCAAGGGGTCAGTGGTGAAGGAGAAGAGATAGAATTTGTGCTCTCTAATTCTCTCCTTGACCCTCCTCAATTTGGTTCCACCCCTTTCACTCCATGGAAACTGCCCAATTAAAAGGTTACCAATCATCTTGTTACCAGTTAGAGGTCATGGGTTCAAATCCCAGCTCCGCCACTTGTCAGCTGTGTGATTTTGGGCAAGTCACTTCACCTCTCTGGGCCTCAGTTCCCTCATCTGGAAAATGGGGATTAAGTCTGTGAGCCCCACATGGGACAATTTGATTACCTTGTATCTACCCCAGCCCTTAGAACAGTGCTTTGCACATAGTAAGTGCTTAATAAATGCCATTATTATTATTATTATCTCTTTCTTGCCAAACCAATGGCATTTACTCTGTCCTAATCCTTCTCAAGGTCTCAGCTGCCTAGGACACTACGGATCACCCCTTTTCCTGGAAACATTATGCAACTTTGACTTCGCTGACGGTGACACTGTCTTCTCCTGGTTCTCCTCATATCTCCCTGGCCGCTTATTTTCAGTCTCTTTCACGGGGTCCTCCCGCCCCCAAACCGAGAGCCCCTCAAAGCACAGTTCTAGGTCCCCTTCCATTCTCTCTTGGAGAAGTTATTCGTTCCCACGGCTTCAACTACAGTCGCTACTGTGAATGATTCCCAAATTTACATCACCAGACCTGATCTCTCTTCTCTTCATTCTCATATATCCTCCTCCCTTCAAGACAACTCTATATGCCACGACAACTTGAACATACCATATCCAACACAAAACTCCCTTCCTTTATTTCCCCCTCGTTTTCCCATCGCTGTAAACAGCATCACCTTCCTCCTTGTCTCACAAGCCCAACTTTGGCATTAACCTCAACTCATCTCTCTCAAATTTAAACCCTCAAATTTAATCCGTTCACCAAATCCTTTCAGTTCTACTTTCATAACACTGCTAAAATCCACACTTTTCTTTCCATCCAAACTGCTACTACGTTGAGCTAGCACATAGCCTATCTCACCTTGCCTACTGCATCAGCCTTCTGGGTTACGTCGTTACCTCCTGCTTTTCCCCTCTCCGGGCAATTATTTACTATACTTCCCAGATCATTTTTCTACAAAATGATTTCCCACACCTCAAAAACCTCCAGTGGTAGTCATCTACCTCAGCAAACAAGCTCTTTACCATCAGCTTTAAAGCACGCAATCAACTTTCCCCTTCCTACCTTACCTCCCTGATTTCCAACCACCACTCGGCACGCTCACTTTGCTTCTCCGAAGCCAACCAACTCACTGTAACTCAGTCTCATCTTTCTCACTACAGAACCTATCCATGTCCATCCTCTGGCCTGAAACCCCCCTGCCCTTCATATTCAGCATACCATCACTCCCCCAACCTTCAAAGCATTATTAAAATCACATCTCCTTTATAAGGCCTTCTCCAACTAAGCCCTCATTTCCCCTACTCCCTCTGCCCTTTGGGTAGCCCTTGCACTTGGATTTGTACCCTTTACGCTCCCCAGTTTCAGCCCTAGAGCACTTTTATTCATATCTGTAATTTATTTTAATATCTGTCTCCCCCTCTAGGCTGTAAGCTCCTTGTGGGCAGGGAAGATGTCTACCAAATCTGTTATACAGTATTTTCCCAAGGGCTTAGTATAGTGCTCTACACAGAATAAGCCCTTAGAACAGTCAAATTTCTTGAGATCATAAAGTTAAATCCAAAATTAACATTAACATATTTCTGTAAAATAAACTGAAGAAGCATTTCTAATTCTTAAGTAATTTCTCTGGAGAAATTTTGTTCCTCATTATGAATTATGCATCTCATATTTAAGATAATACAGATACTTTAATTCTCGCAGCATGACTTCAATCACTAAACCACTCGAACTAGATGTTAATCCTTTCACTACCAAAAATATAATCAATGATTGTGTGTAAAATGAATAACTGGGTATGATAATCTGAATTTCCCCAAAATATTAAATTAAAACAAGCAAGAAATTTCAAGAGGATCTTAAAACAAATCCATTTCAAGAAATGAATTTCATCTATTCTCTTAACATACATTTAGTGGGATAAGAAATAGTTCTGCAGTCTTAGTATAAAAGGAATCCCTAAGCTTCTTGTGGGCAGGGAACGCATCTACCAACTCCACTGTATTGTGCACTCCTAAATACTGCTTAGTACAGTGCTCCGTACAAAGCGCAAAATTACTGGTGATTAATTAATTGATAAGAGTCCTACCTCTTGTTCCTGATGACCTTGCTGTTTCTCATTGCCTAATTTGAAACCATCAGCATGAACTCCCTAAAACGTCCCCCCTAGTCCCACTTCTCTCCCACATCCCTTCTCTCGTCCTTCCCAGCTGTCCCTCAGGAGATCTTCTGACCTCAAACTTTTTCTCTCTTTCTTCTTCCCTGACCGCCATCTTCAACTGCTCACTCTCCAGTGATTATTTCCCCTCTTCTTTCAATCAAGTTCACATATCCCCAACTGAAAAAAAAAACAACCTGACACCATTGCAGCCTTGAGTTACTGTCCCTTCTCCCTCCTACCATTCTCACATTTCCTCTTGCCTTCAGGACATCTCCATTTGGACATCCTGTCGCTACCTCACAGGACACATCCAAACTAAAATCCTCATCCGAACCCCCTCCTACACAGAACTTGCCCATTAGCAGGCAACAACACTATCATCCTTGGCACTAAGCTTGCGACTTTGACATTAGCCTTGACTGGTCTGTCTCCATCAACCTGCACAATGATCATTTGGGTAGGGAATGTGTCTGTTCCATTGTACTCTCCCAAGCCCTCAGTATAGGGCTCTGCACACAGTAGGTGGTCAATAAATATGACTGATTATGCTTTTCCTAAGTAGCAAGCCCTATATTGAATACTGGGGTAGATATAAAATAATCCAGTGGGACACTGTCCATACATGGAAAGGAGACCAGATACTGAATCCCCACTTTACAGATGAGGTATCAATGGTTGGAAGAAATTAAATGACATGCCTGCTGTGACACCTAGAGTACGTGATGGAGTTTGGATTAGAAGCCAGTTCCTCTGATTCCCACGCTCTTCCCACTCAGCCATCGAATCTTGTTAGTTCCATCTTCACAACCTCAAGAAGGTGTCCATTCCTCTCCATCCAAACTGCTTCCCCATAGTATTTCATCAGCTTCCTTGCTCATCCCCCTCCAGTAGCCTCTCCAATACATACCTCACTCCGCTGCCAATGTCAGTGTTCGAAAGTCATTCCGTGTCCTCACAACTCAAATGCCTTCAATGCTTGTTAACCCATCTCTGCATAAATCAAGCAATGCTCTCTTCCCACTACTTATCCTAGCTCCTTTCCCATGACAGCCCAGTCCCAAACTTTACTCCTCTAACACCAACTACTCACTGTGCCTCCAACTCATCTCTCTCACCATCCATCTTTTGATAACACCTTCCTTCTTGCCCGGAACTCCCCTTTCCCTTCACAGCCAACAGACCACCACTTTTCCCATCTTCAAAGCCTGACTAAAATCATATCTCCTGCAAGAAGCCCTCCCTGATACCCCTTTTTCCCTACCTTCTGTGTCACCTACGCACTTAAGTACATACCCCAGAAGGAATTTGGGAACCACCCCCACAGCATTTATGTCCATTTCCTTCCACTCTGTCGCTACCTGTAATTTATTTTAGTGCCTCTCACCTCCACAAAACATAGTCACCTAACTGATGGCAAGGATCCTGTCTACCTATTTCATTTTTTTCTCCCTAGTGGTTAGCACAACCCTGTGCACACAGTAGATGCTCAATCTCCCCCCAGTTCAAAGCCTTATTGAAGCCACATCTCCTCCAAGATACCTTCCCTAAGCCCTCCTTTCCTCTTCTCCCACTTTCTGCATCATCCTGACTTGCTCCCTTTATTCATCACCATCCCCGAGCCCCTCAGCACTTGAGAAGCAGCGTGGCTCAGTGGAAAGAGCACGGGCTTTGGAGTCAGAGATCAAGGGTTCAAATCCCGGCTCCACCACTTCTCAGCTGTGTGACTTTGGGCAAGTCACTTCACTTCTCTGTGCCTCAGTTACCTCATCTGTAAAATGGGGATTAAGACTGTGAGCCCCACATGGGACAACCTGATCAACTTGTATCCCCCCAGCGATTAGAACAGTGCTTCACACATAGTAAGCACTTAACAAATGTCATCATTATTATTATTAGGTAAATATGTGTAATTTACTTATTTACATTAATGTTCATTTCCCCCTCTAGACTGTAAATTCGTTGCGGGCAGGGAATGTGTCTGATTATTGTTATACTGTATTGACCAAGCGCTTAGTACAGTTTTCTATACATAGTAAGCACTCAGTAAATATGACTGACTCAAACATCACTGATTAATGGTTAGGAAGCCTGAGTTCTAGTTTTGATTCAAACATTGGCAAAACTAAGGGGGTAAACAATCGCTCAGGGTTTCATGCTCTCAAACAATATACATATTCTATTAGCTGCCTACCTCTTAAGGATGAAGCATATTCTAAAAAAAAAAAAAAAAAAGACATTGACTTTCGAGCTTCTTGGGGAAAGAAGCTCAATTTTTGCTGTGCCTGCTACTGTTTTCCCTTTGCCTTCTTGCCTCTTTCTTTATAAATGTTTTTCTCAACTGGAGTCACTCCTTTCATGATATGCTGAAGTCCTTTCATTTATAATTTACATGAAAGCCTGCAACAGTGGCCATATTTATTTGCTAGTATACTCAGGACAAAAATTTTCCTTAACATAAAGAGCAGTTTCTCTCCTTGACCCCAACCAATTTGGTTTCTATCCCCTTAACTCCACGGAAACCACCCTCTCAAAGTTCACAAATGATCTCCTTCTTGCCAAATCCAACAGCCTCTACTCCATCTTAAACCTCTTTGACCTATCAGCTGTCTTTGTTACTGCAAACCACCTCTTTCTCCTGGAAACATTAGCCAACCTTGACTTCACTGACACCGTCCTCTCCCGGTTCTCCTCCTGTCTGGCCGCTCATTTGCAATCTCTTTCATGGGCTCCTCCTGCCCACAGAGTCACTCAAGATGCAGTTCTTGGTCCCCTCCATCTACTCTCACTCCCTTGAAGAATTCATTCATTCCCATGGCTTCAACAACCACCTCTATGCACATGACACCCAAATCTACATCTCCAGCCCAGATTTCTAACCCTCTCTCCAATTCTGCATTTCCTCCTGCTTTCCAGACATCTCTACGTGGATGTCCTCCTGTCACCTCAAACTTAACACCTCCAAAACTGAACTCATTTTTCCACCCAGTACCTCTCCTACCCGTGACTTTCCCAATACTGTAGACAGCACCACCATCCCATCTCACAAGCCTATAACCTTGGAATTATCTTTTGATTTCTCTCTTTCATTCAACCTACATATTGGCACGGTGATGGGAACAATAAGGTACTTGAGCTCTGGTATCAGAACCAGTTTTTTAATCTCCCAGAAATCCTCTGCATTTAGACTATGAGCATCATTGAAGTCCTAGAAAAAGCATGCAATATGAGTATAACTATGCTCTAAGAAGTACCTTAGGAAAGCTGGTACCCTAATATGAACAATTTTGCAATGGAAGACAGGCACATGCATCATGCCAAGCCTAAAGAATACTGAATTCCTAATCACATGAGATTTCCATCATCAATACAAAGTTCAAAATTGTCATGGAATGATACTTTCTAGGGAATACATCACACAACGATGCTCTGATTATACCGAGTATTAGAAAACCACAGGAAAAAGGCCAGTGTCTCCTTTGGGAAGCTGTCCCATCCCCATACTGTAGGGGTTCTTCAAGGGTCAGTTCTTGGTCCCCTTCTGTTCTCTATCTACACTCACTCCCTTGGTGAACTCATTCACTCCCACAGCTTCAACTATCATCTCTATGCTGATGACACCCAAATCTACATCTCTGCCCCTGCTCTCTCTCCCTCCCTTCAGGCTCGTGTCTCCTCCTGCCTTCAAGACATCTCCATCTGGATCTCTGCCTGCCCTCTAAAACACAATGTGTCCAAATTATTTTCCCTCCCAAACCCTGCCCTCTCCCTGACTTTCCCATCACTGTTGACGGCACTACCCTCCTACTACAAGCCCGCAACCTTGGTGTCATCCTCAACTCCCCCGCCTTTTAGACTGTGAGCCCACTGTTGGGTAGGGACTGTCTCTATATGTTTCAAACTTGTACTTCCCAAGCGCTTAGTACAGTGCTCTGCACACAGTATGCGCTCAATAAATACTATTGATTGATTGATTGATTGACTCCGCTCTCTCGTTCACCCCTCACATCCAATCCATCACCAAAACCTGCCGGTCTCACCTCCGTAACATCATCAAGATCCTCCCTTTCCTCTCCATCCAAACCACTACGCTGCTGGTTCAACCTCTCATCCTATCCCGACTGGATTACTGCATCAGACTCCTCTCTGATCTCCCATCCTCCTGTCTCTCCCCACTTCAATCTATACTTCACGCCGCTGCCCGGATCATCTTTGTGCAGAAACGCTCTGGGCATGTTACTCCCCTCCTCAAAATTCTCCAGTGGCTACCAGTCAACCTACGCATCAGGTAAAAACTCCTCACTCTCGGCTTCAAGGCTATCCATCAACTCGCCCCCTCCTACCTCATCTCCCTTCTCTCCTTCTCCAGCCCAGCCCGCACCCTCCGCTCCTCTGCTGCTAACCTCCTCACCGTGCCTCGTTCTTGCCTGTCCCGCCATCGACCCCCGGCCCACATCATCCCCCTGGCCTGGAATGCCCTCCCTCCGCACAGCCGCCAAGCTAACTCTCTTCCTCCCTTCAAAGCCCTACTGAGAGTTCACCTCCTCCAGGAGGCCTTCCGAGACTGAGCCCCCTCCTTCCTCTCCCCTTCCCCAACCCCCCCCGCCCTACCTCCTTCCTCTCCCCACAGCACCTGTATATATGTTTGTACAGATTTATTACCCTATTTTACTTGCACATATTTACTACTCTATTTATTTTATTTTGTTAATATGTTTTGTTTTGTTGTCTGTCTCCCCCTTCCAGACTGTGAGCCCGCTGTTGGGTAGGGACCGTCTCTATATGTTGCCAACTTGTACTTCCCAAGCGCTTAGAACAGTGTTCTGCACACAGTAAGCGCTCAATAAATACAACTGAATTAATGAATGCATGACAATGACAATGTGGCCCTAGGCTTCGTATCAGACTCAAGTGCTACACAGTTGTGGTACTGTCCAAGCCTTTACACAGTTACAATCTTTGGACTCACTTTGGATGTCAAATGGTTTCTTGTACTCATCCAGCAGCATTACATATCACGGAGAATCAGTGTGGCCTAGTGAAAAGTGCACAGGCCTGGGCGTCGGAACATAATTCATTCATTCATTCATTCAATCGTATTTACTGAGCGCTTACAGTGTGCAGAGCACTGTACTATGCGCTCGGGAAGTACAATTCGGCAACAGATAGAGACACTCCCTACCCAACAACGGGCTCACAGTTTAGAAGGGGGAGGCAGACAACAAAACAAGTAGACAGGCAACAATAGCATCAAAATAGAAAAATAGAATTATAGATATATATACATCATTAATAAAATGAATAGAATAACAGATATATACAAATATACACAAGTGCTGAGGGGCGGGGAAAGGGGTAGAGCAGAGGGAGGGAGTAGGGATGATGGGGAGGGGAGGAGGAGCAGAGGAAAAGGGGAGCTCAGTCTGGGAAGGCCTCATGGAGGAGGTGAGCTCTCAGTAGGGCTTTGAAGGGAGGAAGAGAGCTAGCTTGGCAGATGGGCAGGGGGAGGGCATTCCAGGCCAGGGGGATGACATGGGCCGGGGGTCAACGGTGGGACAGGCGAGAACGAGGCACGGTGAGGAGGTTCGTGGCAGAGGAGTGGAGGCTGGGCTGGAGAAGGAGAGAAGGGAGGTGAGGGTGCTGATCCTCGATCTACCGCTTGTCTGCGGTGTGACCCTGAGCAGGTCACTTCACTTCTCTGTGCCTCAGTTTACCTCATCTGTAAAATGGGAATTGACATTGTGAGTCCCACATGGGACAGCGACTGGGTCCAGCTCGATTTGCTTGTAGCCACCCCAGCGCTTCATAGAGTGCCTAACACATAGTAAGCACTTAACAAAATGCCATTATTATTATTATTCTATCAGCCCTGATTAACGACAAATCCTCATATCCTAAACATGACTTTCTGAAATGAGGGCAATTGGACAGTATAGGATCAGTGCCCAATCAATCGTATTTATTGAGCGCTTACTGTGTGCAGAGCACTGTACTAAGCGCTTGGGAAGTACAAGTTGGCAACACATAGAGACAGTCCCTACCCAACAGCGGGCTCACAGTCTAATACTCCCAATACTCCCATCCTAGTTGCATGGGTGTAGGATGAAAGGAGGACACCCAAATGGCTGCTATATGGGAGCTGAATAAATGTGACACAAAACAGGAGGGATAAGGAAATGCTTTCAGAATTCAAGGAAGCACAGCCTCTGACAATATGACCTGGCAACTGAATATTAGGAAACAACTGGTCACCAGACAGCTTGACAAGCTGCAGTCAAGAAAGGAACTGGTCCTTTGAGAGGATCATGAAACAAGTAAAACTGAAAATTGCCAGGCGTTCAAAAAGGAGCAAAAAACACCAGGACAAGAGGAGGCTGTCTTTGTAATTACAGGATGTTACAAAGGCCACAGTGACCTTCTCAGTCACATACTTACACACGCACACATAGTCACAATCAGTTGTATCATTTGAGATAACCAAAAACAATTCATACACCTATGTGTGTGTGTTTGTGTACATGTGCGTGTATGTATATATATATATATATATATATATATATATATATATATTTAAATATAGGAATTTTTTATGATTTGCTATAAAAAATGTATGTGTGTGTATTTTTAGATATATCCACACAAAAAACAATTGTTTCTAGAAGAGCATTTCTATTTGTTAGGAACTTCCAAAACACACACACACACACACACACACACACACACACACACACACACGTTAATTCACTAATTTCAAAAAAGTGAGAAAATAACTTCAATCTACAGAAATTTTAATTTTCTTCCACCACAAGTCCATTTCACAACAGAAGATCTGGTGTGAATTCAGAGTTAAATGAGCCAGGTACTCTCACACTAGACGTTTCAAATAACAGAACGGTACTTTCAATCAGTTAACATGACTTCATCATACAGAAATTTTTACTTTGATCAAATAGACATGTGTTTCATAACCTTTCTAAATACAAATCTGAATGTTTTACTTGCTAAAGCAAACAGCAAACATCCTTGCAATGTGTACGGATGCTTGGAAAAGTCACTTCATTATAACAGACTTTATTCATTGAAATTTTTACACAACAGGAAACATTCTAGAGCAGGAAAATGAAATATTTTTTAAAAAAACTTTTTTCTTAAAATTCCTTCTTACACAAGTTTAACTATTTTTGTCCCAAATCTGTTAAAGTCATTACATCCTTTCTGGTTTAAGCAAATGCCTTTGCCTGTCTTCACTTTTCAGCTCCCACTTCTACACTAATTCTTACTGCATGCCTGCCCCACACCCACTCTGACTTCTGGAATGATTCTTTTTCACCAAATTCAGCTCTATTTTCCATTCTTGACTTTCTTTATATGTGATTGTGAAGGACCTTCGACCCCAAGGAAAGCCTAGCCTTTAAAGGTTGACAAGAAAGGTTCGGCCAAGAGGAGAGAAGAGGAAGGAAGAGGGATTTTTCAGGATGTGGACTACCTGTTAACCTCTGCTTCGAGGCCATTCATAAAAAGAATACAAAAAAAATTCCCCCAAAAAATCAACCTCCCTAAGAGAACCTCATTTTTCACTCTTTCAGTACCATATGGTTATTACTGATAATGAAACACAATCTTTTTTACGGAATAATTTTCAAAAAAGCATTCTAAAAGTCTAATAAAATACATCATAAAGACTCCCTTCACTTTTCTGTAGTGGACTGAAAATAACTGAGGATGATTCACAAAAGGTAGGCATGCTCCCTTCTAAATCTATGCTAAACCTTTAAAATTTGGCACAGGAAGTTTCCTGCCATTTATTTCTAGGGTTGATTTTTTTGTTATCCATCACTGCTTTCTAGCTTGCAAAGTATCACTAACACCACTCCATCAGATGGAAGACTTTTTTTAAAGTGGTATTTGAACAGTATATGCAGAGCAGCATTCTGAGCACTCGCGAAAGAAGATAAAAAAGGGTTGGTAAGCACAATCCCAGGGGGAGACAGATATTAATATAGATTTGGGATAGAGAAAATAGTAGACTCCTCTGAGAGTGATCAGAGCTACTTAGCAATTCCAACATATTGCACTTAGCAGGAAAACAATAGCCAAAAAAAAAGGCGGTGAAGTCTTAGACCGCCAAAACTTCAAAATGACTTGCTAAAATTCAACCAAATCTTGAAACTGCAATCGTATTGCTGTTTGATGTTTCCCAAAATCTCTATGGATTATCGATTCTTTCCATAATTCTCATCGTTCTGACCGATGAGAACCCTACGCCAACCCAAGAACATAAGTGAAATTTGATCTTACTTCAACGCTATAAGCAGAAGCACACAGAAGTATCACAGCACATGTGGGTACGATCGCCCAGGGGAGACAGCAAAATACTCAATCCGAACAAGTTTCATACAGCTGGACTCGGCCCCTTCCAAGTAATTACTCAGGAGAATGCATTCTTGCACTTTGATTTTTAAACAGAGTCTTACTTGTAGATCTGAAAATGAATGGCAACTCTGACCACATAAAGTGGAACTAATAGGGATTCAGAGAGACTTATCCATGTGGCAAGGAAATGATTAGAGTGCAACAACAGGCATTGTAAGTGAATTCAAGTTATTTCTTCTTCGGGGAGGAAAAAAGCAATTTTAAAAATAGAGCATTAGAGCTGCATTTCACTAAATTTCAGGCTTTTTCCTAAATGGTTAAACAACTAAGCAACAACTCCAAAACCCTTTTTATATGAACACCTGGGAAGAATACTGAATCCTGTTACTTTCCTCAGAGTTATCCTGATGTGGTTTAGACCAGATGTTTAAATGCTACAGTATGTACATTTTCTTCTCTTCTTCTAAGGCAAAAGCAAAATAAGAGGAATATTTGACTTCACTCCACAAGAGACCTATTTAATAGTTTGGCGGTTATGTAAGTAAAGGTAGCTTGGCTAAGTCAATGTTGACGACATACAGAACGACATGATCCTAATGAGTTGGAAAATATTGGCTCTCATGAGAATCGACCAGATGCTACCGCGCTGAGAAAGCTACTGTATTATTGAATTTCATTTTTATGAGGTAAAATTTATTATTCAACCATTAAGGTATCCCACATGAAATCTTGCATAAAATAGTTTTACAGTTACTTTCTGGAAAGGACATTTTATTTTAACTTTAAAACATCATTTACATGTGGGATTCAAATTGCCTTCGGTACAGAATTTAGGTCTGCAAGCAATTTCCCCAAAATACCAGATTAATGGAACTGGATTGTCAACAAAATAATGAACTACCTGAAAAGGACGAGGGGGAAGAAAAAAGTGGTAGCTAAGTCGAGTTTTCCGGGGCTAACTACTGCCCTATGTGACACTATCTGTTGTTTTGAAAGGATGATGTTAGAAACTGGGCTTCAAACACCAATATATTAAATACACTTCAACAATACAGGAAATGTAGTTCATGCAATAAGTGGACAAAATGAGATAACTGGTATTGTTGTATGTCACCACTATATGTCATTATGCCAATTACTTCATTTTGTCTACATACAGTACCTGAGGTACATTGTACAGATTGATGCTGTTACTTCTTCAGGGCCAGGCAACAAACCAAGGACACACGAGATCTAGAACTACAATCCCCCGGGGCCCCATGCAATGTTTCTCATTCAATTACTGCACCCATCCTATCGCCGCTGGCTGGAATAGTGTTTCTCACTGGCCGTTGGGCATAAACTACCTCCTCGGGACTCATAGGGAACAGGTTCAGGTGCTGTTATCCCAGTTCCAGCCTCCCTTTCTTCTTACAAAGGCAGTAAAATCATAAAGTCCTGGAGCCACCCACTACAAGCACTTAGTACACTGCTCTGCACATAGTAAGCACTCAATAAATACGATTGAATGAATAGAGCCTTGGGTACATCTTTTTTCTCATAGTAGTTTCTAGCCGCTGACGGTCGAGCTACTGCCACTCACCAAGGGAGAAACAGAAAATTTCTAAAGTTGTCCTAGTCTTGGACACCATTTTAAATTAGGATACTTCAATTACAGGATCACTCCCCACCAGTGAAATGCATGGGCATCCCATGGACATCTAATGTATTGTCCATAGTAATTGAAGAGGTAGCTAAGTGTGTAAACAAATAGAGTGGAGAGGGGCAGAGAGAGAGAAAAGAGAGAGATAACGAATCAATCGACAGCATTCTTTGAGCCCCTGTGTTCAGAACATGGTACTAAGTGCTTGGGAAGGTAAAAGAGTTGTCATTCAAACAGAATAGACAGACACAAACTAGTTATAGAGAGGAGAAAGTAATAGATACAGACATGAGTGCTAGCTGGGGTCATGAATATGCTTAGTACAGTGCTCTGGACACACTAAGCACTCAATAAATACGATTGAACGAATAACTGCTTAGGTGCCGTAGAAAGACTGAAGTGGAGGTCGGAGGGAATACGATGGAGAGGTAAGAGATTAACTGGTGAAGGCCTCCAAGAGGAGATGTGATTCTGAAGGGCTCTGCAGATGGGGAGAGCAGTTTCAGATAGGAAGGTAAAGAGGGTTCGAGGCAGGCAGACAAGGCGTGAGCAGGAGTTGGGCAGCAGGAGGAATGAGATGGTGTGGTGGGGTTCAGTTACGTGTTCTTAGACTAGAAGGAACGTGGGAGTGTTCGAAGGCAGCGGGGAAGAGACTCCCAGAAAATGCACAGCTGTAGATGGTGGACAGTGCGGGAGGACAGTGAGTGTTTATAGAAGGCAAGACCTACTTTGAGCTTCACTCTGCCGCACTGCTGACTGTATATTAATCAATCCATTGTACTCATTGAGCGCTTACTATGTGCAGAGCACTATATTAAGCACTTGAAAGGGTACAATACAACAGAATTAGCAAACACATCCAAGTGCTTAGTAGAGTCCTCTGCACACAGTAAGCGCTCAATAAATACGATAGAATGAATGAATTCCCTGTCCATAATGAGTTTACAGTCTAGAAGTGGAGACGCACATTAATAAGAATAAATTTATAATATGTAAGTTAAAGATATGTATGATATTAAGGCTGGCAGACAACAGAGGAGCAGTTGGGGTTCAGATTGGAGGATAAAGAATGAATGCATTTATTTGTATGCTGGGGAATTAAAATGAGGAGAATACTTTAGAGGTTTCATTTAGAAGGCCATGGGTATAAGTTGATTACCCTTCAATGATAATAATTAATAAAATTATGGTACTTGTTAAGCACTTACTTTGGGCCAAGTACTGTTCTAAGCACTGGGGTAGATACATAGATTCATTAATTCATTCATTCAATCATATTTATTGAGTGCTTACTGTGTGCAGAACACTGTACTAAGCACTTGGAAAGTTCTGCAAGGTTGTCAGCCTGGACACAGTCCCTGTCCCACATAGGACTCACACTCTTAATCTCCATTTTACAGATGAGGTAAATGAGGCCCACACAAGTGAAGTGACTTGCCCAAGGTCACACAGCAGACATGTGGTGGGGCCGGAATTAGAACCCATCACCTTCTTTCAGGCCCATGCTCTATTCCCTAAGCCAGGCTGCTGGTTTACGAAAGCATTTGTTATGAAGTGCACTAAATCAGTGCGAAATATTTTTAACTTAACTAAAGCAGTATTTTTATTCGGTGAGAAATTAACTGTAAACAAGATGTGGCAGGGAATGTGACTGCATCTGTTTATTGTTTCATTCTACTATCCCAAGCGCTTAGTCTAGTGCTCTGCACACAGTAAGAGCACAATATGACTGAAGGAACAAATCTCACAGGTGGAGGGTATCAGTAGCTGAGTGCTATGAGAATTTCAACTTTTGTTAGAGACACGCTTGACAATTTGGAGCTTGCAATCTAGTGGAGAAGGGGAGTTCATTCAATCATATTTATTGAGCGCTTACTGTATGCAGAGCACTGTACTAAGCACTTTGGATCCTACAACTACTCAGCATACCTTTACTTCGTACTCTGGCTATGCCTGTTTCAGCTTTCTACTTGCATATTTATCCTTGATGCATTAAGCAACATGCATCCCAGGTAGCAGAATTCAAAGACAGCATTTAAGTTTTCGATCAGGAATGGAGATCTTTAGAGAAACTACCAAATGAGGCCGGGACATATCCGTGATCGCTTCTAATGTTCAGTCCATTAGGGAGTAAGCTTAGGAGCCTGAAAAATTTCTTCAAGCAGCCAAACTCTTTCCACAGTTGTCAGAACCCAGCTCTGGTGATCATGTCCAATACTGCTGTTCGGCACAGTGGAGGGAGCTTGAGACTTTTCAGCAACTCTTCTGAATTCTGGAAAGATCATGCCCACTATGCTTCGCTGTGGTTGGAAACTACACTGTGATTTGGGGAGCAACAGTGATTCGATTTGTGTTTTAAATCAATTCAATTTGATCCCAAGAGGAAAGGGGTATAATCCCATTACAGTGCCTCAGATGCAGAATAGTATTTAATAAGCAGTTTCTAGTGGTAGAAGTCTGGTCAATTGGAAACAGAACAGGCCTGTGATTCAGGAGTTATGGGTTCGAGACGCAGCTTGGCCATGGGCCTGCAGTGAGACCTTGACTATTCACTTGGCCAATAAGGAGCTTATATTCCTCATCTGTAAAACGTGGATAACAACAACTGGTCATCATCATCAATCGTATTTATTGAGCGCTTACTGTGTGCAGAGCACTGTACTAAGCGCTTGGGAAGTACAAGTTGGCAATATATAGAGACAGTCCCTACCCAATAGTGGGCTCACAGTCTAAAAGGGGGAGACAGAGAACAAAACCAAACATACTAACAAAATTAAATAAATAGAATAAATATGTACAAGTAAAATAGAGTAATAAATATGTACAAACATATATACATATATACAGGTTCTGTGGGGAAGGGAAGGAGGTAAGGTCAGGAACATGTCTACCAAATCTGGTATAATGTACTCTCCCAAGTGCTTAGTATGGTGCTCGGCACACAGTAAGTGCTCAATAAATTTGATTGATTTTATCACACGATGCTCTTGATGGTGACCAAATAATAATTAGGCTTCTTCAACCTGAGGGGATTCAGAATGTCTGAAAAATGGTAAAATACTCCCTGTTCCCTGCATGGGAATTTGTATTACTATTTAGCATCCCACATATTAAGAGGACTTTTAACAGAGTATTAAGTATGAAGAAATAGCATCATTTTCCCAAATGTCACCAGGAGATGAGCCAGCCCACAAAAATATATATGTGTGTGTGTGTGTGTGTGTGTGTGTGTGTGTGTGTGTGTGTGTGTGTGTGTGTGTGTGTGTGTGTGTGTGTGTGTTGTATAGAGAAAGAGGAGAGCAGGGCGGGGGGAGAGAGAGAGAAATTGAGGAATGCACGTTCCTCATCATAAGGATGTAAGAACATTCTGGAAATGTTCTAGATAAGAGCCCTGTAAGTATGGACATAACTTTCTAGACTGTGAGCCCGTTGTTGGGTAGGGACTGTCTCAATATGTTACTGACTTGTACTTCCCAAGCGCTTAGCACAGTGCTCTGCACACAGTAAGCGCTCAATAAATACGATTGAATGAATGAATGAAAATATGAAAATACTGTTGACTGAAAGCCTAAGTATTGTACATATCTTTAAATTATACATCAAAAATTATTTATTCATATTAATCAATCAATCACTCATATTTATTGAGCACTTACTGTGTGCAGAGCACTGTACTAAGCGCTTGGGAAGTACAAGTTGGCAACATATAGAGACAGTTCCTACCCAACAGTGGGCTCACAGTCTAGAAATGTGCATCTCCCCTTCTAAACTGTAAGCTCATTATGGGATGCAACGTGTACGCTAATTCTGTTGTAGTGTACCCTTCCAAGTGATTAGTATAGTGCTCTGCACTTAGTAAGAGCTCCATAAATACAATTGATTGATCAACATACAGTCAGCAGAGCATTAGAATAAAACTCAAAGTAGGTCCTCACAGTGGGCTAGCCTAAGCCCAGAGAAGTCTTACATATGGCCTTGGATTTTCAACCAACCTCTGAGCCTGAAGGCTATTATTGAGTTCTGTCATTTTCACATATATAGCTCAGGAAAACGAGACAACGTTTCAAGCAGAATAGATGGCTTTTAGGGGCCAGTTGCAACTCCATGGTTCTGCCATAGCATTAAGCTTCAGATTAAGGGAAAGATCTGTGGAGTAAGTGTCATATGAAAATCTCCTTACACTGCTAACAGGGCTCAGCTAGGCCCAGGCAACACATTCCATCTGGAACAGCTTCACCCGGACCCATAGCATCTATTTACTATCATCATCAATCGTATTTATTGAGCATTTACTGTGTGCACAGCACTGTACTAAGCGCTTGGGAAGTACAAGTTGGCAACATATAGAGACAGTCCCTACCCAACAGTGGGCTCACAGTCTAAAAGGGGGAGACAGAGAACAAAACCAAACATACTAACAAAATAAAATAAATAGAATAGATATGTACAAGCAAAATAAATAAATAAAAAGAGTAACATATGTACAAACATATATACATATATACAGGTGCAGTGGGGAAGGGAAGGAGGTAAGATGTGGGGGATGGAGAGGGGGACGAGGGGGAGAGGAAATGATAAAAATCAAATGATAAAGGAGGAAAGACCACAGCAAGTCAACCAGTTTTTCTCCTTTGGGTCATCATCACAGTAATTTTGGTATTTAAGCGCTTACTGTGCGCCAGGTACTGCACTATGAGCTGGGGTGCATACAAGCAAATTGGGTTGGACATAGTCCCCGTCCCACATGGGGCTCACAGTCTTACTCCCCATTTTACAGATGACAAAACTGAGGTGCAGAGAAGTGAAGTGACTTCCCCAAGGTCACACAGAGAAAAGTGGCAGAGCTGGGATTGGAACCCACAACCTTCTGATTCTCAAGCCCGTGCTCTTGTGACCTACCTAGTGTAAAGAGGAGAGGTTTGAATGCTTACTGCATACAGCTGACTAGTCGGATTTTATAGATAAAATCAAAATAAAAACCAAATCTCTCACCTCCCCTGTTCCGTCTTGCCCCTAGCCACCTGTGCTTTCAAACTTCCCCTCTGCCAATCAGGAGATCTCCCACCTACGTTCAAAATTGACTCTCTGCACTTGGGCCTCTCTTGGGAAACCCTCTCTTCCCACCTTATAAAAACCCAGGCACGCAGTCCTCCTTTCCTTATGACTGCCATCTTTGAACACTCATTCTGATGGTTCCATTCCCTCTGTTCTGAGGCACATTAATAATAATAATAATAATGATGGCATTTATTAAGTGCTTACTACGTGCAAAGCACTGTTCTAAGCACTGGGGAGATTACAAGGTGATCAGGTTGTCCCACGGGGGGCTCACAGTCTTGATCCCCATTTTACAGATGAGGTAACTGAGGCACAGAGAAGTTAAGTGACCTGCCCGAAGTCACACAGCTGACAACTGGCGGAGCCAGGATTTGAACCCATGCCCTCTGACTCCTAAGCCTACGCTCTTTCCACTGAGCCATGCTACTTCTCAGTAAAAGATACTTAAAGTGAACAGAGGGGTCTTTTGTTACCAGAAAATCTTGTTTCTTCACACAGCATTTGGGATATGACAACTTTATTTATTTTCTGAAAAAATGGATATATGAGTTTAGTAGAAAACCTGGTTTGGGAAAACTGACTCCAATCTGTTGGCTCATTGTGGGCAGGGATCGTGCTAACAAGTCTGTTGGATTGTACTCTCCCAACTGCTTATTAACAGTGCTCTGCACACAGTTAGCACTCAGTAATTACCACTGATGGATTGATTGCACATTCTGCTTTTCCTCCACTCTTCTAGAAATTAGAGTATCATTCATGTTTCCCGCCAGGCCCCACAAAAGACAGATCTTGATTCCACTAGAGCAACAAGCTATTCCCTCAACTCCCTCCCACCATTTCTGTCTGTGAGCCCCATGTGGGACAACCTGATTACCTTATACCTACCCCAGTGCTTAGAACGTGCTTGGCATATAGTATGCACTTAACAAATACCATAATTATTATTACTATTAGCCAGGTTGGACAAAGTCCCTGTCCCACATAAGGCTCACAGTCTTAATTCCCATTTTACAGATGAAATAACTGAGGCCCAGAGAATCAATCAATCAATCATATTTATTGAGCGCTTTCTATGTGCAGAGCACTATACTAAGCGCTTGGGAAGTACAAATTGGCAACACATAGAGACAGTCCTTACCCAACAGTGGGCTCACAGTCTAAAAGGGGGAGACAGAGAACAAAACCAAACATACCAACAAAATAAAATAAACAGGATAGAAATGTACAAGCAAAATAAATAAATAAATAAATAGAGTAATAAATATGTACAACCATATACACATATATACAGGTGCTGTGGGGAAGGGAAGGAGGTCAGATGGGGGGATGGAGAGGGGGACGAGGAGGAGAGGAAGGAAGGGGCTCAGTCTGGGAAGGCCTCCTGGAGGAGGTGAGCTCTCAGTAGGGCCTTAAAGGGAGGAAGAGAGCTAGCTGGCGGATGGGCAGAGGGAGGGCATTCCAGGCCTGGGGGATGATGTGGGCCGGGGGTCAATGGCGGGACAGGCGAGAACGAGGTACAGTGAGGAGATTAGTGGTGGAGGAGCAGAGGGTGCGGGCTGGGCAGTAGAAGGAGAGAAGGGAGGTGAGGTAGGAGGGGGCAAGGTGATGGACAGCCTTGAAGCCCAGGGTGAGGAGTTTCTGCCTGATGCGCAGATTGATTGGTAGCCATTGGAGGTTTCTGAGGAAGAAAAGTGAAGTGGCTTGCCCAAGGCCACACAGCAAACATGTGGCAGACCCTGGATTAGAACCCATGAGCTGATGATTCCCAGGTCCACGTTCTAGCCACTAAGCCACATTCCCTCTACAGTAGATGGCTGGCAAGGATAATGTCTATTAATCCCCCTGTACTTTTCCAAATACCTACCTAGTAGTGTTCTGCATACAGTAGGTGCTCAAATACTATTGCTTAGCTGACAAACCCTTGATGAAAAAAAGTCAATTCATTTCTAACTATAAAAACAAGGAGACATAACAGGACAGTTGTAGGGCACAACCCATCCATATGGATAATTTGAATCCCAAGTCTTTCCAGGGACCAATGACATAAAATAAAAAGGGAAAAATCTGTTACTTGAATTTTCCAAAAGTATCATAGACTCCAACAAGTCATGGAAAGAACTACCAATGGAACTGGAAGAACAGGAGTTTATTCCTTTTCAACTCTGCAATGTGATAATTAAAACGAATTATCATTTTATAGTAGCAAAAATGAAGCTATTTCTGCAATATGATAGATAATGAAAATAATAATAATGGCATTTGTTAAGCGCTTACTATGTGTGAAGCACTGTTGTAAGCGCTGGGGGAGATACAAGGTGATCAGGTTGTCCCACGTGGGGCTTTCTTAATCCCCATTTTCCAGATGGGGTAACAGGCTCAGAGAAGTTAGGTGACTTGCCCAGGGTCACAGAGCAGACACGTGGCGGAGCCAGGATTAGAGCCCATGACCTCTGACTCCTAAGCCTGGGCTCTTTCCACTGAGCCACACTGCTTTTCAATACTGTTGGCTTAAAAGACCATGCAGGTCCAATACAAAGTCTACATTCTTTACCACATGCATGAAGGAGATTTATCCCCTCAAAAGTCACATTACTAACTACAGTACACTAAAAGAATAAGCAACTGCAGTATTTATTGAGCATATATTGTGTACAGAGTCCTGTACTAAGTGCTTGAGAGAGTACAATACAGTAAGCAGATACAATACCTCGCTTCAGAGTTTGCTATCTAGTAAGAGGGACAAACAAAATTAATTTGCACATTGGAGGAAAAGTGGGTTTGTAGATGATTGCATACTTCAGTAATAGGGCAGGTAAGACTGTTATGCATAGAGGTGAAAATAATTAATAATAATTATGGTATTTTTTAAGTGCTTACTAGGTGCCAAGCACTGTTCTAAGCACTGGGGTAGATACAAGGTAATCAGGTTGTCCCACATGGGGCTCACACTCTTAATCCCCATTTTACAGATGAGATAACTGAGGCACAGAGAAGTGAAGTGACTTGCCCAAGATCACACAGCAGACAAGTGGCACAGTGGGATTAGAACCCATGTCCTCTGACTCCCAAGCCTGCGATCCTGCCACAAGGCCATGCTGTTTCTCTTATGAGTGGACATGGGGGAAGCAGGCGCAAAAATTCTGTGTTGGAGGTGAGGGGGATATAAATGGGAAAATCAATCAGCACTCTGTTATTCTCACAGGATATAGACAATTCCATTTTTTACTTCTATTTCTATGCAACCTTATGTTGCCAATTTTACTTCCCAAGCGCTTAGTACAGTGCTCTGCATACAGTAAGCGCTCAATAAATACAATTGATGATGATGATGATGATGATGATAGCTGGATTCATTGACAATATTTAGCTCTTCAACAGTGGAGAAGTTAATTTTGTTGGTGTTGGCTTGTACATAGCCTTGGTTGCTGTGCTCGAGTGGACTGAAGCATATAAAGAAATCCAGACAGATGGTAGGGATTCAATCAGAAGTCACAGGCAGGAGATCAAGAACGAAATGAAGCATGTCAATTGGTGTACAAAGGAAGGAGACAGTGGATAAGTACAAGAGAAAGCTGATGGAGAAGCAGTGTGGCATAATGGAAAGAGCACAGGCCTGAGAGTCAGAGGACCCGGGTTCTAGTTCTCACTCTGCTACTTCCTGCTGTGACACCTTGGACAAGTCACTTCACTTCTCTGTGCCACAGCTCCCTCATCTGCAAAATGGGGATTCAATACCTGTTCTCCCTCCTACTTAGACTGTGAGCCCCATGTGGGACCTGATTATCTTCTATCTACTCCAGCATTTAGTACAGGGTTCAGAACATATGGAACGTTTAACAAAACCACAGCATGACAGAATGCTTTAAGGCCAATGGTCACTTGCTTCTGCTTGGTACAGAGAAGAATGGGTCACCGAGGAAGAGTTTGGAAAATACAAAATGATTCATGAATCTGAATATTCAGATACTAACTAAATAGTTCTCTGATGAGAAGCAGCAATATTTTAGTGGCACTTTGAAAATGTCAAAAATATTGCAATCATACTAAATGACACACTTACCCATATATTCACATTTGAAAACACTGGGCCAAAAATCTTATTTTGCTTCACTAGTGTTGTCTCTATGTTAATTTATTCACCTTCTAAAAGAGGTTCTATAACCAAAAAAATAAGTCATGGGCCACCAGAAAATAAGGAAACCTGGCCCTTGTTGCAAGTTTGCCTTTGAAGAAATCTGATATTACTCACTGCAACTGTACTTTTTACTTAATCCATTATGACCTTTACTGCCGTTCTCTGATAAAAATCAAACCGTGTGACATGGAGGTCAAAACTTCTGACATCATCACTTTCTCCTCAATCTTCACAATCTGTAAGAAATTAGTTTCACTAATTTCAAATTTGTCAGGGACAGAAAAGCAGGTTATGAATCACCCAATCATCTGTCAGTAGTCCAGTCCATTTTCTGTAATTCCCACTGCCAGTCTTCTCTAGCAGCAAGTGAAGACGACTGCGGACCCCAGAGATTGCTAACCAAATTCTTAATGGCACAACAAAATTATATAAAAACCAACAGAAAGAAACCACAGTTCTTTTAAAAGAGCCACTGACTTTTAAAAACTAGAGAGGAGATGAAAAGCAAAGACAAATGAAATCACTGCTATTCACAGCAAAGGACAAAACAGATATTTCAGAACAAAGATGATAAAGAAAAACGTAGATCGATACAGCCAGGTGAAAAGGGCTAGAAAACGCAGAATGATGTGATGCAGTCAAAAGGAAAACTTGTCAGTGAAAATGTGTCTGGTGGAGCAATATTCTAAGTGATCAGGGTGTGCGTCTGGAGAGCTTCCACTGTTTCTACCACTTCAGCAGCTGAGCAACAAGGGCTTGAGCAACCCGCAATCTTGGGTTTGACTTAAGCCTGCTGAGTTGGAATGACCCAAATAAAATAAACTGAGGCTACTACTTCTCCATTCCATCTAACAGTGACTTAGGAAAAACTACATACTGCTAAGGTACCCTGAAGGACACACCTCAGATGGATTATAAACCATTTTTCACCCAAAAAAACCTTCAGACTGACAGTTTTAAAGCAACCAAGGCTATGTACAAGCCAACACCAACAATTAACCTCTCCACTGTTGTGAGAGCTAAATATCGCCAATGAATCCAGCTATCTACGCAGCATTTCATGCAAGGTTGCATTGAAATAGAAGTGAAACACGGAATTATCTGTCCCATGAGAGAACAACAGAATGTGACTGTAAGTCTTCCAATATGGCATGAAACATCAGTCTAAAGTGAAGGTAAAAAGCATTGGTTGGGTTCAGTTGTGCATACAGCGGCAATTCTTACAGATCTGGGTCTACTGAGACAGAAGGGAACACTATTTAATTTTTATAGGTGCCTTGCTTTCCGAGACATTAGGGTATAGAGCAAAGATTATTTGATTTTAAGCACTCCACTAGCATGAGTGGGGTGAAAAAGAACATCTAAAAATCAATACAAATTATTGCCCCTCATCAGTTTAATTGGGCTCTGCATACCAACTTTTGCTTCTTCATCTCCTTTTCTTCATTCTTAGGCTTGTTAGTTTGAACTCCAAAATATGTACAAAATAAACTGACATTCATTCAATCTTACGGGTTGAGCACTTACTGTGTGCAAAGTAGATGGCACACTTCAGTCCTACACACTAAGTAACCTAACCAGATCATTTTATATCATTTTGTATCAGGAATATCTTCAGTGACTAAAATCATTAGGCTTGCTATGTTATAATTCATTGAACTTTGGAACACTCGAAAATGAATGAATATAGGCTCTAGATAAAGATCAAAAAGGTTGATGGATCGAATAATGTAGGTAGTGAAAAATGGTCTTCTATGAAACTACAAAATGAATTGAGAAATTGGTTCCAGGGAGCAAAGCTTGGAGGAACTCACGTCATCGATTTTAAGTAATAATACCCACATGTATTATCAATGGTTATTTAAGAGTAATATGTTTGATTTTTGGATTTTCTTTGACCAACAGGATCTGCCTTGCTCACTGAAATATTGTGTTCTTACCTGAAGTATGAAAGATTTCATTCAGCAAAGCTTCATTAACAATGGCCGTACTGATATTCCCAGTATGATAGGTCCAACTTTCATAAATTGCTTGCATCAAAAGGGTCTGGGCTCTTGTAGCTTGAAGTGTGAGGCTTGGGAGCTCAAATATGCACTCGGTTAACGGAACCTGCGTCCGTTTGGTCCTATTAAGGAAAACACAGAAAAATGGAATCAGATAACATACTGTTTTCCTGCTACATTTAAAATGTTTACAAAAATTGATGCTTTGGGGTATGATTTTTTTAAAAAAATAAGTAGGATAGCATTTTTCATGACATTTTACCCGTATCTGACAGGTGTAGTTTTAACCTAAGGTAAAAATATAGTTCTTGTTTAAGCCTTTCTTAATTAACTTATTCCTAATACACCAAAAAAAAAGACATTTAGAAAAAGAAACACCCCCAAATCAGCATCACGATGTCTGCAATTGTGTCCAAAAGTGAATTTGTTTTCCAATTTTGAAGGTGCGGACAATAGGCAAATAGGCACTAGACATGTAAGCAGAAATCCTGAAACAGTAAATTTGTTATGTAGTAATAATAATAATAGCATTTGTTAAGCGCTTACTATGTGCAAAGCACTGTTCTAAGCGCTGGGGGGGATACAAGGTGATCAGGTTGTCCCATGTGCGGCTCACAGTCTGAATCCCCATTTTACAGATGAAGTAACTGAGGCACAGAGAAGTGAAGTGACTTGCCCAAGGTCACACAGAAGACAAGTGGCGGGGCTGGGATTAGAACCCATTACCTTCTTATTCCCAGGCCCATAATCTACCCACTACACCATGCTACTTCTCTGTTTCTGTTGTCACTTAAACAAATCCTATTTAGTAATATGTATTTCTTCCTTCATATTGTTACTGCTTACTTTCCCTGTCCCTCTTTAAAGGTGCTCTTTGACTAATTTTAAGGTTCGTTCTGCAATTTTTAAAACAGGTTCAATATTAGCTATTTGGGTCCTTAAATTCAATTTGCAAATCCCTACTGATGAAAGTTTGAAAAAATAACCAGCTTGCTAGCGTAGGTGAAAAAAATACCCAGAAGAGAGTAATTCTGAGCAGTTCCTTCTATGCAAAAGAGCATGAATAATCCAATCACTCTGTCTCCAGCCGGATAAGTTTCCAACATTTAAGAGGTGCTGTGGAATAGCAAAGGTTACGTCTGGAAGGTTAAAGCAATAGCAACTTACAAGGCAGCATTTTGGAATTGCTTCATTTTAAAAGTGCAAGATTACTATTTATTTGATGTGTAGGTCAGCTACTGTACTGAGCTACCCTTACTTTCAAACTAATAGGCCTCACATAAAAAGTTTCCCAGATGGATAGTAACTCTACACTGGATATACTTAAAAATATGCAAATTCTGAAAGGTTCACTTATTGTGATTTTTAATAATCTCTTTGGGAGCGGAAAAAAAAACCCCCAGCAATTTTCACTTTAGGATTTTTTGTTTAAACAAAGTAACAACACCCAAATCAGCCAAACATTAAAAAGTAAGAGTAATAAGACAATGTGTCTAGCAAATGATTCTTAAAAGTATAAACAAAGCTTTGAAAATTTTGGATGACAGGGGTTGCTTCCTAAATGCATCTGTTGATACAATAATTCATCAGTGTTTTCATGGGCTTTGATATTATTTAACTGTTGCCTATAAAAAACAGTTACAAAAAACATAAAGCTTGAAATCTATAAAACCCATACCTTCATTACATTTCAATGCTTTTTTGAGTATAACATAGCTCAAAATATAAATCAAGATTCAAAATTTGTGTCAAATAAAATTAACAAACCCGCATTTTAAAACTCCTTGGCCACAACAATAGAATTCATTTATATCCCAAATACTTATTTCTCATGAACAGAGCAGAAGGCTACAGCTGAACATATGTTCATTTAAAAGAACAGGTTAAAAAACTATCAATTCAAACATTATTCTCCAGGGGAAGATAAATCCTAATGTAACTAGCGGGATAAACAACTCATTAAAACCAAACTTGGACAAACTCCAGAATAAATTTAAGGAAATAGGAGCGAGCAAGTCTTGATACGTAGTGGCCAAAGCTAAAAATGAATGTGACCTAACGAAATGATTCTGAAAATACACCCTGGGTGTACCTACGTTGCTGACAAACTGTAAAATATATTTCCTGAAATATCTGGAGAAAATCTGGCATATCTTTAAAGAAAATAATTTTCTTCACAGTTTTTGAATAAAAAACATGGAAACGGTGCTTGCATGCTTCGAGCAAAGGAATTAGTTTAACCAATCCCTGAAAGTTCACCGGAGTACCATGAAATTTTTGCAATATGTAGACTTAAGAAACAGAAACCCATTCTTTTAAAATCAACACCTCTCAATGACTGAAAGAATATAGTAGTGAACGGCCTGTACTTTGGTTTATACAGAGTCCCCGAATGCAAAGGCTGGAACCTGTAGAATGTTTCCAAAAATGTAATTTTGTTATTACTCATATCCTGTACAGTAAAATATGATTAGTTCATTTTTTCCAAGGTAGCAATACCTATAACACACTACCAGAACCTACTGCTCAAGGGTAGGCACTGAATGAAGTTTAGGAATGTATATATTTTTGTGGCATTCTGATCAGATGATCAATATGTGATTTATGACTGAATTATATGCCATATGCCCCCAAATGTTGGGACTTCAGTCTTCACATGCAGTACAAAATTTGTTGCCATACAGAAAATGAGGAGTGGGATGGATAGAGCATGGCATGGGAGTCAGAAGAACCTGGGTTCTCATCCTGCCTCTGTCAGCTAAGTGACTTTAGGCAAATCACTTCACTTCTCTGTGCCTCAATTACTTCATCTGTAAAATGGGGAATAAGACCTTGAGGCCCAACTGATTAGCTTGTATCTGCCCCACTGCTTAGTACAATGCCTGGAACAAAATCAGTGCTTAAAAAATGTCATTAAAAGAAGGTTATGCTAAAAGTACTCAATCCTTATCCTCAGAGTTTACACATCTACCAACACTGCATATTGTAGTCTCCTGAGCGCTTAGTACAGTGCTCAGCACACAGTAAGCACTAATAAATACCATTAATTGACTGATTTACAACCTGAGATCATTTGAGTTTGGGTGGTGACTATAGGACATGCACTAAAATGCTCAGACTCACCTGCACATACTGGTAAAATTCACTATCTGTGACATAAACATTTAATACGTACAAAACACACATTTATAAGCTCCCTTCACTGACAAAAGCATGCACTGACCAGTTAAATAATAATGATGACATTTATTAAGCGCTTACTATGTGCAAAGCACTATTCTAAGCACTGGGGAGGTTACGAGTTGATCAGGTTGTCCCACAGGGGCCTCACCGTCTTAATCCCTATTTTACAGATGAGGTAACTGAGACCCACAGAGGTTAAGTGACTTGCCCAAAGTCACATAGCTGACAATTGGCAGGGCTGGGATTTGAACCCATGACCTCTGACTCCAAAGCCCGTGCTCTTTCCACTGAGCCATGCTGCTTCTCTGAAAGCTAAAGTTAGACACAGTAATACTCATCTGTAGTAAAAAAATAATAATAATCATTTACTGAGTGCTTACTGTGTGCAAGACACTGTATTAAGCACTTGGGAGAGCAAAAAATAACAACAGACACAGTCCCTGTCCACAACAAGCTCATAGAGGGGGGGACAGCTATTAATATAAATAAATAAATAAATAACCTCCAGGATACAAAACTCTTATTTTGTTTCACCCTATCATTAAGTTCTTAAGGAGTATAGACAGAAATGAGCTGCTGAAGATTTGGGGCAGGTTTACACCAGTGAGCAATAGAGGGAAATGTTGGTTCTCTAGGGAACGTGAGGAGAGAGGTGTGGGATGTAGCTAAAGTGCTGATCAGAAACGTTATTATAATTATAATCACACTTATTAAGCATTTACTGTGTGCCAAGCACTGTTCTTAGCACTGCGGTACAGAAGGTAATCAGGTAATCAGGTTATGTACTGCCCCAGTCCCACATGGAGCTCACAGTCTTAATCTCCATTCTACAGATGACGTGACGGAGGCCCAGAGAAGTGAAGTGACTTGCCCAAGGTCACATAGCAGACAAGTGGTGGAACCGGGATTAGAACCCATGACCGTCTGACTCGCCTGGGCTCTATCCACTAGGCCACATTCTGCAAGCTCGTTTTGGGCAGAGAACGTGTCTCCCAAGTGCTTAATACAATGCTCCACATAGTAATTCATTCATCTCCCTTACTGTACACATTTCTGCCAATTCACTATAAAAATTTTTGATCAGCTTAAATAATAATGATGGTATTTGTTAGGCACTTACTTTGTGCCAAGCACTGTTCTAAGCGCTGGGGGAAATGTAAGGAAATCAGGTTGTCCCACGTGGGGCTCACAGTCTTAATCTCCATTCTACAGATGACGTGACCGAGGCCCAGAGAAGTGAAGGGACTTGCCCAAGGTCACATAGCATACAAGTGGTGGAACCAGGATTAGAACCCATGACCGTCTGACTCGCCTGGGCTCTATCCACTAGGCCACATTCTGCAAGCTCGTTTTGGGCAGAGAACGTGCCTCCCAAGTGCTTAATACAATGCTCCACCCAGTAATTCATTCATCTCCCTTACTGTACACATTTCTGCCAATTCACTATAAAAATTTTTGATCAGCTTAAATAATAATGATGGTATTTGTTAAGCGCTTACTTTGTGCCAAGCACTGTTCTAAGCGCTGGGGGAGATATAAGGAAATCAGGTTGTCCCACGTGGGGCTCACAGTCTTCATCCCCATTTTACAGATGAGGGAACTGAGGCCCAGTGAAGTGACTTGCCCAAAGTCACACAGCTGACAATTGGCGGAGCCGATATTTGAACCCATGACCTCTGACTCCCAAGCCCGGGTTCTTTCCACTGAGCCACGCTGCTTCTCTGCTTCTCTTTACAGCTACGGCTTTGAATCATAAATACTGCATAAATTTCTTCCAGATTTTGCTGAGACAATCAATGGCATTTATTGAGCGTTTGGGTTCATTCAATTGTATTTATTGAGCGCTTACTGTGTGCAGAGCACTGTACTAAGCGCTTGGGAAGTACAAGTTGGCAACATATAGAGACGATCCCTACCCAACAGTGGGCTCACAGTCTAGAAGGGGGAAGGGTTGTGCAGAGTGTACTAAATACTTGGGAGCACAATACAACAGTCAGTAGAAGCGTCTCCTGCCAAAGGGAGGTTATAGGGTACAGGTGAAGACAGACAAAACAGATTGTGAGCCTTCTAGACTGTGAGCCCACTGTTGGGTAGGGACCGTCTCTATGTGTTGCCAACTTGTGCTTCCCAAGCGCTTAGTACAGTGCTGTGCACACAGTAAGCGCTCAATAAATACGATTGATTGATTGATTGATTATGGATATGGACATAAGTGCTGTGGGGCTGCACAATAGCAAGTGGTTAAAGGGTACAGATCTAAGTGTATAGGGGATTCAAATGAGAGAGGGAGCAGGGAAAGTGAGGCCTCTTGGAAGAAAAGTGATTTTAAGAGGGCTTTGAAGGAGGGGAGAGTTGTCTGTCAGATATGAAGGGAAGCAGAGAAGCAGCGTGGCTCAGTGGAAAAAGCCCGGGCTTTGGAGTCAAAGGTCAGGGGTTCAAATCCCGGCTCCGCCAATTTTCAGCTGTGTGACTTTGGGCAAGTCACTTCACTTCTCTGGGCCTCAGTGACCTCATCTGTAAAATGTGGGTGAAGACTGTGAGCCTCATGTGGGACAACCTGATCCCCTTGTAACCTCCCCAGCGCTCAGAACAGTGCTTTGCACATAGTAAGTGCTTAATAAATGCCATCATGAATTAATTAATTAATTAAGGGGAAGGGAGTTCCAAGACAGAGGGAGGACATGGGCGTGGGGTCGATGGTGAAATAGATGAGCTCGATGTACAGAGAGAAGCTTGGCATTCGAACAGCCATGTGAGCAGGCTGGGTTGTGGTGGGGAATCAGTAAGGGCTTTAGAGATGAAGCACCTGAAACACAGAAAGATCCTGGACAGGTTTAAAACATTACGGCCTAGTGGAGAAAGCACAGGCCTGGGAGTTGGAGGGTGTGGGTTCTAATCCCAGCTCTGCTGGGAATTCACTTTATCTTCTCAGGGCCTCAGTCACCTCATTTGTAAAATTAACAAGAATAATACTAATAATGGTATTTGTTAAGCACTTACTACTTGTCAAGCACTGTTCTAAGCGCTGGGGTAGATACAAGGTAATCAGGTTGTCCCACATGGGGCTCACAACCTTAATCCCCACTCTTCAGATGAGGTAACTGAGGCACAGAGAATAATAATAACGATGATGACGGCATTTGTTAAGCGCTTACTATGTGCAAAGCACTGTTCTAAGTGCTGGGAAGGATACACGGTGATCAGGTTGCCCCACGAGGGGTTCGCAGTCTTAATCCCCATTTTACAGATGAGGTAATCAATCAATCAATCAATCAATCGTATTTATTGAGCGCTTACTGTGTGCAGCGCACTGTACTAAGCGCTTGGGAAGTACAAGTTGGCAACATATAGAGACAGTCCCTACCCAACAGTGGGTTCACAGTCTAAAAAGCGGGAGACAGAGAACAAAACCAAAACATACTAACAAAATAAAATAGACTAGATATGTACAAGTAAAATAAATAAATATGTACAAACATATACACTTATATACAGGTGCTGTGGGGAAGGGAAGGAGGTAAGATGGGAGTAACTGAGGCACAGAGAAGTGAAGTGAGTTGCCCAAGGTCACAAAGCAGACAAGTAGCGGAGATGGAATTAGAACCCATGTCCTCTGACTCCCAAGCCTGGTCTCTTTCCACTAAGCCACGCTGCTTCTGGGGATAAGGACTGTGAGACCCCGTGGGACATGGGCTATGTCAAAACTGATTAGCTTAGATCTACCCTAGCACTCAGTATAGCACCTGGCACAAAGCAAGTGTTTAAATACGAGAAGCAGCACAGTCTAACAGAAAGAGCATGGGAGTCAGAGGATCTGGGTTCTAATCCCAGCTCTGCCACCTGTCTTCTGTGTGACTGTGGGCAAGTCACTTAGCTTCTCTGTGTCTCAGTTACTTCATCTCTAAAATGGAGATTGAGACTGTGAGACCCCTGTAGTATAGGGACCAAGTCATTCATTCAATCATATTTATTGTGCACTTACTGTGTGCACAGCACTGTACTAAGCGCTTGGGAAGTGCAAGTTGGCAACATATAGAGATGGTCCCTACCCAACCACAGGCTCACAGTCTAGAAGGGGGAGACAGACAACAAAACCAAACCAAACAAAACAAACAAGTCAATTATCTCTTGTATCTGCCCCAGCATTTTAGTACAGTGCCAGGCATACAGTAAGCGCTTAACAAATACCATTTAAAAAAATTAGTAAACTGAAACAAATGGAATCATATTCGTAATATTTTTCTCCATAGTCCTCTATTCATGAAGCTCAAATGTATTTTTCTAAAGCCATAAAGAGCTTTGACTATGACTATTCTATCCAAGTTTGCCTTGCCTTAAAGTTTTTGTTTTATTTTGTTTATTTTGTCTTATTGTTGCAGGATCAGTTTCTATACCTTCCAAACTTCTTTTCAAAGGTGTCAATCTGAAAATTGGTATATACGTTATTTTCTTTAGCATTAACAAGTATCTTGTACTTTCATTTTCCAATAAGGACACTATCGCATTTCTTTTCTTGATATTGCATTCATTCAATCATATTTATTGGATGTTTTATGGTGTGCAGAGCACTGCACTTGGGAAACTGCAGTGCAACAATAGTGACAATCCCTGCCCACAAAGAGCTCACAGTCTGGGGGAGGAGACAGACAACAGTACAAATAAACAGACATCAATATAATAAATAAAATGACAGATATATACACAAGTGCTATGGGGCAGGGGTAGGGGGAAGAGCAAAGGGAGCAAATGAGGGCAACACAGAAGGGTCTAATCTTAACTCTGTGAATCATTCATTTATTTTAGTAAACTATATTTGTCTCCACCTCCCCCCCCCAAAAAAAAAACCACAGCCCTCCTTCTCTTCAGGATGCTAATCATATGACAGAAAGCAGGTAAGCTCCTAGTGAAAAGAGAATGGACCTGAGAGTAAGGAGAACTGGGTCTTAAACCCAGCTCTACCACCTGTTTTACTGTGTGACTTGGAGCATTAGACTCTAGGCTGCAAACTCATCTCCAAGCTCTAAGCTTGTTGTGGGCAGGGAATGTGTCTACAAACCCTGTCATATTGTACCCTCCCAACTGCTTAATAGAGTGTTCTGCAATAGCACTCAGTGAATATTAGACTTTTAGACTATGAGCCCACTGTTGGGTAGGGACTGTCTCTATATGTTGCCAACTTATACTTCCCAAGATCTTAGTACAGTGCTCTGCACAAAGTAAGCGCTCAATAAATACGATTGATTGAATATGACTATTAGGCAAGTCATTTAACTTCTTTGTGACTCAGTGTCCTCTTCTGTAAAATGGGGATTAAATAACTTTCTCTCTTCCTCAGACTATGAGCACTGTGGGGCAGAGAATGTGTCTGATCTGATTACCTTGCATCGAGTCCAGTACTTAGCAGAGAATAAGCACTTAAAAAACATCACAATTATTATTCTGTGGTCTATATGGTTTAGGGGAGTGTTTTTAGTGGCTCTTCAGTCACCTGGTAACCACAATCTGATTGTAAACTCCTCAAGGGCAGGAACAAATTCTACATTTTCCTGTCTCTTTTCCCTTCTCTCTTGGATTTTTTTTTGTAATATGCTCTCAATTATCCATTTGGGTTTTTTTTTTTCACTTTCCCACAAGTGATTGGTTGTGTTTCCTAGAAAACATTTTTCCTCTTTTTGATATTATTTGATCTTTTTTTCTGCCTCTCTCAAGCATACTTGCTTTACATTCACTCCCTTAATTCTTCCACAACTCCCCTTAGAGGTAGCACTTTGCTCCACATGGCATAATGGTTACAGCAAGGGTCTGGAAATCAGAAGGTCATGGGTTCTACTCCCAGCTCTGGCACTTGTCGGCTGTGTGACATTGGGCATGTCACTTTACTTCTCTATGCCTCAGTTACTTCATCTGTAATATGGGAATTGAGAGTGTGAGCCCTATAGGGGACAGGGACTGTGTCCAACTTGATTAGTTTGTAACCACCCTAGCACTTTGTACAGTGGCTGGCACAGAGTAAGCACTTAAATACCACCATTATTATTATTAGCATCATCTTTAGTACATGGACAACTCTGTACCCTCAGCATGGTGGGTATTCTTGATTCATTTTATTCTCCTTTCTCCTGAGTTCTCTGGACTTTCTTTACTATCGCATCCTATGCTGCCATCCTGACTCATATTATCCTCCTCCAGCTATCTTTGAACCACGACCTAGAAAATCCCCTCAACTTTTAAGGATTAAAATTCAGTCTCGGCACATGCCCAGTCAACCTCTACCATAAAGTCAGAGGCCAAATGGCCTGAAAGAGAAAGTAAAATCCAATTATCCTATAATATGGGGATTACATTCTTCCAAAACCCCACACAAAGGAACAGTTGCATCATATTTCTCCCTTTAGACTGTGAGCCCACTGTTGGGTAGGGACTGTCTCTATATGTTGCCAACTTGTACTTCCCAAGCACTTAGTACAGTGCTCTGCACACAGTAAGCGCTCAATAATTACGATTGATGATGTCAAAACTCTTTCTTGTAATATACTGCAGCACACTAATTTTCTTTGCTAAAATGCATATTGAAAATATGCACTATAGCAGACCTGAGCGCATGAGAATGTTTTAATATAGGCAGACAAAAAATAATCCACTTAAATTGTACTACTGATGTGCAGAAAATGAACTCAAATACTATTGTTAAAAAAATTATCAGTTTGGCTACTTTACCAAACCTGAATGGTATTCGGATCAGTGTCTTTTTGCTGTACTTCTTCAAGTTCCTCATTTCCTTACCACCCAGTAACTCCGGTTCATTTTCACAGCCCCTGAGATCAGCTTCCCTTCTCACTGTCACACCTGGAGAGTTTCCAGGACGCTATCAGTCTCGAATATGGGAAGGAGAGTCAAGCAGAAGCATTTCCATTCTTGCTTGGGCAGTGGTTAGCAAGTGGAAGGCAATCTGCTACAAGTCAAAACTCACTTGTGCAGAGTAGCAGCAGCATGGGAGAGAGTCGAGGGCAGAGACTCAGGTTCACTGCATGGAAGGAGGCAATGGTACCCCACTTCTGTATTTTTACCAAGAAAACTCTAGGGATATACTATCAGCACGATTGCAGATGGAGATGTTCTGGGAGAGACGTGTCCGTGGCTTTGTTATGGGTCGGAGACTCAACAGCATAAGACAAGATGAGATCAGCTTCTTAGGGGCCAGAACCTGTTGACATCACCTGCAACCTCACTCTTTCTGAAGATCAGTTTTGAAGGTTTCTTCTGCCTCTTGAGTGTATGCTTGTTGTGGGCAGGGAATGTGTCTACCAACTCTTTTCTACTGTACTGTCCCAAGCCCTTAGTATAGTGCTCTGCGCACAGGAAATACTCAGTAAATACCACTGATTAATTGACTGATTCTGCTTACTTGCCCAGTCTGCCTCTAGCAAACAGCTGTCTCTTTACTGGTCCTTCTGTCAACCTCAGGTGGGAGTATTTGGAACAAGATTAAGGGGGTACAAAATCCACCACCCAGGTAATATATATTCTTAATCTGGAATATGAAAATTGCTAGAACCTCAGTTTTTCTAGTTTAATTCCAAAGCCACACACACACACACACACACACACACACAAAACACACAAGTATATATTCAAGGGATAATATGAAAACTGGTCAAAGGGTGTAGTTTTACTTTACTGATTTACATGACAAATTTCTGAATTAACTTCTCTGGCTGATTTCACCATCATCAATACTATTTATTAAGCATCTTTTTTGGGCACAATAATAATAAAAAAAATAATAATAATGATAATGGCATTTGTTAAGCACTGTTCTAAGTGCTAAGGAAGATACAAGGTAATCAGGTTGTCCCACATGGGGCTCACAGTCTTAATCCCCATTTTACAGGTGAGTTAACTGAGGCACAGAGAAGTGAAGTGACTTGCCCAAAGTCACACAACTGACAAGTGGCAGAGCCAGGATTAGAACCCACGACCTCTGACTCCCAAGCCCGGGCTCTTTCCACTGAGCCACGCTAGCATCACACTGACTTGTTCAGCCTGCACTCAGATATTCTATTACTCATGGATTTAAATTCATTCAATCGTATTTATTGAGCACTTACTGTGTGCAGAGCACTGTACTAAGCACAAGCAGAGTTAATGTATGTTGTTTCAATACCATTCACTTTTTCAGCAGCAAACGGTATGAGAAGCAGAGATGAGTTTAAATTAATTGCCGAACAATAAAATGTCAAAAGGAATGTTTTGAAAATAAATTTTAAAATTTCACTCATTTTATAGTTGTGTAGACTTTAAAAATAAAGGTGTAAGGAGAGCATCAACTTCCTAACATTTTTAAAGTTTCTCAATTCATAAAAATTTGAATCTTTGTTATATTGTGCTCCTCAAAGTTCTTAGTACAGTGCTCTGAACACAGTGAGTGCTCAATAAATACAATTGACTGGTTGATTGAATCAAAATAGTAGAATAGGATGGTTTCATGTTCTGGACTCCAACTAGCAGGGTGGAAAAAAAATAAGCGCTTCCTATGTGCAAAGCACTGTTCTAAGCGCTGGGGAGGTTACAAGGTGATCAGGTTGTCCCACAGGGGGCTCACAGTCTTAATCCCCATTATACCGATGAAAATTTGAATTTTTGTTATATTGTGCTCCCCAAAGTTCTTAGTACAGTGCTCTGAACACAGTGAGTGCTCAATAAATACAACTGAATGGTTGATTGAATCAAAATACTAGAATAGGATGGTTTCAGGTTCTGGAATCCAACTAGCAGGGTGGAAAAAAAATGATGCCATTTATGGCATAAAAAATGAGGCACAGAGGAGTTAAGTGACTTGCCCAAAGTCACACAGACGACAATTGGCACAGCTGGGATTTGAACCCATAACCTCTGACTCCAAAGCCCGGGCTCTTTCCACTGAGCCACACTGCTTCTCTAATAATCCAGCTATATTGCGAAGATGTAACAATACAACTGCTGTCTAAAAACCTTTTGAAGCTATTTTCCCTTTCATTACTAAATACAGAAAGTGTGTCTAGGGGGAGCATGGAACGTATCTATCAACTCAGTCATCATCATCATCATCGTCATCAATCGTATTTATTGAGCGCTTACTGTGTGCAGAGCACTGTACTAAGCGCTTGGGAAGTACAAGTTGGCAACATATAGAGACAGTCCCTACCTAGCAGTGGGCTCACAGTCTAAAAAGGGGAGACAGAGAACAAAACCAAACATACTAACAAAATAAAATAAATAGAATAGATATGTACAAGTAAAATAGAGTAATAAATATGTACAAACATATATACATATATACAGTCATACTGAACACTCCCAAGCACTTAGTACAGTGCTCTGCACACAAGTACTTAAATATTTTTGATGATGATGAGGCTTTTTTTACCCTCTTCAACTGGATGGCTTGACACCTACTGGATTTTAAATCATCACTGGGATTTTGGATGACCATGTGAGAAGGGACAAGAGACTCAAAACAGTTAAAAAAAACAGACATGGACTTTGAGAAAAAAAGGCAAGGAAAAAAGCAGCTTCAACTCAATGTTTGTAAAATTTAACCAGGTTTTATTAATAAGGAGCTTTCAACATGAAATATTTTTACATACCCTTGGTAAGTCCCAAACCCACAAAAATAATCAAACACAGATATACTTATAGGATACTGTCATTAGACTACAGTGCTGTCACTGTATAATGGTCCCCTTCTGTCCTGCGTAAACAAAGCCAATTACTAAGACAAAGCCATTATATTTATTTTCAAAGCAAGAGACTTGGGACCCTGCAACAACAGTATCCAACATCAACTGTTTGGGGAGATAAGGAATTTTCTAAAAATGCGTTTAGAGCTCTAATTTGATTTCAGCTGCAGTAACTACATCAATTCCCATTGAGAAATTGGGAAAGAATTTGAAATAGATGTGTTCTGCCTATGTAAATTTCACACCCAAACTATCACAAAATTACTCATGCAAAATGATGAAATTTTAGTAAAGCAAAACTAAACTGTTTACCGAACGAAAACCCTTCTGCTTCTTAATGTATGCCTCCTATTTGTGCCCTATTTTTAAGATGCAAAAGCTGAGCACAAATGTTAAGCAATAGTTTGTCCTTATTTTCATACTACTTTCTCACGCAGAAACTAAAACTTACAAAGTATGCTAAATGTGGGTAAAAAGTTGAACTTTTTCTTGAATGCACAAAAAAAATATAGCAACTGTATTTTCAATATCTTTGATGAATAGAAATTGTTAGGAGTCATATCAATTTGATTAATTTTCTTCAATCAATGGTATTTCCTGAGTGCTTACCGTTTGCAGAATACTGTATTTAGCACTTGGGAGAGTGCAATGCAACAGAGTTGGTAGATGCATTCCCTGCCCACAATGAACTTATACTCTAGAAATAACAGTAATAAAAATAATAATAGTATTTCTTAAGCTCACACTATGTGACAAGAACTATGCTGAGGACTGGGGAAGGTATAAGTGCTATCTGAGGGTTTAAGATAATTGCATTAATTTTTCAAAAGAGTATATGTTTGTTATATTCTTAACCAGAAATCAAGTTCTTTCCTCACCAATTTCAATGACAAGAAATTCAGGTGGGGGCATTTAGTCCCTTACAAAGCTACTCAAAGCAAACAATAATTAGTGACAATAATGATCATATTAATAACTGTGATATTAAATGTTTACTATGTGCCAGGCACTGTACTAAGCACTGGGGTGGGTACAAGCAAATTGGGTTGGACAAAATTGAGGCTTGAGGGGCGATTTTCAGGTATCTAACAACTCTGAGTCCAGCTATAACAACCATAGTGACCACTACAGCAGGCAGCACAGTCTTCCTAAGATTCTACTTTTGGTGGTAGTCTCAAGATGTGGTCACTACTCTATCCTTGCCTTGGGGATAAAGCACGGCAGTTTGGGATGGAGGCTCCAGGATGTTGCGATGGGACACTGGTGCAAGTGCTTTGCACATAGTAAGCGCTTAATAAATGCCATTATTCATTCTTTCAATCGTATTTATTGAGCGTTTACTGCGTGTAGAGCACTGTACTAAGCACTTGGGAAGTACAAGTTGGCAACATATAGAGACGGTCCCTACCCAACAACATGCTCACAGTCTAGAAGGGGGAGACAGAAAAAAACACAAAACATGCAGACAGGCATCAAAGTCGACAGAATAGAATTAAAGCTAAATGCATATCATTAACAAAATAAATAGAACAGTAAATATGTACATTTGCTTCTTCCTCCAATCTATAATTTAATTTGTATCAGTCTCCCCTGGCTAGAGTGTAAGCCCTTTGGGGGCTGGGATCAGATCTACTAACTGCATTTACGTACATATCTGAAATGTATTTTTTTTACATTTATGTCTCTCTTCCCCTTTAGACTGTAAACTCACTGTGGGCAAGGAATGTGTCCGTTGATTGTTATTCTGTACTCTCCCGAGTGCCTAGAACAGTGCTCTACACACGGAGTAAGTGCTCAATAAATACAACTGAATATATGAACTCTAGTGTACTCTCCCAAGCACTTAGAACAGCGCTCTACAGAGAATTAGTGGCTCAATAAATAATTATGGTTGATTAGGGAGTGGGGAAAAGATAGGGTTAGAAAACAAATTGATGATATGCCCCTTGTCTCTCACTCCTCAAGCTGGGCCTCAATGAAAACGGTCTTAGGATGATGATGATGGTATTTGTTAAGCACTATGTGCCAAGCACTGTTCGAAGCACTGGGGTAGATACATGGTAATCAGATTGTCCCACATGGGGCTCACAGTCTTAATCCCCATTTTACAGATGAGGTAACTGAGGCACAGAAAAGTTAAGTGACTTCCCCAAAGTCACACAGCTGATAATTGGCGAAGGTAGGATTAGAACCCACGACCTGTGACCCCCAAGCCCAGGCTCTTTCCACTAAGCCATGCTGCTCCTTCTTCCTAGGAGAAGAGGTTACCTTCCACTTGACAGTGGCCATTTCCGCATTTTCAGCTCCACTTCCCCCAAGGACACAACGAAGCCAGGGGCCCTGAAGAGGTTGCTTTATCTAGCCTCAGTATAAAGCTTCAGTCTCAGAGATAAAAAAAAATCTTGAGTTCTCTTTGTGTACTAACACCACTCTCCAAAATTCTGTATGCCTATACAAAGTTCAATTTTTCAGATAACCAAAAAAATTTATTTCAGCCAATTATTCAATCTCTTTCATCAATACCTTTTCTTCCAGTGTTGCCGTCCAATAGATAACTTGATTTACTTCCTTTGATTTGTCCCTCTAAGCTTACAGAAGGGCTAGGGAAGAGTGAAGTGAGGAAAAAAGACTTTTTTCAGATCTTCCCAGACTAAGCCCCCTCCTGCTCTCCCTCTCCCTCCACTGCCCTGCCTCGCTCCCCTTTGCTCTACCCCCCTCTCCACCCCACAGCACTTGTATATATCAGTGTAGCTTAGTGGAAAGAGCACAGACTTGAGAGTCAGAGGACCAGGGTTCTAATCCCAGCTCTGCCACTTGTCTTCTGTGTGACCTTGGGCAAGCCACTTCACTTCTCTGTGCCTCAGTTACCTCATCTGTAAAATGGGGATGAAGACTGTGAGCCCACTGTTGGGTAGGGACTGTCTCTATATGTTGCCAACTTGTACTTCCCAAGTGCTTAGTACAGTGCTCTGCACACAGTAAGTGCTCAATAAATACGATTGATTGATTGACTGTGAGCCCCACGTGGGACAACCTGATTACCTCGTATCTGCCCCAGCGCTTAGAACACTGCTTGGCACATAGTAAGTGCTTAACAAATACCATCATCATTATTACATATTTATAATTATATTTACTTTTATAAATGATGTGCATATGTCTATAATTATTTTTACTTATAATAATGCTACTGATGCCTGTTTACTTGTTTTGATGTCTGCCTCTCCCCCTCTAGACTGTGAGCCCATTGTGGGCAGGGATTGTCTCTGTTGCTGAGTTGTACTTCCCAAGCGCTTAGGACAGTGCTCTGCACACAGTCAGTGCTCAATAAATATGACTGACAATGAAAAAATAGGCAGTCATAATTAAGAGGAAGAGAAACAAAAGCCACGAATCATTAAGCATTCTGAACCTTCAATTCTACTCCCTATCCCACTAACTTCCTTATCCCCCCAAACTACTTTTTTTCTGCCTGCCTCCTCCATTACCGTCTAAGCTCTTTTAGGCCATGGGATGGGTAACTGGCTTCTGTCCCTCTCCCAGACTCCTCCTATGGTGCTCTGAACTCCGAAAGCATTCAATAAATACCACTGATTGATTGGTTGGCTGAGGTCGCCGGCAGCAGATATATCAGTCTGCTAGTTAGTAATTAGGAATGGGATGCGTTTGGGAACTGAGACAGCAAAAGGTCAAATCCGAAAGAACGCTAGGAACTGTCAAAAACAAATACATCAGGACGCTAAAGACCTCTCTTTCGCTGTGCACAGTGCAGAAAGAGTAAACACAAATTTGTGGATAAGATCTCACAGTAACAGAGTCCAGGCATAAGAGACTAGGACTTTTTGCTATTGAACATGTGTTACATTTGGCTGCAATTCTGCCTGACTCTCAGCATCAAACAGAACCTCCTGACCACCGACTTCAAAGCGATCCACCAGCTGTCTCCTCCTTGCCTTTCTGCTCGCTTCTACAGCTACATCCCAGTTGACGTTCTTTACACCTTTCTAGCAAACCCCTTAACTGTATACCTAGCTCTCAACTGTTCCATTCAGATATTCTGTGTAAACTCTTTTCTCTTCCCTCGGCAGACTAGGAAAACCACATCTGCGACACCACATCCTACCCACCATCACGCAGTCAAACCTCTCCTAATAAGCCACCTCACCCTGGTGGCATTCATTCAATCGTATTTATTGAGCGTTATGTGCAGAGCACCGTACTAAGTGCTTGGGAAGTACAAGTTGGCAACATATAGAGACGGTCCCTACCCAACAACGGGCTCACAGTCTAGAATTGGGAGACAGACAACAAAACAAAACATGTGGACAGGCCATCGGAATAAATGGAAATAAAGCTAGATGCACATCATTAACGAAATAAATAGAACAGTAAATATGTACAAGTAAAATAGAGTAATAAATCTGTACAAACATATATACAGGTGCTGTGGGGAGGGGAAGGAGGTACGATTCCCCAACTCATCTCAACCCCCCACCCTCACCACACCCTTCCCCAGAGGGCAGTCCATCAATAGTATTTAATCGAGCGCTTACTGTGTGCAGACCACTGTACTAAACACTTGGGAGAGTAATACAACACAGTTGGTAAACGCATTCCTTGCCCACCAGGAGCTTATAGTGTGGAAGAGGAGACAGACATTAAAATCAATTGAGTCATATCTTGTACTCTGAACTTTCTTGTGTATATCAGTTCATTCCTTCCAATCATTTATGCTTTTTTGGAATTTTTCCACTGACTCACATTACCTATTTTATTTATGGTTTTACTCTTGTTCCCACTTGAGCTATTCCATGTGTATCTGCCTATTTTCCCAGGGATCAAGACCACCTACTTCAACTGTACACTCATAACTACCCAGTCCAATGGTCTGAAAAAAAAAAAGACACTTAAATACTGATGAAGATGATCCACTGTACCTATGTAATGAATCCCTGTGGAAATTCAATAATGGAAACATTCTTATGGAAATAAAGTTCAAGTGACTCAACAAGGTTTTACCTATTGACTGCTGTTAGCTAAAGAGACTCAAAATTGCGTACAAATAGGATCTCCAGAATTACAGTGGCAAAAACCACCCTACTACAAGTAATCTCAGAGCCTGAAGAACATAGTAGGGCTTCAGTGACTTGTGAATGCTCAATTTCACTGCCCGATAACCGTTAGTGCAATGGGAAAAATTTAAGGTGGGAGAAAAAGAAAAGGAGTCAGTAAAGGTCAAGACTGAAGGAATTAAAAGGGAAAATTGAAGGAGGGAATATCAAAACAGGCAAAAATAATAATACATGATGGTATGTGTTAAGTGCTTACTATGTGTCAAGCACCGTTCTATGCACTAGGGGAGACAGAAGCTAATCGGCATGGACACAGTACAGATTCCACGTGGTGCTCACAGCATTAGTCCCCATTTTACAGATGAGGTAACTGAAGAACAGGGAAGTTATAAAACTTGGTCACACAGCCAACAAATGGTGGAGCTGAGAATAGAACCCAGGTCCTTCTGACTCCCAGGGTCATGCTCTATCCACTTGATCACTCTGAGGTTTATAAAACGATAGGGAAACAAAAAAGAAAAGGGAAAATAAGAAACACGGAAAACACCCGTTAAATGTGATAAAACATTACTATAATTCATTGGATGGGATCGCAACATCTTGGGAGAAAGATGTCGAACGCCTAAGATAACCTCCGCAGCTTGACCGAGGGGAAAAACGACGACAGAACATGCTACCATGACTGATGTTGGTCATAAGGAGTGACCAAAAATAGCTCGTTTTATTCCCAAAGGAGCTTCTTTGGTATAATGCCTTTTCACTGCGCTATTTGGCATCAAGCCAGTGCCTGGGTGGTCAGAATGGTTCATCCATCAGGATCGGAGAAACATAAGAGCTATTCAGTTACTCCTTTTTCCTCCTTTAAACCAGGAGGTCCCTGCTCCAACCAGTGACATTTACTGTACTGTAGTCCATGTAAATCCAAACGGCAGACGTCAAGCTAGTCCGTTGTGCTTCTCTTAGGTAGCCTGCCAAAGGTCAAGCACATCTCCCAAGGGAACCTGGCAAAGCACCTTTGCCATAAGTCCAGGGCAAAGGGCATAAGTCTACATCTCCAATTCCAGTGGAAACACATAAAGTCCTTCACCAAGAAACAGGTTTGCTTATTCTTTCAGGACAAAATTTAACTGAAAAACCCACCAAGTCCCGCCATTCAGCAGATAAATGGTTTGGGAAGACAAATTTGCTCATAAATCCTAAATGAAATATGTATTGACTAATTATCAAAACATACGGGTTGAAACACAGTTCTCCCGACTTTCATAAATAACTATCAATAGAGAATTCGAGTACATTTCTAGCAACGACATCAGAATTTATTAAAAAAAAAAGAACCAGGTAAAACCAGGACTTGAAAAATCTCAAGATCTGTCTGGCATTAATCACTGTAATTAGTAATTTGGTTCATTTTGAAGCTAGCGTGATGTTTCGGTTACCAACGGAGCATGACATTTCATATGATTTATTTTCAATCTTACATTTTTGTCCTTTGGCTTTTGAACTACTCATTCTATTTTTAATCATAAAAATAAATAGTCATGGATCAACGTATTTTCATTTTGAGGATTCGCATTTAAATTAATTGTGAATAAGGCATTAGTATAACAGTCTATCAGTCTATCATCTGTATATTTACAAGCACTTCAATTTAATCGGGGGCTTTTTGGTTTAACTTCATTTATTAATGCTACTAAAATATCAATAATCTGGGGGAAGATACAACAATTATTTGTTTGGAATATGGTCAAAATAACAAACTTGCAAGATAACAGATATAATTAGCTGTACAGTTGGAATTATTTTGAATACAAAAAATGAAAAAACACTTTTCTGATTTATGTCAGAAATAAAGTTGAGATTTTCACTGCTAACTCAAAACATACTACCTAAGGGATTCCATAACAGTTCATAAAATGTCTTTGTTTTTAAAAGCTATGGCCTGGGGTATATATTTTCTCTCAAGAAATAGAAGAACACATGTAGCATCAGATGTGTGTAGTTTAAGAAACTGTGGAATGTGAAATCTAAAAATCCAAATAATGCAGGTGGCAGAATTTGGGGGTGGAGGGGAGGGAAGGGAGAGAATGAGTTTAAAATTTAATGACATTACCAGGTCACCTTACCAGACTAATTCTCACTCGCTGCAGGACTTCAATGAAGCTCTCGGTCCTCATGCTGATTTTGATTTAGTTCAAGTGCCATTTGATGCATTTCATATGGAGTTTTATTCACTTCAAACTACACTTCATTTAACTGGGCTGCAGCTCCATTCATTTATTTTTCTGTTTTACTACCCTCAAATTGGTCTTGCATAGTCTACATATTAATTTATAGTAACAACTTGCGTTTATTATATTAGGGGAAAATTATGTTACAAAAATATGAAAGAGCAATGCACTCTGAAAATAAGGGATCGACCACCACCGAAACAAATTTCAACCATATTCACCTATAGAAAGTGCCGACACCCTGCTTAGAGCTACCGGTGTCCTTTGGTCTGACAAATCTGATATTGTAAATCACCAGATTTTGGTCTTTTTTACTTCAATTTATGGCAAATGTACTCTATCCCATGAATACTTTTCAGAGCACCTAGTCCAGAACATTTTGGTTCATTCTTACACTTTCACCAAACATTTTTTAATGTGCTTTCTTTCTAAATGAGGTGCATGTTATTTTAATATTTTACACTAGAAAAATTCGAACCACTCATTCATTAAGTGATGGGTGCCAGTCAGTATTAGTCCAGAAAATAATTTAATAGATCCATTTATGAACTGAGACAGTATTTTAAGGCATAAACATGCTTTTCTAAATAAACCCCAGTACGTGCTCTGGAGCCTACCTAGATTCAGAGATGACGTGGGCCTCATTTGAAATATGCTAGCACAGAGACACACAATTTAAAAAGTGAAACCAGTCTTCACCCAAATGAAATCAAAGGCATATGAGAGACGCTGATGAGTTGTTTCCAGACTGAAATGCTTCAAAGAGGACTGACATCAAAATGTTTGGTAATTAATTTTGCAAAGATGAACAGTCAGTATTTTAATATGACTATAAATACTTGGACTTAAGGGTGGATTCATTTTTAAAAAGTCAGAATAGCTTGTTCCTGATAGAACAAAATGTTACTGAAATGCACAGGGTATTTCTCATTCCAATAAATATACGACAAGCATTAGTTTCACCATCATTTTATAAAAACTCTATATTAAAGGTGGTTCATGATTAAACTAAAGCACTTTCAAAAGAAAGTGTTCACTGTTCGCTTGAAGTTGATAATATTTTTCATACAGGGCAGATGAAAAGCACGTTCATGAAAAATTAAACTACCACCACCTGGTGGTGTAGATTGTGTTAAAAAGTGTTTGTCCATCAAAATCCAGAGACAAACAGATGCATCGTATTTTGAATCAGCCATCAAAAACACGCACAACCAATTTAAGTATAACCTTCAAGACTTTCACTTACACTACAAACGTTACAAGTGTTTTATGTACATGTTATGTTCTATGAAAAATATTTCCAAAATTCGATTTTAAAGAAAATTAAAATCCCAGTTGATATAGTCACTAGACCTCGCTTATGGGAAAAGAATACAGATTAACAGAAAGAGCATATACAGAGACAACTTTTTAGCATTAAAACAATTCCACCCAAATAATATCAAAAGATAGGAAAAGGAATTGCTACATAAGAAAATTCAAAGCAAAGGACATACTTTGAGTAGAAGCACTTGAAGAAACACCTTAAAGGCCAGGCTAATTCCAGGAATACTACTAAGTCAGTGAAATAGATCACAAAATGCTGACTCTCTACACCAGTACCAAACAGATTCAGCTTCAGACTGTCATAGAGATGGCGGATTAAAGTATATAACTACTCAATTAATATTCTTGATGTCATCTGGTAACTTTCTTATCTCTGGTATTTGTTCTCAAAAAACAGAATGGAAATAAGTCCATACGGTTCCCATTAGTGTTTGAAGCAAAAAACATTTGTTGAGTTTCTGGGTTGTTGTTTTTTTTGTTTCTTAAACTTGTTTGAGTCCAACCAGAGGAGAAAAATCGGGTCTACAACATGGAGCATCAGTTATAACCTTACGAAGAGATGTCACTACACACTACAGGCATTACCAACTAAAACAACAGAGAAATCAAAGGAATTACGCTTCATGCCTTTCCAAAGGAAAACACAACAAATTACTGCAAACCATCGAAGACCCGGATAAGGAAAACTCTCCTTCGGTCCTAAGTGAAAACAAAAGTAAAACCTGTAGCTAATCTTTCGGGAGATTTGAAAATGTTACTTACCAACACATCGGGAGTTTCAGGAATTTTCCATAAAGAGCAGTGCTGAAAGAGGGGATGAGTGGAGCAGGTAAGCAGTATGATCCTCTACTATCCAAAGAGGTCAGTCCTGCTTGGAAACCAAATACCTGAAATTTTTAAAAAATCCGAAAGTTCAGAGAAATGAAGTTTTACTTTTAACAAGCACCATGTCCGCTTTCATTTTCTATACCCCTGCTTCCCACTAACCACTTTCCAATGCATATTCACCTGCCAAAATGATCAAATCTTTTCTTTATTTTGATAGACAATTATTTAAAATGGAAATTATGGACTTATATGAGTCTCACACCTCCACAAAAAGTCACTACTATTCAAACGGCTTTCCTTTTCAAATATAAAGGAAAATGATTCTTCCATTTACCTATTCATATGTACATCTATCTGCTCACGTGAACTCCAGTAATGATTAGATTTTATACTTCCTACAGAATGAAATTATTTAATCCAATTTTATGGCTAAAATAACATCTAATATCTGTTGAGTAGCTGCAACTAAAAACATTTTAATAAACTTTGTACTTAAGTGATGTTCCATTGGGCAAAAAAAAAAAAGGTTACTTGATTATCCCTGCACTCCTCTGAAAATAACTGCACATACTGAATCTTTTCAGTGATTTCTGATTAACAGAATAGAAAAATACTTCGTTCCTGAACATTAGGTGTTGACTACGGTGATGAAATGATGTAATACTGTAAAGGAAAAATTTTTGAGGGTGGAATCTATTATTTCCACTCTTCTTATTTTTAAAAAGGTAGAAGATAAGCACCTCACACTAAAAGCAGACACACAGAATTAAGGAACACAGATTTACCACTTAAAAAAAATGGTATTTGTTAAGTAGTTACTACATAGAAGGCACAGTACTGAGTGTGCTGGGGTAGATAGAAGCTAATCAGGATGCAGACCATGTCCCACATAGGGCTCCCAGTCTTAATCTCCATTTTAGAGGTGAGGGTAACTGAGGCACAGAGAAGTTAAGTGACTTAAAGTCACAAAGAAGACAAATGAGGGATCAGGTTTAGAACCCAGGTCCTTCTGACTTCCAACCCTGTGCTATAAACACTACACCACACTGCTTCTCATGATACTTAATATTTTCCTAACATTAATCGGTAGTCTAGCCACAACATTATCTACAGTTATTTCTAAATTTCCATCTCCATAGGATCAAATTGTTTGCCTCAGAATAATACCTAACTGAAATGTACGGTCATCATTTGTTTACCTCAAGGAAAGGGACAATACCTTTGCTGAATAAGCAAATTCATAATCAAGTAAACCCAAAAATGCATTGCCTATAATTATACAGTTATTTCATTGTGTTTCCAGGAAACTATGTCCTTAGAGGATTTTAGAAATTGACAACCGAAAACTCTTTTTCATAAGCTCATTTTCAGAAGAGAATGCAGATTTAAAGGAACATATTCTCAACAACAATATTGATAACACTAGGGTTAATTTTTTTCTTCTGAAATCAGGCTTTTGTGACTTTCTTATCACACAACATAAATATCAGTATCCCAAATTAAAAGGTTCAATAAATTTGAAAATTATTAGATATTTACATGTCTCATATTAAGACTAATATTCCAGCAAATAATCTTGCACCTCTCTCCCTGGGAACACTTTCTGTTGACCTCCATTTAAAGCCCTCACAGGATTTCAAATGGTTGTTTCTCAAAAAGAAGCAGAAAAACAAACAGCAATAGGGCACCAGACCTAATATTTAATATTATTCAAATATTCTAAAGCGATTCAGTACTTTTTGAAGGAATCTTATTTTCCTCCACTAAGTAATTACAGAATGTCTTGATCACACTCATCTAACTTTAGGCTATACCACAAGACATTAAGAATATATAACACGTAGCATACTGTATTACTGGATGCCGGGAAGAGTTAAAAACGAAAAAGACAAAGTTCCTGCTCAGGGATGAGTTTGTAATCTAAATGGGCAATATGCAGAAGACATTTACAACAAATAAACAAAAACCAAATTCACAGCCCATAAACCTAGAAGAATGCACAAAGAATATGAATACATATATCCTAAAGCAAATACACACAAATGCTAAAATGCTATGGGTTTGTGGTAGTGATTGCTATGATTTTGCCATGTAAAGAAAGGCTCTGAGGAGGAGGTATTTTCTAGAAAAGACAACTTGACAAAGGAGGAGGGAATGACAAAAGCAAAGACTGAAAAAAGCAGTAGGGAGGTCACTTGCAACCTCTTTAACGTTCAGAATTTAATGCATAAAAGAGCCTCCCAAGTACCGCCACCAGATTTCATAATTTGAAGAAGTGGAGGGAGAAGGCACAGAAGGGAAGGAAAGTCCTTTTAATGTCATGGCCCCTATGGCCCTACAAAGATTTGGGGGATTTGGGAAAAGCAATATTTTTCCAATTTGCTTTATTTACTCGTTGCCTAGTGCTATCTCCAAGGGACAGTGCAATGTCAATAGAAAGAAACAAGGATTTTTATGAAAAGGAATTCAGATCATTTAACTTCAGCCACCTAAGCAAATATAAAACATATTTCTGTGTTCTTTAAAACCACTAGCTAACTTTTCATCAGCAGTTTGAGCACTTCATCTCATCTAAAATACAAAATGTTTAAAAGGCCAAAACAAATAAAAAAATTACATATATCAAAATACAGAAATTATGATTCCCCCCCCGACCCACAAAAAAGGGGAGTGTAGTATATTCACACAAAATTTGAAAGCCCTCGAAAACCATCTCACAAAGGTTGGCAAAATGTGTCTACTCTAGGTCCCCCCTCTCTTAAAACAATAATAATAATAAAAATAATAATAATGGTATTTGTTAAGCACTTACTATGTGCCAGGCGCTGTTCTAAGCGCTGGGGTAGATCCAAATTATTGGGTTGGATAGAGTTCCTGCCCCATGTGGGGCTCAAAGTCTTAATACCCGTTTTACAGATGAGGGAACTGAAGCCCAGAGAAGTGAAGTGACTTGCCCCAGGTCACACAGCAGACCCATGACCTTCTGACTCCAGGCCTGTGCTCTATCCACTAGGCCATGCTGCTTCTCATCACGTAATGCAAATATAATGCACTGATGGAGGAGGCTCTGATCAGTCAATCGGAATTATTAACCACTTACTACAGTGCTCTGCACAGAGTAAGCGCTACGGTGAGTACACTACAACTATATAACAGAGTTGGTAGAGACATTCCCTGATCTTGGACACCAACCAGATACCCAAGTGAATTCAGCCCATTCCAAAATCCACTATGGACCCAGAAAAAAAAAAATCTGCATAGACAATTTCTTCACTTTTTGCTCTTGCGTGAAAGTAAGGAATCTTAGTAGGTGCGAAGAATATGGCATAGTCCATTATTTAGTAATTCAGAGTATACTGCTCATGATGGATGAAGAAATGAAAGAAAGACCATAGTTTAAAAACAGTTTTAGCCACATGTGTTTGGAAGGGGAATTTGAACCAAAGACAATAAAAGAATTTTGGATCAGGACATAAAATGCCTATTTCTTGAAATATATCCGAGGAATGAACAACATGCTTTTTTATTAGCCTATACATAAAAGGCTTTATTAATCAAAATATATGGTAAATCAACACTGTTCATGGATTACCTCTAAGTTAAACTGTAATCACTGAAAGCTAATGATTACTAATACCGGAAACTGGCCTTTCCAAGGTACTCACAGCAGGTAAACATCTAAAAATAGACCGTAAGATTCCTGTAGGCAGGGACTGTATCTATTATATTGTTCCAAGTGCTTAGTAGAGTGCTCGGAACATAAGAAGCAGTTTGACCTAGTGGAAAAGGCCCAGGCCTGGGAGTGAGAGGACCTAAATTCTAAAACTGCTCCACCACTTGTCTGCTGTGTGACCTTGGACAAATCACTTAACTCCTCTGTGCCTCAGTTACCTCATCTGTAAAACGGGTATTAAGACTGTGAGCTCTAAATGGGGCGGGGACTGTGCCCAACCTGATTATCCTGTATCGACCTCAGCACTTAGCATAGTGCCTAGCACATAGTAAGCGTTTAACGAACACCATAAAGTAAGCAATCAATAACTGAGCCCCCTTCTTCCTCTCCTCCTCCCCATCCCCCCCACCCTACCTCCCTCCCCTGTCCACAGCACCTGTATATGTACAGATTTATTACTCTATTTGACTTGTACATATTTACTATTCTATTTATTTTGTTAATAATTACTTCTATTTATTCTGATGACTTGACACCTGTCCACATGTTTTGTTTTGTTGTCTGTCTCCCCCTTCTAGACTGTGAGCCCGCTGTTGGGTAGGGACCATCTCTAGATGTTACCAACTTATACTTGTGCTTAGTACAGTGCTCTGCACACAGTAAGCGCTCAAAAAATACGATTGAATGAATGAATGAATAAATGTGAGTAACTGAAAGTAACTTTTAGACTGTGAGCCCACTGTTGGGTAGGGACTGTCTCTATATGTTGTCAATTTGTACTTCCCAAGCGCTTAGTACAGTGCTCTGCACACAGTAAGCGCTCAATAAATACGATTGATGATGATGATGATGAAAGAATGAAAGGTACACAGGGCCTGGAAATCTAGAGGTCACAATTCCCCTAGCCAGAGACTAGGGGAATCCATAAAATCAATCAAAGGAAAAATCAACTCATGAACCAGACTGGTGGTGGGCAGGGAAGGTGACTACCAACTCTGGTGTACTGTCCTCTACCAAGTGAACATAGTAAGCACTTAAATATCACTGATGATAGTCAGACCTTTAATAAGTGCTCTCATTATACAATTTGGAAATAACTGGGTTTTTTTTGGCGGTGGGGGGGGTTGGAATTTCAGGAAAGCTCTTCCAACAAAACACATCTGTCTGGACAGAACAGGATGCAAGATTAGAAGAAATTCATTCATTCAATCATATTTATTGAGTGCTTACTGTGCGCAGAGCACTGTACTAAGAGCTTGGGAAGTACAAATCGGGAACAAATAGAGACGGTCCCTACCCAACAACAGGCTCACAGCCTAGAAATAATTACGCCTTTGCACCAATCATTAGCAACGTGGCTTAGTGGAAAGAGCACAGGCTCGGGAGTCGGAGGATGTGGGTTCTGGCTTCTCCATTTGTCTTCTGTGTAACTTCTCAGGGCCTCGGTTACCTTATTTGTAAAATGGCAATTATGACTGTGAACCCAATGTGGGACAACTTGATTACCTTGTATTTACCTCAGCGCTTGGCACGTAGTAAGTGCTTAACAAATACTATTATTATTATTAGCCAAGGCATGCAAACTATATACCCCAATTTTTCTCAAAGTGGATTTCTTCAAAAACATAATCCAAGCTTTATTGGAGAATTGATTGCATTAATAATAATTATGGTATTTGTTCCATGTGGGGTTCACACTTTTAAGCCCCATTTTACAGATGAGGTAACTGAGGCCCAGCGAAGTTAAGTGACTTGCCCAAGGTCACACAGCAGACAAGTGGGGGGGGGGGGGGCGGTCAGGATTAGGACCCATGTCCTCTGACTCCCAAGCTCGGGCTCTTTCCACTAAGCCACACGGCTTAAAGCTTTTTTAAAAAATACAACAGGGAAATACAACCACTTAAAAAAAAAATCAAAGAAAAAATTCTGCATTTTTCAGTTACATAAGTTAGAAACACTTTTTTAAAAAGTGAAATGAAGAGACCCTTTTAGGCAAACAGTTAAACTGCACATCTTCCTGACCTGTAAATTGTTACCCTGTAATGCCACAGAATTATATACACCCAAGTGGACACCAGTACCATCTTTTGAGTGGAATTCCTGTATTCACGGAATAGTTTAAAAATTTCAAAATCCAAAATTTATGTGGCTACTGAAAACTAAGAATTCTACTTGTAGTTCCTTGTAATTCAATTCAATGACTCACCAGATATTTAGGGCTTTTGAATAATTTATTGTTAAAAGAGTTGCTTTTTACAGTTAACCCAATATATAGGAAATGGAATTTCTATATAAATGTATACACACACACACACACATATATATATACACACACACATACATACACACACATATATACACACACATATATAAATATATGCATTTATACATATATACTTTATACATATATTTATTGTAGGTATAGAGTAATATATATGTTGTGTAGGCTCCGGCACTGTGACTGATTAGTCAAAATACATAGGATTGTATCATTGAAGAGACTGATCATTAATTTTCAACCCCCATAATACTTTTTACAATATGATTTCAAAAGACTCTGGACATTCATCATGGAAAGTGATACACTCAGTAAGAGGGAAATGGAATAAAAATCTAGCCAATAACCTACGTAACAATAGCACTAATGGTAATACTAACAACAGCAGCAGCATTTGCTAAGCACTGTATTAAACCCTGGGGCAGATAGAAGATAATCAGGTCAGACACAGTCCCTGCCCCATTCATTCAATGATATTTATTGAGCTCTTACTGTGTGCAGGGCACTGTACTAAGCACTTGGGAAGTACAAGTTGGCAACATATAGAGACGGTCCCTACCCAACAACGGGCTCACAGTCTAGAAGGGGGAGACAGACAACAAAACAAAACATGTGGACAGGGGTCAAGTCATCAGAACACATCATTAACAAAATAAATAGAATAGTAAAAATGTGCAAGTAAAATAAATAGAGTAATAAATCTGTACAAACATATATACAGGTGCTGTGGGGAGGGGAAGGAGGTAGGGCTGGGGGGAAGGGGAGGAAGAGAGGAAAAAGGGGGTTCAGTCTGGGAAGGCCTTTTGGAGGAGGTGAGCTCTCAATAGGGCTTTGAAGGGAGGAAGAGAACTAGCTTGGCAGGTGTGTGAAGGGAGGGAGAGCCCCAAGTGGGGCTCACAGTCTAAATAGGAGGGAGAACAGGAACTGAATCCCCATTTTACAGATGATGCAAAGAAAGGTCACAAGGAAGTGAAGTGGGGTCACAGACAAGTGAAGTGACTTGCCCGAGGTCACAGCAGGCAAGAGGCAGAGCTGTGATTACAACCCAGATCCTCCCAAGCCCACACCCTTCCCTCTAGGCTATGCTGTTTCCTGCTGCATACTAATGTTAAGATTCTGAATATCTCTTTTGTGAAAGGGTGAGTCGGTTGGGGTAGCTTACAGATACTGTTACCACTAACTACAAAACCCAGGAAAGAGGCTGCTCAAGTGCACGAAGATGCTGTAGGGGAACAAAGGCATCTGCAGACAATCCAATGGTGCATTTGTGGTAAACGAGGATGGGGGAATACAAGGTCCCAAAACTGAGAAGATTGGTAGACACGGAAGACAGAAAAAGAGCAGAGCCAGGGTATATAAATACTTTTTACTTCAATGCTTGAAGCCTAAAAAATACAGTGGTGAACTGGAATGTTTGGCAACTATTGAGAATCTTGATCTAATTGGCATCTCAGACTTGCTAAAGGGAAGCAAACCACTGGAAAACAGTGATGCCAAACTATAAGTTCTATGGGGATGGCTAGAATGCCGAACAGGTGGGGGTTTAAAGCTGTATCTGAGGAACAACAGACTCTAAAAATAAAATCTTACCTAAAAAAGGTATAACAGATATTTGGGATAAAAATTCCATCCTCTGGACGCAAGGTCGTTGTGGGAAGGAAACATATCTACCGACTCTGCTGTATTATACTCTCCCAAGTGTTCATTTCAGACAGCAGTGGGCATGCAGTAAGTGATCAATAATTACCACTGATTGATTGATTCTTACTCAAAAATGTTGTAATAGGACTGTACTACGGGCTATCCAATGATAGTACAATAGACCGGGAAATAGATAGAATACTAGAACAGGCAGTAATAGAACTAGAATAGGTAACTAGAATAGGTAGTAATAACTTCGACTGATGATAACAGGGAAGATTTCAATTACCCCCAAATAGATTGGTTGAAAAATATTAGTAGGATATGAACTGTTGGTAAAATTTTCAATCATTTTCTGGGATAAGCAGAATCCAAATAATATCCTGTTTTCAATTCTGAGAACTAATACAAAGACTATACATGAGAGGAATTCCACAGCTGGTGATCACAATACAATACAGTTTAACATTCTAGCTGAAGGTCGGCCAAAAAGCAGCAAAAGAATATTAAATTGTAGAAAAGGAAATTATGATTATACAAGGACCTTATTAGGTCCTAGGTGCTAGAGAAGCAGCGTGACTCAGTGGAAAGAGCCCAGGCTTTGGAGTCAGAGATCATGGGTGCAAATCCCAGCTCTGCCAATTGTCAGCTGTGTGACTTTGGGCAAGTCACTTAACTTCTCTGGGCCTCAGTTACCTCATCTGTAAAATGGGGATTAAGACTGTGAGCCCCCGTAGGACAACCAGATCACTTTGTAACCTTCCCAGCACTTAGAACAGTGCTTTGCACATAGTAAGTGCTTAATAAATGCCATCATTATTATTATTAGGAAAAAAATGGAAGGAAAAGATAAAATAAGTAACCAAAAGTCCCAAAGTTTAAAAACACAAGTAAGAGACCTAATGAATATCAAGTGCCAAAAATTAGAGACCCACTTACAGGTTGATGGGCAATGGGAAAAAATATTTTTAAAAATGTATTTGTTAAGTGCTTAGTATGTGTCAGGCACTGTACCAAGCACCGGAGTAGATACAAGATACTCAGGTTGGATGCAGTCCATGTCACATCTTCAGAAGGAAAAAAATTCTTATAAAAATGGAAAGCTCATTCTACTGAGAATGGGAATGCCAGCATTAGAAAGGCCAGGTCACGGTAGGACAGAATATTATGTGGGACAGGAGTAATTTGAACATCGTGCAAGAGAATGCAAGATGCTTGTCTTCAGATATATCACAACAGCTCAAGAATGAGATGAACCACTCAATTATAATGTAAGTTGTCCACTCAGCAGTAAAAAGATGGTGACCAAGAGGTTCAGTGAATTCTTTCATTCAGAACACATAAAAGAGCTCTCCTCACTCCAATTATTTTTCATAAAAGGCAAAAAAACCTAATAACCACTGGGGATATTTTAGCCCACATTGAGTAGCATCACTCTCAAGAGTTTGGAAGGAACCCAGGGGGGATTGGCATCAAACTCCTGGCAAAAGTTAGTAACCTATTATTACCAACTGCTACCATACCAGAGAACCAACTTATTGGGAAGGTAACCCCCACGCATCAGAAATGGTTCAGACATTCAGTTCAGGGGGTCTCACTTCTATTTCTCGTATTTAAGAAGCATTTAGAAAAACACCATCATTGGAGAGAAGACTACACGGTTTCCATAAAGGCAAATGATGTCTTATTAATTTGATAGACTCCTTTGAAGGGGGCCAATCAACATCAATCATGCAATTGTATTTGTTGACTGATTGACATAATGACTCCCATACCCACTGCCCTCACCAGTAGTTTCACTCCCTCCTCAAAGCCCCTGCCCTCAATGCCTCCTCCATCTCCTGACCCAAAGACTTGGCCACATGTTTTATTGATAAAATTGAAACCATCAGGTGTGATCTTCCTAAAACCTCCCCAGCTCCTCTCCAGTCCCTCCCTCTTCCTGCTCCTTCAACTCTCCTCTCTTTCCCAGCAATATCTCAAGAGGAGATCACCCGCGTTCTCTGAAAATCCACCCCCTCCACCTGTGCTTCTGACTCCCTTCACACCTTACCAAAACACACTTGCCCTATCCTTTTCTCCCTCAATGACCATATCTTCAACTATTCACTCTCCAATGGCTTCTTTCCCACTGCTTTCAAACACGCTCAGGTAACCCCTATCCTAAAAAAAACTCTCCCTTGACCCCCACAGCTCCTTCCAGTTACTGCCTCATCTCCTACTATTCCTCTTCAAACACCTTGAGCAAGCCGTCTTCCACTTTCTCTCCTCGATCATCTCCAATTTGGCTTTCGCCCCTTCTACTCCATGGAAACTGCCCTCTCTAATGTCATCGAGGATCTTCTCGTCAAATGCCATGTTCTCTTCTCCAGCCTAATCCTCCGCAAACGCTCAACTACCTTTGACACTGTGGAACACTTGCTTCTGGAAACATCATCCAACCCTGACTTCATCAAAACTGTCCTCTCGTGGCTCTCCTCCTATCTCTCGTGCCGCTCAATTTAAGTCTATTGCAGGATCCTCTCTTCCTCCCACCCTCTAATTGTGGGAGTCCCTCATGGCTCAATTTTGCATCCCCTCCTATTTTCCATCTACACCCATTCCCTTGGAAAACAATTCCATGGCTTCAACTGACATTTCTATGCAGATGATTCCCAAATCTACAACTCCGGCTCTGAGCTCTCTACTTCTCTGCAGTCTCGTATTTCCTCCCGCCTTCATGATATCTCTACTTAGCTGTCCCCTTGACACCTCAAATATGTCCAACACAGAACTCCTCATTCCCAGCCAAACCCTGTCCTCCCCATGTCTTTCCCATCACTGTAGACAAAACCATCATTCTATTTTACAAGTCCATAACCTTGGCATTACCCTCAACTCATCTTTTCATTCAACCTGCACATTCAATCTGTCACAAAATCCTGTCCATTCTACCTTCACATCGCCAAAATCCACCATTTCCTCTCCAAACTGCTGCGATGCAAATCCATGCACATATCCCGCCTTTACTACAGCAGCCTCCTTGCTGTCCTCCTTTCCTCTATCTCTCCCCAGTCCAATCTATACTTCACTCTGCAGCCCAGATCATTTTTCTAAAAAAACAGTCAGTACATCTTTTCCCACTCCTCAAGAACCTCCAGTGGTTGCCCAGCCACCTCCACATTCATTCATTCAATCGTATTTATTGAGCGCTTACTGTGTGCACATCAAACCAACTCCTTACCAATGGCTTAAAACTTACACTGCACCCTCCCATGCACTTAGCACAGCTCTCTGCACATAGTAAGCACTCAATACCACTGATTTATTTAAAGCAATCAATCACGCTGTCCCCTCCCACCTCACCTTCCTGATTTCCCACTATAACCCAGCATGTTCACTTCACTCCTCTAATGGCAACCTAGCTGCTGTACCTAGATCTCATCTATCTCACCACCTACCCCTCACCCATATCCTGTCTCTGGCCTGGAATTCTCTTCCCATTCATATCCTTCCCTGCTTAAGCCCTCTTTTCCCTTCCTCCCTCTCCCTCATGCAGCATCTATGCACTTGGATCTGAAACCTTTGGGCTTTTGCTATTTACCCCACCCTCAGGACCACAGCACTTAAGTATATATCTACAAATTATACATAGTCTATACATCGTTTATATTAGTATCTGTCTCTAGACTGTGAGCTCATGATGGGCAGGGAAGGTGTCTACTAACTCTGTTGTACTGTACTCTCCCGAGTGCTCAGTACAGCGTTCTGCACATGATAGGCATTCAAATACCATTGATTGACTGAATGATTATCCAAGAGACCACTCTGCCCACATTCAGAGCCTTATTAAAAATCACATCTCCAAGAGACCTTCCCAGATTAAGCTCTCATTTTCCCCACTCCCGGACCACAGCACTTAAGTATATATCTACAAATTATACATAGTCTATACATCGTTTATATAAATGTCTGTCTCTAGACTGTGAGCTCATGATGGGCAGGGAAGGTGTCTACTAACTCTGTTGTACTGTACTCTCCCGAGTGCTTAGTACAGCGTTCTGCACATGATAGGCATTCAAATACCATTGATTGACTAAATGATTATCCAAGAGACCACTCTGCCCACATTCAGAGCCTTATTAAAAATCACATCTCCAAGAGACCTTCCCAGATTAAGCTCTCATTTTCCCCACTCCCTCTCTCTTCTGCATTACTCTTAAGCTTGAATCTATATCCTTTATTCACCTCACTCTCACAGTATTTATGTACATATCTGTAATTTATTTTAATATCTGCCTCCTCCTCTAGACTAAAAGCTCCTCGTGGGCAAGGAACATAGCCAATTTTGTTATATTATATTCTCCCAAGGGCTTAGAACAGTGGTCTACACTCAGTTAAGTGCTTCGTAAACACAATTAATTTAGACTGTGATTAATTTAGACTTGTGTAATTTAGATTTTAAGACTGTGAGCCCACTCTTTTAACTGTGAGCCCACTGTTGGGTAGGGACTGTCTCTATATGTTGCCAACTTGTACTTCCCAAGCGCTTAGTACAGTGCTCTGCACACAGTAAGCACTCAAATACAACTGATTGACTGAATTAATTGATTATTGAGCATTAACTCATGCAGAACCCTGTACTAAGCTGGGGAGAGTACAATATAACACAAGTTGGTACATATGTTCCCTGCCCACAAGGGAGGAAGTTGGCGAAATGAGGACTTAGAGAAGGTCTCTCAGAGACGTGATTCTAATAAGGTTTTGAAGATGGGGTGAGAGTGATGGTCTGTCATTCATTCATTCAATCATATTTATTGAGTACTTACTGTGTGTAAAGTACAGAACTAAGTGCTTCGGAGAGTGCAATACAACAGACACATTCCCTGCCCACAACAAGCTCACAGTCAAGAAGGGGAGAAAGGCATAAGCATACATATAAATTACAGATGTATACATATGTGCTGTGGGGGTGGGAGAGAGGTTGAAGGGAACAAGTCAGGGCAACGCAGAAGGGAGTGGGAGAAAAGTAGAGGAGGGCTTAATCTGGGAAAGCTTCTTGGAGTACATGCGCCTTCAATAAGGCTTTGAAGTGGGGGGTAGCAATTATCTTTCTGATATGAGGAAGGTGATCATTCCAGGCCCAAAGCTGGATGATCTGGACGAGAAGCAGGATGAGAAGCACCATAAAGCACTAGGCTGGGAGTCAGAATGGCATGGGTTCTAATCCCAGCTCTGCCATGTGTCTGCTGTGTGATCTTGGGCAAATCATTTCACTTCTCTGTGCCTCAGTGACCTCAACTGTAAAATGGGGATTGAAACTGAGAGCCCCATGTGGGACAGGGGCTGTGTCCAACCGGATTAGCTTGTCTCCACTCCAGCTCTTAGTACGGTGCCTGGCACATAGTAGGTGCTTAAATAGCAAAATTATTAATTATTATTATTATTATGCAGGTGAGAGGTCAGCAGTGAGATTGATGAGATTGAGGAACAGGGAGAAAGTTAGAATTAGAGGAATAAAGTGTGCGGGCTGGGCTGTAGTAGTGAGGTGAGGTAGGAAGGGGCAAGGTGATTGAGTGCTTTAAAGCCAAGGGTGAGCAGTTTTTGTTTGATGCGGACGGAGGTGGACGGGCACCAATGGAGGTTCTTGAGGAGTGGGGAAACATGGTCTGAACATTTTTTGAAAGAAAATTATCCAGGTAGCAGAGAGGAGTACGGAATGGAGTCGGGAGAGAGAGGAGGCAGGGCGGTCAGCAAGGAGGTGAGATAAGATAAGTGCTTGCATTAATGTGGTAGCAGTCTGGATGGAGAGGAAGGGGTAGAATTTAGCCACGTTGTGAAGGCTGAACTGACAGGATTTAGTGATGGCTTGAATATGTGGGTTGAATGAGAGAGTGGAGTCAAGGATAAGGCTAAGGGCTTCTGAGACCGGAAGAACAGTGGAGCCGTCAGCAGTGATGGGAAAGTGAGCAGGAGGACAGGGTTAGGGTGGGAAGATAAGTAGTTCAGTTTTAGACATATTAAGTTTGAAGTGAAGGGAGAACATCCAAATAAAGATGTCTTGAAGGCAGGAGGAAATGTGAGATTGGAGGGAGAGGGAGATATGAGGGCTGGAAATTGGGTGGCATCAGCATAGAGGTGGCAATGGTGGCTCAGTGGAAAGAGCATGAGCTTTGGAGTCAGAGGTCGTGGGTTCAAATCCCGGCTCTGCCAATTGTCAGCTGTGTGACTTTGGGCAAGTCACTTCACTTCTCTGTGCCTCAGTTCCCTCATCTGTAAAATGGGGATTAAGACTGTGAGCCCCACGTGGGACAACCTGATCATCTTGTATCCCCCCCAGCGCTTAGAACAGTGCTTTGCACATAGTAAGCACTTAACTACCATCATTATTAGTAGTAGTAGTAGTAGGAAATCAGGGAGCTAAAAGAGAAGGGGAAAGATGAATGCTTTGAAGCCAATAAGGAGTTGCTGTCTGAAGAGAAGTTAGATGGGCAGTATTAGAACTTTCTGAGGAGTGAGGTAACATGGACTGAACTTTTTTTAGAAAAATGATCTGGGAAGCAGAGTGAAGGATGGACTGGAGTGGGGAGAGACAGGAGGCAGCGAGGTCAGCAAGGATGCTGATACATGTGATTCAGATGAACATATGGAGAGAGGAAAGAATAAACATAATTTAGATTTTCACACATCATTTGACAGTTTACACCAAAAGTTTAAAAAAATGAGTAATCATGGGATTGGAGGAATGTTCTGTGAGACAGATAATTGCCTAAAAAAATAAAACAAAGGGTACAGATACATAGCTGAAGCAGCAGGGCTCAGTGGAAAGAGCACGGGCTTGGGAATCAGAGGTCATGGGTTCTATTCCCGGCTCCGACACATGTCTGCTGTGTGACCTTGGGCAAGTCACTTAACTTCTCTGAGCCTCAATTTCCTCATCTGTAAAATGGGGATGAAGACTGTGAGCCCCACATGGCACAACCTGATCACCTTATATTACTCCCCCCCCCCCAGCACTTAGAACAGTTCTTTGCACATAGAAAGTGCTTAACAAATGTCATCATTATTATTATAGTTACTTTTCTGCATTCTCCAATGAATGAAGCTGAGCTCAGTTTTATTTAACTTCTTTATAAATAATGTGAAAGATGGCTGGCAGTGAAAATCCTATTTTACAAATGGCAGTAAGCTTTTCCAGGTGACTGAACGCCAAGCAGATAGGAATGAACCACAAAAAGACCTCGAAAAATGAGTGAGAAAAAGCGGGAGATTAATTTCAATGAGTGCAAACCTATAATAATAATAATAATTTTGGTATTTGTTAAGTGCTTACTAGGTGCACAGCACTGTTCTAAGCGCTGGGGAGGATACAAGGTGATTAGATTGTCCCATGTGGGGCTCACAACCTTAATCCCCACTTTAGAGATGAGGGAAATGAGGCACAGAGAAGTGAAGTGACTTGCCCAAAGTTACACAGCTGACAAGCAGCGGAGCTCGGATTTGAACCCATGATGGACTCTAAGATACCCATTAAGATTAAGGAGACTGCTTGGAATCACTCTGATTATCCCTTGGGAGAATACAATCTGAGAGTTGGCATACACATTCCCTAGCCACAAGGTGCTTTCAGTCTGTATGGGACATTGAAATAAATCAGCTATGGATATGAGATTGAAGGTGGGGCAAATATCAAGTAGTTTCAGGGTAGATTCAGTACAAGGTTGAACACTACCACAGCTCTGCAGACTTTGGTATGAAGTCTAATATAATAATAATAATGACAGCATTTATTAAGCGCTTACTATGTGCAAAGCATTGTTCTAAGCGCTGGGGAGGTTACAAGGTGATCAGGTTGTCCCACAGGGGGCTCACAGTTTTAATCCCCATTTTACAGATGAGATAACTGAGGCACAGAGAAGTAAAGTGACTTGCCCAAAATCACAAAGCCAACAATTGGCAGAGCCAAGATTTGAACCCAAGACCTCTGTCTCCAATCCCCATGCTCTTTCCACTGAGCCACGCCGCTTCTCTCTGTATATTACAGTAGTAATATAGTACTGTTGCCAAACTCTCCCCAAGGAGGAGGTAGAAAGGGAAGTAGAAAAACCTCCCTTAAAGAACCACATTTCCCAGAAGACCAAAGGCCGATATTCTCCCAGCTCAGAGACAGTCCTTTTGGATAATCAGGACTACAGGCCTCTTCTCTTCTTTTTGCCCTCTGACTACCTGGGCTGGCTGATTTCTGTTGAACAATTAATGACCTGTATGTATTGAACTGGGTGCAGAGCACCCAGTTCTAAATGCTTGGGAGAGTATGCTATAACAGAGTTGGTAGACACGTTCCTTGCCCACAAACATCTTACTACTGTCTATAAAGGGATATAGACATTAATGTAAATACATTATAAATATGCACGTCAGTGTATGGTGCTGAGGGAGAAGTGATTAAAGGGTCCGAATCCAAGTGCAAAGGGTGATCCAGAAGGGAGCAGGAGAAGAGAAAAGGAGGGCTTAGTTGGGCAAGGCTTCTTGAAGGAGAAGTGTCTTCAACAAGGCTTTGAAGGGGAGAGTGATAATCTGTCGGCTATGAATCAATCAATCAATCAATCGTATTTATCGAGCACTTATTGTGTGCAGAGCACTGCACCAAGCGCTTGGGAAGTACAAATTGGCAACATGAATCAATCAAGCACACTTATTGAGCACTTACTGTGTGCAGAGCACTGTACTAAGCACTTGGGGGAGTATCACACAACAATATAACAGACACATTCACTGTGTCGCCACCACGAGCTGACGGTCTAGAGGGAGAGAGTTCCAAGCCAGAGGCAGGACTTGGGCGAGAGGTCAGAAGTGAAAGACAAGATCTAGGTACAATGACTAAGTACACTGGCATTAGAGGAGCTAGGTTTGCAGCCTGGGTTATAGTAGGAAATCAGAGAGGTAAAGTAGGAGGGGGTAAGGTGATCGAGTGCTTTAAAGCCAAGGTAAGGAGTTTCTGTTTTTGATGCAGATGTGGATGGGCAACCCACAAGGGGTTCTTAAGGAGTGGGGAACTGTAGACTGTAAGCTCATTGTGGGCTGGGAAAGTCACTGTTTATGGTTGCATTGTACTTTCCTAAGTGCTTAGTACAGTGCTCTGCATACAGTAAGAGCTCAATAAATACAACTGAATGATTGAATGAGGAGACTGAACATTTTTGTAGAACAGTGATCCAGGCAGTAGCATGTAGTATCTACTGGAGTGGGGGAAGAGAGGAGGCAGGGAGGTCAGCAAAAAGGCTGATGCAATTACTGAGGTGGGATAGGATTAAACACTCTAGTACTTTGAAGTTTGAAGGGTGGCAGGAGAGAGATGAGAGGAGATACCTGATGGGGGCTGTGGGATAAAGGCAGGAGTTTTTTTGTAGGATAAGAGAGACATGAGCATGTTTCAAAGCAGTAGGGAAGAAGGCCTTGGAAAATGAACTGAAGATTATTGAATATGTGGGTTAAAGTAGAAAGGTGAGTTGAGGATAACACCAAGGTTACGGGTTTGTGAGAGGAAGAATAGTGGGGGTGTCTAAAGTGATGGGCAAGTGAGGAGAAGGGCAGGGTTTGGGCAGGAAGATGAAGAGTTCTGTTTTAGACACGTTAAGTTTGAGGTGTCAGTGGGACCTCCAAGTAGAGATGTCCTTAAGGCAGGAGAAAATGTGAGACCGCAGAGAGGAGAGAGATTAGGGCTGGAGGTGTAGATTTGGGAGTAACCACATAGAGATGGTAGTTGAAGCCATGGGAGTGAATGAGTTCTCCAAGCAAGTGAATGTGGATGGAGAATAGAACTGAGACTTGAAGAATATAGCTTAAGGGAAGAATGTGATATGTGCTTAGAGTACATCATTTTACAATCTTGTTTAAGAAATCTACTTTGAGTTTTCAAAGAAGCTCATGCGAAGGGTTGAAAAGTGACTTGTCTGCTTGGATTGTTGTAGGTGTAATTTGAATTTAGCCTTAGTTTTCCCTCTTCCTGAAATCCAGGGCTAATATAATCAATAAAGTCCACCACAGCTGACAAAGGTGAGCTCTTGCTGTGGTTACTTTTGGTATAATGGTTCCTGCACGCACTTTTTTGAATAGTATTTAATAAGCACTTACTATGTGTCAAACACTATCCTAAACGCTGGAGTAAACACAAGTTATTAGGTTGGACACAGCCCCTGTCCCACACGGGGTTTACAGTGTAAGTAGGAGGGAGAACAGGAGAAGCAGCAGTGTAGCATAGTGAATTAAGCATGGGCCTGGGAGAAGGACTTGGGTTCTAATCCCATCTTCACCATTTGTCTGCTGTGTGACCCTGGACGAGTCACTTCACTTGTCTGTGCCTAAATTACCTCATCTGTAAAATGGGGATTAAGACAGAGATTTTGCAGCATTTCCTCAGTGGTCCATACACCGAGGAAGAATTAATCAATGGTATTACAATAATTTTTGCAAAGGTTTAAGGATGGTATTCTCTCCATTTTTGAAAAGACACAGATTGACAGCGAATAGAGCACAAGACTGGAAAGTCAGAAGACCTTAGTTCTAATCCCAGCTATGCCACTTGATGCTCTTTGGCCTTCGGCAAGTTAAATAACTTTTTTATGCCTCTGTTTCCTCATCTATAAAATGAGAATGCAATAAATCCTCAAGAGGTTATACCCAGACCTGGGTTCTAATCCCAGTTCCACCATTTGTCTGCTGTGTGACCTTGGGCAAGTCACAACTTCTCTGTGCCTCAGTTTCCTCCCCTGCAAATGGGAAGTCAATAACTGTTCTTCCTCCTACTAAGACCATGAATTCCATGTGGGACCTAATTATTTTGTATCTACCCCAGAACTTAGTACAATCTTGGCTCATACTAAATGCATGATATCACAATTATTATTGTTGTTGGAGTCCTAGAACCTTTAAATTAACACAGAATTCAAACCCTTTGGGGGTGGATATACATATTTAAGCCCTTTATAACCTATCCCACATGCAGAATTATCACAGCAATTTTGAGAAGCCACTACACCTATTCAAAGTAAATAACTCTAAATCCAGCCAGAGAGTACAGTCCAGAAATTCACTTCTTCATTTCTTACCTTAAGGTAGCAGTGGGCATAACAGTAGTGAAGCAAGTTTTCAGAAGGTTGGCTAAGATTGCTGACCGTGTGCACCAGCTGTTCCGCATACATAGGTACAGAATGTTCCACGTTAATTTTGTCTACCAATATTTGGACGGAAGGCAAAGGCCGGACAGGTTGGAAGCTTACATTATTCACAAAGGTACTGGCATTCTAGGGGAAAAAAAAAAAAAAAAATCATCAACTGATATTGCATGACATGTTAAATGATAGCTACAATATACCAGCAATTCATGACAGTACCTAATTCACCACTTCAAGTATCAATCGCTACAAAATCTCTGAACAAATATTCTCAACCTTTTCTATTTTGTCATACCCAACAATTTTAAATTGCATTCTTGCCTCTCAGATAATTATATTTCCCTCCAACTAAATTTCTTCTTGGTACTGCAAGGCAGAGTAAACCCAAAACAAATACCAATTCCAAAAAAAAAAAATTAGGACACATTACCCCATATGGAAATCATTTTTGCTTATCTCTAATACCACAGGGTACCTACTCTGAGGGTGTTTTAATGTTGAACACATTATAGAAGGGAAAAAATAGAATAATATCACAATTAAAGTTCTTACTGCTTAAAGTCACTGTTACAAGTTACCACACGAAAAATCTGTATCCTTGTGAATATCTCCAGGTTGGAAATAATGATGGTCAGGTTGCAGAATAGGGATAATTAGATTGCCGAGTTCTCCTCCTCCTCCTCTTCAGACTCGGGACCATCAATGGACGCAGGAGAAAGGAGATCTGGCAACTGCTGCTGAAGCGATACTCGCAACTGAAGAAATGATGGTGATGGGTCTTTGCAAGAAGCCAGAGACTGATGGCAGCGGCATTTTCTTTTGAAAACCTTTCTGGCCTGCCTAACATAGTACCATGCATTCTACCAATCCTCACGTAACTTTCCAACTTCTTTTCAGATACGTGCCAGTTTCAACCGACACCCTGGAAGACTTGTCGGCTAAAAGTAGCCCTAGTCAACTCTCTGTATGCAACTCCATCTCACCAGCCTCAAACTTCTCACTCCCCCATCTCACTCTAGCCTGGCAATATGATGCCACTCAGTGTCCTTTGTGGGGAGGATATGGATCATTCATTAGCACCCTGCGAAGTCTTCCCTACAAATCACTGAAAGTTAATGGTTTCAACTCAAACAGTGATGCCTTGATTTTACTTGATGTAGTCACAGAAAATGCAGACCTTCCCAACACTGCAGCCCTGTCAGGGCTGGGTCCACTTCAGTCACCTCCACGTTGCAGCTGAAAGTAGCTTTTAAAAGTAACTGTCACAGTCAAATAAGCTGGTTGAAGTTCGAGCCAACCCTCTAGACTGTAAGCTTCTTGTGGGCAGGGAACGTGTCTACCAATTCTAGTATAATCTCCCAAGCGCTTAATATGGTGCTCCCCATGCAGTAAGCACTCAAATTTGATTGATGACTCCTCATATCTGACAGACAATTACTGTCTCCGTATCAAAGGCTTACTGAAGGCACATCTCCTCCAAGAAGCCTTCCCTGACTAAGCCCTCCTATCATCTTTTCCCGCTCCCTTCTGTGTCACCCTGACAGGATCCCCTTTATTCATCCCCCCTCCCAGCCCCACAGCATGAGCCCTATGCGGGACAGTGACTATATCCAACCTGATTTGCTTGTATCCACCCCAGTGCTTAGTACAGTATCTGGCACATAGTAAGTGCTTAAATACCATAATTATTATTATGATTATCGGTAATTTACTTATATTAATGATGATGATGGCATTTGTTAAGTGCTTACTATGTGCCAAGCACTGATCTAAGCACTGGGGTAGATATAAGGTAATCAGGTTGTCCCATGTGGGTCTCACAGTCTTAATCCCCATTTTACAGATGAGGTAATTGAGGCACAGAGAAGTTAAGCAACTTGCCTAAAGTCACACAGCTGAATTAATGACAAGTGGTGGAGCCAGGATTAGAACCCATGACCACTGACTCACAAGCCTGTACTCTTTCCATTAAGCCCCGCATTAAAACTAATGATGGTATTTGTTAAGCGCTTACTGTATGCGAAGCACTGTTCTAAGCACTGGGGGGGGATACAATGTGATCAGGTTGTCCCACGGGAGGCTCACAGTCTTCATCCCCATTTTACAGATGAGGTAACCGAGGCACAGAGAAGTTAGGTGGCTTGCCCAAGGTCACACAGCTGACAAGTGGCAGAGTTGGGATTCAAACCCATGACCTCTGACTCCCACGCCCGGACTCTTGATGTCCATCTCCCCCTCTAGAATGGGCCAGGAACCTTATGGGCCAGGAACGTATCTGTATATTGTTACACTGTACTCCGCTAAGCGCTTAGTACAGTGCTCTGCACATAGTAAGCACTCCATAAATACAACTGACTGACCGGGTGAAGCTGAGGCTGCGGCCATGTAATCCAGGACTTTTCTTCCATTCACTCATTCAATCGTATTTATTGAGTGCTTACTGTGTGCACAGCACTGTACTAAGCCCTTGGGAAGTACAAGTTGGCAACATATAGAGACGGTCCCTACCCAACAACGGGCTCACAGTCTAGAAGGGGGAGACAGACAACAAAACAAAACATGTGGACAGGTGTCAAGTCATCAGAATAAATACAAATAAAGCTAAATGCACATCATTAACAAAATAAATAGAACAGTAAGGTCTGAGTTGGTTGGCAGTTCCTTCTCCTAACTTTGGTCACCGGGGTGGAAGACCCATCCCACGGAAGCAGGGTTGGCAGAAGATGGAACTGCAAACAAGCAGTTCAAGGCAGTGCCTCCTTTCCCCTGCCACCATTGCCAGGGTAGAGATCTGCCCGCAGGTTGGGGCACATAAAAGCCCGCATCCCCACCATAGTGAGGCCATTACCCCCCTTCTAGCCTGTGAGCCCGCTGCAGGGTACGGACCGTCTCTATCTGTTGCCAACTTGTACTTTCCAAGCACTTAGTACAGTGCTCTGCACATAGTAAGTGCTCAATACGATTATATATATATATATATATATATATATATATATGAACAATAATAACAATAATAGTAATAATGTTGGTATTTGTTAAGTGCTTACTATGTGCCAAGCACTGTTCTAAGCAGTGGGGGAGGTACAAGGTAATCAGGTTGTCCCACGTAGGGTTCACAGTCTTCATCCCCATTTTACAGATGAGATAACTGAGGCTCAGAGAAGTGAAGTGACTTGCCCAAAGTCACACAGCTGACTAGTGGTGGAGCCGGGATTAGAACCCATGACCTCTGACTCCCAAGCCCAGGCTCTTTCCACTGAGCCATGCTATATTTTTTTAAGCACTTACTATATGCCAGGCACTGTATTAAGCACTGGGGTGGATACAAGCAAATTGGGTCGGGCACAGTCCCCTGTCCCAAATAGGTCTCACAGTCTTTATCTCCATTTTACAAATGAAGTAACTGAGGCACATAGAAGTGAAGTGACTTGGCCAAGTCACTTGCCTTCACTTCACTGATGATCCTCTCTTTTTTTTTTGTGGTATTTGTTAAACATTTACTATGTGCCCTGTGCTGTACTAAGCGCTGGGGTAGATAAAAGGTTGGACACAGCCCATGTACCACATCGGGCTCACGGTTTTAATTCCCATTTTACAGATGAGGTAACAAGCACAGAGAAGTTAAATAACTTGCCCAAGGTCACACAGCAGACAAGTGGTGGAGCTGGGATTAGAACCCATGACCTTCTGACTCCCAAGCCTGTGCTCTATCCATTATGCCATGCTGCTTGTACATCGTTAATCAGTGATTCTCTTTTAGATTGTGAGCCCACTCTGGGTAAAGGCCCCACTTTGTTTCGTTTAACAAATGCCTGAAGTAAGAAATGGGATTTGGATGAAGTAGTCCCACTTCCTTAATAGGATGCACAAATTGGACTGCGGCTATAAGGCTTTAAGCAATTTCGTTTGAAGGGCAATGACTGATGACACCCCATGATCCAAACAGTTGTTCACCCAAACAGTGGTTCAGGGGTAATAATAATGATGGTATTTGTTAAGCACTTACTATATGCAAAGCACTGTTCTAAGCGCTGGGGGGATATAAAGTGAACATGCTGTCCCATGTGGGGCTCACAATCTTAATCCCCGTTTTACAGGTGAGGTAACTGAGGCACAGAGGAGTTAAGTGACTTGGCCAAAGTCACCCAGCTGACAAGTGGCGGGGCCGGGATTAGAACCCATGACCTCTGACTCCCAAGCCTGGGCTCTTTTCCACTGAGCCATGCTGCTTCTCTATGTGACCTAGGTCCCAAAGCCTAACAGGTGGCAAATGTACTTAGTGGACAGAGCATGGGCCTGACTCCGCCTTTTGTCTACTGTGTGACCTTGGATAAGTTACTTATCTTCTCTGTGCTGCAGTTACCTCACCTGCAAAATGGGAACTAAAATCGTGGGCCCCATGTGGGACATGGGCTGTGTCCACCCTTTTATCTACCCCAGTACTTAATACAGCACCTGACACATAGTAAGCACTTAAACACCATCAAAAAAAGAGCGCATCATCAGCTTTAAAAATAATGATAATAATAATCATGGCATTTATTAAGCACTTACTATGTGCAAAGCACTGTTCCAAGCGCTGGGGAGGTTACAAGGTGATCAGGTTGTCTCAGAGGGGGCTCACAGTCTTAATTCCCATTTTCCAGATGAGGTAACTGAGGTACAGAGAAGTTATGTGACCTGCCCAAAGTCACACAGCTGACAATTGGCGGAGCCAGGATTTGAACCCATGACCTCTGACTCCAAAGCCCGGGCTCTTTCCACTGAGCCACGCTGCTTCTCTTTACCATTATATTACCCCAAGTGTTGGAACCCATAGGGAGAATGAGTCAGTCTGCCCTTCCCCTCCTTGAGGTCTGGACAGACGATGCTGAATTGGAGGAGAAAGTTTGGGTAGGGATTCTTTTTCAGAAAATGCCCACTTCATTGACTTTAAAAATCTGATTCAGTCTATAAACACTTACTTCACACAGCTTCTTCAGGTCAAGCAAGCAGTGAGGCGGTGGATTTGTGGTCTGCTGAAGCAATTATCCCCAGAAAATGTCTTCCTTTTGCACACACACGTTCCCCTCCTACCCCAAAGAATTCTTGGAGATGCTTTTTAATGCATCATTTGGCTGCTCAAAGGCATTTTTTCAGGGTCTGGTCTTTTAGCTGGATGCTGCGTGCTTTGTCCATTTTTTCTAAGTAATGATCACTGTGCCATAAAGATGAATTTTGTACTTGTCCACACACCATATTCATCCCGATACAGACCACTGGAGACTCACTAACATAGATATCTTCCTACAGATACTCTACTCTCTTCCCCATTCATTCATTCAATTCATTCAATCGTATTTATTGAGCGCTTACTGTGTGCAGCGCACTATACTCTGAGAAGCAGCGTGGCTCAGTGGAAAGAGCCCGGGCTTGGGAGTCAGAGGACATGGGTTCTAACGCCGCCGCCACATGTCAGCTGTGTGACTCTGGACAAGTCACTTAAATTCTCTGTGCCTCAGTTACCTCATCTGTAAAATGGGGATGAAGACTGTGAGCCCCATGTGGGACAATCTGATCACCTTGTATCCCCCCAGCGCTTAGAACAGTGCTTTGCACATAGTAAGCACTTAACAAATAGCATCATTATTATTATTATTATACTAATGCTATACATTCCAACATTGGGTTTTTGCCCCAAAAGTATCATTTTCCTTGGACTCTTCAAAGTTTCATAGCTCACTTTTCCTTTACAGGCCACAATTGAGGATAAGGATGCAGGAAGGAAAATGGGGAGCATAGCCACCAAATCTTACCACGATGGAGCCTAACTCAGTGCCACTGGGGTGAGTATGAGTGAGACAGATACTGGCATGATCAACTGTCACCCAAATGGCACATCCAATATTAAATGTAACTATGCAGATTCAAGATTGAGAAAAACCTTTCTTCGATCTACACAGAAATTCTCCTCCAAATTACTCTGGTTTCTCTATTTTACCTACTCAAAAAGAAGGGGGAGATGACTAGCAAAACAGTTCACAATAGCCACAGGCTGATCTCCCTACTTCTTTGATCGTGAGCTCCATGTGGTTATCTTGTATCTATCCTAGTGCTTAACACGTAGTAAGCGCTGTATTCTAAAACTAGCCTTGCATCAAAAATTTTGCAATCCTTGTTTTGGGTAAATAAGGATTTTTTTTTCTATATGAATTGCAATTTAGGGTGGAATGTTCAAAACTTCACTAATCACCCACCACACACAGCTGGATAACACTGACCTGGAATTGGTCAATGAATGATGCAAAGATCAAAGTTTCACTACTGTCTCCTCACTGCAAAATCACTACCTGACTTTCTAAGGCTATTTTCAGTATAAAAAAAAAAGTAACAGGTACTCAGAGGTTTAGTTGTAACAATCAAAATCATACCTTTTCCCCCAGAATGACAGGCAGCAAATGGCTTAGCAAGTTGAATTCGGCCATGTGAATTGTAAAGGTACATTTAAGGACCGTAACACTGGTAAGTCGTGTAGGAATGTAGTCTTCTAAAGAGGGCACTTCTTCAGTGCTAGGCATGCTTCTATTTTCATCCATAACATCTAAAATAAGACAAAATGAAAAAAATATTAACTTTGTTAATAATACTTTGTTATTTTCTTCCAAGACTCTTGATTAATTACTGTGTAAAGACTAATGTTTTGGAATTGTTTTAATTTTAACTGAATTTATCCCAGCTCTCAAAGTCGAATTCTATCCTTCTACTTCACGATTCAGTGGTGGTATTTATTGAGTGCTTACTGTGTGCAGAACACTGAACTCAGCACTTGGGAGAATACAGAGTTAGTAGGCACATTTTTTTTTCCTTCACTATATTTGTTAAGTATTTACTATGTGCCAGGTACTGTGCTAATTCACTCATTCAATCGTATTTATTGAGTGCTTACTGCGTGCAGAGCAGGGTACACAGATTGGACACAGTCCATGTTCAACCTGGGATTCACAGTACTAATCTCCACTTTACAGATAAGTGAGGCACAGAAAAGTTAAGTGATTTGCCTGAGGTCACACAGCAAACAAGTTGGGGGGGCCAGGATCAGAACCAAGGTCCTTCTGACTCTCAGGCCTATGCTCTATCTATTAGGCCACACTGCTTCTCACTCATTCCCTAATCACAATGAGCCTACAGTCTAGAGGGGGAGACAGACATGAATAAAAATAATGCAAAATTTATAATTATGTACATAAATGCTTTGGGGTTGAGGATGAGGTAAATACCAACTGCACACAGGTCACAAACCCAAGTGACGACACAGAAGGGAGAGAGCTAGGAGACAGAGATCTAGAATTTATTTCGCAACCTATTAAAGTACACAACTGTTTTCCTTTTGCAAATATGACATGTACAATGGCAAAGGACTGTTTAAATGTGAGTGGAGACTTTTCAAGGTCTGAGTTCATCGCTGTTGTCTAACAAAACCTGTCCTTATTCTATGTCCCAATGTTCTAAGGTTTTATTATCTTACATCAATTAGGAGTATAACCTCCTTGGGGATAGGGAACATGTCAGGCAGAAACTCCTCACCCTCGGCTTCAAGGCTGTCCATCACCTCGCTCCCTCCTACGTCACCTCCCTTCTCTCCTTCTCCAGCCCAGCCCGCACCCTCCGCTCCTCCACCGCTAATCTCCTCACCGTACCTCGCTCTTGCCTGTCCCGCCATCGACCCCCGGCCCACGTCATCCCCCTGGCCTGGAATGCCCACCCTCTGCCCATTCGCCAAGCTAGCTCTCTTCCTCCCTTCAAGGCCCTACTGAGAGCTCACCTCCTCTAAGAGGCCTTCCTAGACTGAGCCCCCTCCTTCCTCTCCTCCTCATCCCCCTCTCCATTCCCCCATCTTACCTCCTTCCCTTCCTCACAGCACCTGTATATATGTATACATGTTTGTACATAGTTATTACTCCATTTTACTTGTACATATCTATTCTATTTATTTTATTCTGTTAATATGTTTGGTTTTGTTCTCTGTCTCCCCCTTCTAGACTGTGAGCCCACTGTTGTGAGCCCACTGTTGGGTAGGGACTGTCCCTATATGTTGCCAGCTTGTACTTCCCATGCGCTTAGTACAGTGCTCTGCACACAGTAAGCGCTCAATAAATACGATTGATTGATTGTTGGGTAGGGACTGTCTCTATATGTTGCCAACTTGTACTTCCCAAGCGCTTAGTACAGTGCTCTGCACACAGTAAGCGCTCAATAAATACGATTGATTGATTGATTGATTATATTATTCTGTACTCCCAAAGTTCTTAGTACAGCATACTGCATCAAGAGCTCAATAAATGCTACTACTACTAGAGTGTCAGTTTTCACATATTGTACCAAAAGCACAACATAATGTAGTCCATTTTATATTTCATCAGTTCTGACACAAACTACCTGATCAAGTATGGTCTGGAGATCACGTGTGTGCATGCATACACACACCTATTACTATATATGTACACATACACATACACACACGCGTGTGCGCGCGCACGCGAGAGAGAGAGAGAGAGAGAGAGAGAGAGAGAGAGAGAGAGAGAACTGTTTTACAAGAGGGCACTTGTGATGGTGAATTCTTCACATATGCAAGTACTTCTGAAGAGAGCAATGCATAACCAACAATCCATTCTCATAGAAAGCCACAGGCCTGGTACTCAGGACATTTGGATTCCAAACCTGGCTCCACCACTTTTCTGCTGGATGACCTTGGAAAACACTTCATTTCTCTATGCCTCAGTTTCCTAATATGTAAAATGGCAATTCAATATCCAATCTGCTTCCTTCTTCAACTGTAAGCCCCATGTGGGACAGGAACTGTTTCCATCGTGAATGTCTTATATGCCTTAGTCCAAAAGCACAGACTATAGTAAGCACTTAACCAAAACAACAATTATTACTTGCCTCTCGTAGCGTCAAACTCAGTTTGTGAGGCTAACTCATGGCATCACACTCTCTGTGACATGCCAGTCAAATAGAAAAAAAAAAAAATCAATCAATCAATCGTATTTATTGAGCGCTTACTGTGTGCAGAGCACTGTACTAAGCGCTTGGGAAGTACAAGTTGGCAACATATAGAGACGGTCCCTACCCAACAGTGTTCTCAGTCTAGAAGGGGGAGACAGAGAACAAAACATATTAACAAAATAAAATAAATAGAATATCTGAGGTAGGTCCAGCTCTCACAGCCATATACACGTGGCTACCACTAGAACTTCACAGACCTTCAATTTAGAATGAAGCATGATTATTGCCAAACCTTTTGTCAAAAGGCATGGGAGTCCTTTTTATTACGTTCTGCCTATTTGCGCATCATCGGCTCCTGCCCCTCTTACGTGTGAATCAAAATCAGGTGATCGCATTAGGTACTGGGTAGTTGAGAAAAGTCTGTCTGTGGGCCGGACTACCAGGGTAGAGACAGGGATAAAAATTCATTTTTTTTCCCATTTAGTTTCAGTCCAGAGGGCGTTGACGATGTGAAATATCTTGCATCATCCACCTGTCTTCTCAACTATTTGCTACTGGAGGACATTCATGAGCATAACTGTTTCAAAGCCCTCTGACCAAGCTCACGCAGCACACGCAGGAAATACAGTCTTTTCAGATTTATATTCCTTGTTGCAACCTCAGGCTTGGAAACACAGATGACTAACACCGAAAGAAGCCTAGTATTTGGTTCTGTTTGAGTCTGATGATGACTGGCAAGAAAAGACAACTTTAACTCTGTCTTAACTGACCATATCATCATGGCTTAGCCTAAGGATCTTGGTGTATCTCAGACCATCTGAATTTGCTTGGCCACTGCCAGATCTGGTCTGTTGATGGTGTCAAATACTGGTGGTGCCTATATAAGAGCGGAATCTTAGAATTGCTTCCTGAAATTCTTTTTCATGTGTTAAGCTGTAGACCACATCTATGTGGACGCATCTTGATGAGAAGCTACATTGTAATGGATTGCAATTTTGCTGTGTTCACTCCCTCCTCAAATCTGACAGACCAAGGCCCTGCTAACCTTCAAAGCCTCCCTAAAAAGTCACCTCTTCCAAGACGCAATCCCTAACAGTCCTCTGGTCAGGCTTTCACTCCATCAATTACCCTTAGCAACTGTGCAAAACCATTTATTTAAGGCCCTTTTTGTTTATTTTTGGTTCGTTTTGTTATTTTCCCTCTTGTTCTCATTGAACACATGCCACCCGTGACTGCCCATCTCCCCCATTAGAGAGTAGGCAGCTCAGGGATCACGACCTAGACTCCTACTTGTATCTTAAGCTCCCTGGTGCCTCTGCACAGTTTAGACTCTTAAAAATGCTGCTGTGACTAATAAATGATGAGGAGGAGGAAGTGCAAGACTGACTACATTCTCTGGGAGCCTACCTAGAAGTATTGGGGCTAGAATCTTGGTGATAAGGAAAAGCGGTAAGTTGCCTGGTAGTTTCCAAGAAGGAAGGGCTGGCTGAAGATAGTGATTAATGTAGCACCTCTGAAGTCTTAGGGCATCCCTTTAACGTTGCACATGCTAAGGAAGAGCTCCTGCAGTCATCTGAGAATTCAATCACCGCCTTCCTTATAGCATTATGCAGCATGCCAATAGTTCTGGGTTCTTCCCTCTGCTGTGCAGTAATAGCTTGTTCTAGTTATAATTAAGGCCTGGCCTTTCTGCTTTGGTGGGTTTTCAAGGCCTTCGAGGGACTCCTCCCCAGTGGTCATGTTCAGACGACCATGGCAGGAGTTTCTCTCACTGGGTAAGAGCCCCCTTTTGAATTTAATGAAGGTGGTTCTCTTCACAGTGCTGCTCTAGACGGGGGTCCTAAGGCTTATTTTGGGATGAATAAAAGTCCTTTATTCAGTGGCCAATGACATATATCTAAATCTCTTTAGTTTGGGCATCCTACCACTGGCCATATATTTTAGTTTTTCAGCTAATCTCAGTTTAACTTCTGAGGATTTAAATGGCCATCAAAATGGCTTTATTTTGGGTTTAGGTTTTTGGTGGTTGGGGGGGTTATCTTTGTTTTGTTTGTAATGGCATTTGTTTAGCCATTATTATGTGCCAGGCTGGACACAGGTTGCACAAAGTCCAAGTCCGACATAGGGCTCACGGTCCTAATCCCCATTTTACACATGAGGTAACTGAGGCCCAGAGAAGTTAAGTGACTTGTCCAAGGTCACACAGCAGACATGTGATGAAGCCAGGATTACAACCCAGGTCCTCTAACTCCCAGGCCTGTACCTTTAGTCACTGGATCAAGCTGCTTCCTGTTGCCCAAATAACCTCCCTTTGGTAAGCAATAAAGATCCTAACCAGTGTGGGGTTTTTTTCCCTTATATTCATTCAATCATATTTATTGAGTGCTTACTGTGTGCAGAGCACTGTACTAAGCGCTTGGGAAGTACAACTGGGCAACATATAGAGCGGGTCCCTACCCAACACAGGACTCACAGTCTAGAAGGGGAAAGAACTGTATTTAACAGATGCAAATAAATTTTTCCTTTCACTTCTCAAAATTCTTTAGTTCAGACAATTAACCTCTGAATTCACTAAAGTAATCTTGCTACATTTTAAAAGTTTCAAAACAAAGTTATGCATTTTAGCATGAACAAAATATCCAGAACAGTTAAGCTAATATTAAGACAGCGATGTAACTGTATGAATTCAAAGAAGCTCATGAAAGACTCAAAATCAAGCCAATACTACACCTGATTTCAGCCTACTGTATGGCTCATATTCATGCTCAAAAGCACACGCCATCATTTTCATAATCCTGTGTACGGCACTGCTGTCCAAGCGAAGATCAAAAGGTCCTATGACGAGGCTTTTGCTTGACCTCTCTTGAACGTTTCCCAAATCATCACTCTTTGAGGAAAGGTCTTGTTGAGTCCCAGACGCTATTGAAAATAAATTTCACCATTAATGCAAGAAAAACTTCAACCAGAATGACCAAAAACCTAATTCAATATTAATCATACCTGTGATGAGAAAATTAATCAAATATCTGAAGTATAAAAGAATATCAACATCACATTATAATCCATACTACACATTCTGTCCCTATTGCATTTTAAAATTTTACACTGCATGTGAACCCATTATTGCGAAGAGTAATACAGCCACATTCCTGAGTGCTTCTGTGTACAAAGAATGGCTCAGGTAAGTGTTCTCCCACTCATTTTTTTTTAGGGCATTTGTTAAGCGCTCACTATGTGCCAGGCACTGTTCTAAGAGCTGGGGAAGGTACAAAGTAATTGGGTTGGACAGAGTCCATCTCCCACATGGGGCTCACAGTCTTCACCCCCATTTTACAGGTAAGTTAACTGAGGCCAAGAGAAGTTAGGTGACTTGCCCAAGGTCACACAGCTGACTAGTGCTTGGAGCCAGGATTCGAACCAGATCCTTCTGACTCCCAAGCCCATGATGCTTCTCTACACATATATTGCTAACCACAGAGAAGCAGCGTGGCTCAGTGGAAAGAGCCCGGGCTTTGGAGTCAGAGGTCATGGGTTCGAATCCCAGCTCTGCCAATTATCAGTGTGACTTTGGGCAAGTCACTTCATTTCTTTGAGCCTCAGTTCCCTCATCTGTAAAATGGGGATTAAGACTGTGAGCCTCCTGTGGGACAACCTACTCACCTTGTATCCTCCCTAGCACTTAGAACAGTGCTTTGCATATAGTAAGTGCTTAATAAATGCCATCGTTATTATATCTTGGACAAACCTGTACGAACAAGGCCTAAACCTTGAATAAAATGGTTTCCCTGCAATGATCACCTCCTCATCATCATCATCAATCGTATTTATTGAGCGCTTACTATGTGCAGAGCACTGTACTAAGTGCTTGGGAAGTACAAATTGGCAACATATAGAGACAGTCCCTACCCAACAGTGGGTTCACAGTCTAAAAGGGGGAGACAGAGAACAAAACCAAACATACTAACAAAATAAAATAGAATAGATATGTACAAGTAAAATAAATAAATAGAGTAATAAATATGTACAAACATATATACATATATACAGGTGCTGTGGGGAGGGAAGGGAAGGAGGTAAGATGGGGGGATGGAGAGGGGGACGAGGGGGAGAGGAAGGAAGGAGCTCAGTCTGGGAAGGCCTCCTGGAGGAGGTGAGCTCTCAGCAGGGCCTTGAAGGGAGGAAGAGAGCTAGCTTGGCGGATGGGCAGAGGGAGGGCATTCCAGGCCAGGGGGATGACGTGGGCCGGGGGTCGATGGCGGGACAGGCAAGAACGAGGTACGGTGAGGAGATTATCCCAAAGGACAACTGGGATGAATGTATCAGGGTTCATGCGCTTGGGATGGATGGTTAGGGTTCAGGCAGAGGAGGGAAAAATTCAGTTGCAGCGCACTCTCCAAGCAGGAGGTGGGTGAGCAAGTCCTCTTTCACCAGATTTCGAAAAACATGATGACCTCTTCCACCCAGCTTCGAAAGTCCGTCATCATTTAAGAGCCCGGGCTTTGGAGTCGGAGGTCATGGGTTCAAATCCCGGCTCTGCCCAACTGTTGGCTGTGTGACTTTGGGCAAGTCACTTAACTTCTCTGTGCCTCAGTTACCTCATCTGTAAAATGGGGATTGAGACTGTGAGCCCCCCGTGGGACAACCTGATCTTGTAACCTCCCCAGCGCTTAGAACAGTGCTTTGCACATAGTAAGTGCTTAATAAATGCCATTATTACTATTATTATAACCCTGTGAACAGCAATGCTGTCCAAACGAAGATGAAGGGGCCCTATTACTACACTCACTTCCCCCCAACTCTGTCACCAGGCCAAGGCGGCAGCCAAACCCTCATTTCTGCATGGGAGAAGGGAACAATTTGGAAGCTCCTGCTTCATGTCCTCTCACCCCCTCAATGAGGACTATCCTACATTTAAACCATCACGACCTACCCAGACTTCTAAACGTTGCTAAAGTAGTCCTTTTGTCCACCACAGTCAATCTACCAATGGTATTTGAGCACTGTACTAACCACTTAGGAGAGTCCAATCCGACAGAATTAGCAGACAGGTTCCCTGTAGGTAAGGAGTTTACAGTGCTGGGAGGTGGGCCTCCTCTCTGCTGATGTGGGGAGGGGGGGAGGCACCACATTCATTCATTTGATCGTATTTACTGAGCGCTTACTGTGTGCAGAGCACTGTACTAAGCGCTTGGGAAGTACAAGTTGGCAACATATAGACACGGTCCCTACCCGACAGTGGGGCATTAGGCTCTGCCCGATGGACCCCAAAGCCCACCGGGTGGGAAAACGTCTGGCCACATGCCCACCCTGCCACTGTGACTCTTGGAGCCACCAGAAGACCCCTTAATAGACTGCGTGGCTGGACAGGCTGGACACAGGTTGCACAAAGTCCAAGTCCCACACGGGGCTCACGGTCCTAATCCCCATTTTACACAAGAGGTAACTGAGGCCCAGAGAAGTTAAGTGACTTGTCCAAGGTCACACAGCTGACATGGGATGAAGCCAGGCCCTCTAACTCCCAAGCCTGTAACTTTAGTCACTGGATCAAGCTGCTTCCTGTTACCAAAAGAACCTCCTTTTGGTAAGCAATAAAGATCCTAACCAGTGTGGGGTTTTTTTTCCCTTATAGTGAAAGAATCATATTTAACAGATGCAAATAATTTTTTTCCTTTCACTTCTCATTCATTCATTCAAGGTTTATTCATACATATTTACTGCAAAGCAGTGTGGCTCAGTGGAAGGAGTGTGGGCTTGGGAGTCAAAGGTCATGGGTTCAAATCCCAGCTCTGCCACTTATCAGCTGTGTGACTTTGGGCAAGTCATTTAACTTCTCTGTGCCTCAGTGACCTCATCTGGGAAATAGGGATTAAGACTGTAAGCCCCATGTGGGACAACCTGATCTCCCTGTATCTCCCCCAGTGCTTAGAACAGTGCATGGCACATGGAAAGCGCTTAAATACCAAAATTATTATTACTATTATTGCTTTCTGCAGCACTGAAGTGCAAACCACTTGACTAGTGTCAGAAATAATCATCATCTTCAATTCACTCTGTGGGACATTTTGTGCTCCTGCAACCACCATCTTTACTGATCCAGTTAGTTCATTCATTCATTTTTATTGAGTGCTTACTCTGTGCATTCATTCACTCAGTCATATTTATTAAGCGCTTGCTGTGTGCAGAGCACTGTACTAAGCACGTGGGGGAGTACAATACAACAATCAGCAGACACGTTCCCTGCCCACAAAGAGTTTACTGGCGAGGCAGACGGAGGGGCTTAGTGTGGGAAGGTGTCTTGCCACTGCCCCTGAACCAGGACTGCTTCCTCTCTTAAGTCCTAAGAGCACTCGGGAAGCAACAAGGAAAGACAGCTGGCAGAATGCAGTGTGCGTGGTGGGGGGAGCAAACACCATCTCCTCCCTCCAAAAAAAAAAAACATCAGATCTCAGAGGACCCAGTGATTTCGGCAGAGGTCATCGGAAGCCCTAATTTCCACTACTTTACCTTTAAACATCTATCATAGTGAAGCACCATGGTCTAATGGAAAAAGCACACACCTAAGATCATCTCCCAGATCCACCACCTGCCTGCTGTGTGAGCTTGGGCAAAGAGAATGCCTCGCTTTCCTCATCTGTAAAATGGGGATTCAATACCTCTTTTCCCTCCTACTTAGACTGCAAGCCCCAGAGGGATAGGGACTGTGTCTGACTTGACTATCTTGAATTTACCCTGGTGCTACACTTTTCAAATACTGTTATTACACTTAATAACAACAGCTTGCTACACTATTAGAATCTTATTAAAAATGCCTTCAATTTGGGTAATGAAGGGAGGGTAGCAAAGGGCAAACAAGCAGGAACAGAAGTGTTGTACTTCTGGGGACATAATGGGGACATAGTGGGGACATAGTGATAGGATGCTGTCACCTATGTCATTCACTCTAAATAATACCAGGAACGCTTTTATTTGAAAAGTCACAAAAGCAGGGAAAGATGCACACAAACTAGCAATGAATATAGTTATCTTCAAGGATGCTTGGATGAGTTGGACTCTGTTTCTCCAGATCGAAGTGTAAATTGTGTAGCCTCAGTTGTATCTTTAAAATCAGATGGATTGCATCGGCACCTAACTGATTCACTACCTGCAAGGTAGTACCTTTGCCACTGAAGCTTTCCATTGTGTACAGGTAATCCATGTAGAAAGCCCCAAACATCTGCATTCCAGCTATCTCTGTGTATGTCTCCTGCCAACAAAGCAGAGACATACACAGCGGGTATGTCTGTGTAAATCATCTGATTTTTTTAAAATAATAATAATACTGACGGCATTTATTAAGCGCTATGTGCAAAGCTCTGTTCTAAGCATTGGGGAGGTTACAAGGTGATCAGGTTGCCCCACAGGGGGCTCACGGTCTTAATCCCCATTTTACAGATGAGGTAACTGAGGCCCAGAGAAGTGAAATAAGGGGATGGAGCTGTAGTTAGGGTTGAAGAGGCAGTGAAGGTAAAAACAGCAAAAATACCCTGAAAGGCAAAAACCTCACCAACACAGTTAGTGGTCATTTTCATTTAGATTGCTTTAACACTTAATGTATACTGCTGTTGCACAACCAGAGAAATTGCAGAGGAGGACTCTTTAAAAATGGTTACCACACAATTACCACACACTTTTGTAATCAAGGAATAAGATCTGCACCAATTTTAAAGATCTCTTCACTTTATTTCCTGTATCATGGTCAAAGGTCATTTTCCAGCACTTAATTATTAATGCATTGTCTGGGGTATCATAAAGAACAGCGAAATTAGGAGATTCTTATCCGGAAAACCAAACCTCAACACAGGAAGCTATTATCACCCGGGTTCAAATTTGCAATACCTTTTGAAAACCCTGGTCAAACTATAACCACAGGGCCTATCACAACAAAAACAAACAGCAGTAGGAACTCCTTTTCTTCCCTCTATTTACTTCTTCTTACCTTTGCCACTAAAGTGCGGTTCTGAACTTCTTATCCTCAAAACAGAGTAGGCCTAGATATCTGAGTGCCTTTGAAGTACATCAAAGATAAACGTTATCAGAAGATAACACCATTGTGTTAATATGCTTCTAAGTGTTCATACAGCATGGAATTATAGTGCCATTTGATAATCAGAGACATCCCTAGGGGCTGTAGCCTTGGGCAACTAACCCAGTGTTGGGAGTCTTGGTTTGGTTGTGGGAGGGAGAGTTGGGCAGAGAGAAAAGGGGCAAGAGAGAAACCCAGTTTTAAGGTGGCAGGGTAGATGTGTCTCCTCAGACTAATTTTAGATACCACCTCTCTAGAACTGTGACTAGAAAAAGAAGGTCTGGACAGTGAAGCATGGTTGGCAATGTGCCTGCCTTGTGATGTTTGCTTGGTTTCCGGTTTTTATTTTATTTAATGGTATTTCTTAAGCGCTACGTGCCAGGCAATGTACTTAGCACTGGGGTAGATACAGGCTAATTAGGTTGGACACAGGACATGCCCCACATGGGGCTCACGGTCTTAATCCCCATTTTTTTTAGATGAGGTAACTGAGGCGCAGAAGTCAAATGATTCACCCAAGGTCACACAGCCGACAAGTGGCAGAGCCGGAATTAGAACCGAAATCCTCCCGATTCCCAGGCCCATGCTCCATATACTAGGTTACACTGCTTCTCATGTTATTCCTGCATACACAGTTTCATCACACCACTACTACTATTTTCTCACGTAGACGATGATGTGCAGAAACACAGTCCATAGCCTACCCTGTGGAGAGACTTGATTTCTAGGTATGGAAAGATAAAAATTGACTATAAATGAAATTATCTAAGTCTACAGGAGACTCATTTAAAAGAGAATTAAAACACCACAAAAGGCATCGAAAGATTTTGCTCACCACCTCTCCACATTTAGGAAGACCAGTGTCACTCTAATCTGAGTGCAAGTCCATTTAGCATTATTCTACACTAAGATATTTTTCACAGTTCATAGGGTTCATTAAATTCAAAATAAACTTCCCCTCTCCTAAAATTTAGGAGTTGTACAAAAAACACATGCTGAAATATATGCCGGTGAATTACACTCTAATCCTGAAATCTCTTTACATTACAGTAAATATTTCGATGTACCAGCTACATTATTCAATCTTGTTCGAAATATGCCGAGAATGAAACTTGGAATCTGCTTTAGAAAAATACACTGGAGTACAACATTTCTGTGATAACAGTAAATTCATTCATTCAATTGTATTTATTGAGTGCTTACTGTGTGCAGAGCACTGTACTAAGCATTTGGGAAGTACAAGTTGGCAACATATAGAGACGGTCCCTACCCAACAACGGGCTCACAGTCTACGAAATGCAGTAAACGCAATCCTGTTCACCTATAAGGGGAATGAACTCGGAGACTCCTTTCACCCTTTCAATTCAATTCACTCATTCCTGCACAAGGAGGGCTACAATGTTTGCAAAACACAAACTTCTTAAATGGACAAACTTTTAGTCAATAACTAATGTTGCCATTTATTACTGTAGCACAATGTACAGCTATTATAAAATACCCTATGTTCTGTCAACACTTCTCATAGGCAGTATTCCTGAAACGTCTATTACCTTATACTACAGATATATATAGATAGATATATCATCTGAAGATACAGAAGACTCCAAACACACACACCAAAAACTGGTGATTTCATTTAAAATCTCCAGCCTCAACAAGCTTCTAAGCAAAGTTGTGCAAGATTATAAAGGCAGAATTCTTCTGTTTTCTACACCCTACAACCAGCTCAAAAAAATGAAAATGATATAACCATGTCTAAAATTTATCTGATACAAAAGAAATTAACTAAAAGCATAAGGGACAGATAAAAGAACACTGGGAAGCAAGAATGTTTTTCCTTTCTTAGTGTGATAAAAACAAGAATCCTGGAAATAATAAAAAACTTCTTCAGAGCGTCCAGAAGTATAATTTTTCAACCAGTTTTCCATCACACACACTGCTCTTTTTTGACCTAAAAACAGCTAGTCAAAAGTGACTTGGAAAAGGGAGGAATTCTTCTTTCCCATTGTCTCACGGAATATCTGTTTCCCTGCACAAAAAATACAATATGGTACTTATAAGAGCTGATTAATTGGTTGAGTGGAATACCTTTCTAATCATCCATGGAGGGAAATGAATCAAAATGCCAGCAGGCTAAGAAGACTCTTAACACGCACCAGGGCGTATTAAATGATTCCAAAAAGCAACCCTAAAAGGTAAATCTGGGGTAACAGAGGACAACCGGTCAAGGACCAGGTGGCTCTGAAGAAGCCTTTGTTTCTGTTGTTCAAGGGAAGGCAAACATGAGGAAAAGAAACCAGTACCTTTGCCACTGAAGCTTTCCATTGTGTACAGGTAATCCATGTAGAAAGCCCCAAACCTCTGCATTCCAGCTATCTCTGTGTATGTCTCCTGCCAACAAAGCAGAGTAAACAGAACAAAAGTTGTAGAAGAGGAGAATCTTAAGATTACAACCCGATAGGCCAAGAATCGGAGACATATGCTTGTTTGGGTTTGTGTATCAACTCTAGAAAAGATTATCAAAACAAAAGACCAGGGGTTATCCAAAGAATTCACCTCTACCACAGGTAATGCAACTTCTATTATGGGGCATACAAAAGGACATCCATAATTCTACTGGACATTTTGACCACTTTATCAATAATGCCTAGTTAATGAATACCTTTAATGGAGAACATATTCTTCTCTTGACCTCTCTCGATACCACAAAACCATCTAATTGCACAGGCTCACAAGACAAGCCAGTAAATCATGAAGTATGGGAAAACTTTCACAAAACAGATATTAACAGCTTGCCAAAATAAAACAAAAAAGTCAGAATCAATGGGTTTATTAGGCAATATCAAACCATAATATGATTTATTTTATCATAAATGATGGCTATTGGAATTGTGATTTGAAAATAAGGCCAAGTAAAATGTTCGGCAGGAAGATCACATGAAAAAAACTCACTTTCAAAGTACAACTGAAATCCAGTTTGACCAATTCTTGCGTGACCTTGTGCTCCTGCCAATTTTATAAAGAAAAGGAAAAGCCCAGATAATTATAGGACTTGCACCTCACTGAACATAGAAAGCTCTGAGTCACCAGATGGAAAGGGTTTAAATGTGCAGTTGTGACCTCGAATGTAGAAAGCGCATCACGGAGATCAAGTAGCCGCAATCTAGGCAAAGTCGGAAACTTAAAATGGTTTTCAATTAAAAGAGCAAATTGGGGTTTCATCTAAATTATGCAAGCCCATTGACTCCCAATTGTCAGGGCAAGTTAGCTACTTCTAGAGGAGGGGTGGTCAAAATTCAGCCAGCTTAAAGACTTATCACAGAGGGACCGCCTAAGCAGCCGTCCCTTAAGCTTCCAGCCTGTTGCCAACAACCCCAGCACACGACAGCTCCCGTAACCGCTCAACACAGTTGAGGCTGTGACGTGAGGGAATTACTGGGGGCATCTACAAAGGGCTCATATTTAGGAGTTGCTGCAAATGCAAATTCTGCCATTTTCACCTCTCAACCCTCCCTGCCATCCAGCCGTCCTCTACGGCAGCTGGGAAATTGGCCGCTCATCCACGGTTTCCCCAGTTCAGGAAGTACCCTACTAGGCACGTTCCAGTGCTTAGAACAGTGCTTTGCACATACGAAGTGCTTAGAGAAGCAGCGTGGCTCAGTGGAAAAGAGCATGGACTTTGGAGTCAGAGGTCATGGGTTCACATCCCGGCTCTGCCAATTGTCAGCTGTGTGACTTTGGGCAAGTCACTTCACTTCTCTGGGCCTCAGTTACCTCATCTGTAAAATGGGGATGAAGACTGTGAGCCCCCAGTGGGACAACCAATCACCTTGTAACCTCCCCAGCGCTTAGAACAGTGCTTTGCACATAGTAAGCGCTTAATAAATGCCATCATTATTATTATTATTATTATTAACAAATGCCATTATTATTATTATTATTGTTCACAGAATTCTGGAGGGGGTCTTATAGGATCAGTGGGCTAAAGCAGTGTTGCCTAGTGGAGAGAGCATGATGGTCCTGGGAGTCACAAGGACTAACCCAGCTCCGCCATTTGTCTGCTGTATGACCTTGGGGAGGTCACTTCACTTCTCTATGCCTCAGTTACCTCATCTGCAAAATGGGGATTAAGCCTGTGAGCCCCCCATTGGACAACCTGATCACCTTGGAACCTCCCCAGCGCTTAGAACAGTGCTTTGCAAATAGTAAGCGCTTAATAAATGCCATCATCATTATGATTATTATTATTAATCTCTGGGCCTCAGTTACCTCATCTGTAAAATGGAGATGAAGACTGTGAGCCCCATATGGGATAGGGACTGTATCCAACTCAATTTGCTTGTAATAATACTTGTACCCACCCCAGGTCTTAGAACAGTGCCATAGGAAGCACTTCAGAAATGGAGAAGCAGCATGGCTCAATGGAAAGAGCCCAGGCTTTGGAGTCAGAGGTCATGGGTTCAAATCCCGGCTCCGCCAATTGTCAGCTGGGTGACTCTGGGCAAGTCACTTCACTTCTCTGGGCCTCAGTTACCTCATCTGTAAAATGGGGATTAAGACTGTGAGCCCCAAGTGGGACAACCTCATCACCTTGTATCCTCCCCAGCACTTAGAACACTGCTTTGCACATAGTAAGCGCTTAACAAATGCCATCATTATTAAATACCATAATTATTGTTAAAGGAGGTGAGCTGTAGGCTACATGTAGTTTCAGCAATTTTGTCCAGCACCCGTGACCTCAAGCTGCTCCCTGGAACATCCAGACAATTCTGGAGCTTGGTATATAGACAGAGAGTCAGGATGAGGAAGTGATAAACTTTCATTCATTCAATCGTATTTATTGAGCGCTTCCTGAGGAACCCCAGGAACCCCAATCTAGATTGGCCACAGAAATCAGAAGGGTCCAAGGGCAGTCCAATTGATTTGAAATTGTTCGGGACAGGTTGGCGGGGAAGCCTTCAAAGCCGTGCATTTCCTCAAGGCTGCTCAAAATTCCCGGGAGCTTCTTTCCTCATGATTACCCTAGACTGGAAGTCAGGCCAGAGTTCCACAGCTCTGGGGCTGCCTTAGGTAAACCCAAAGTGACTTGAAGATTTATTTAAACTGTCCCCTTCACAGTCACCAGTCCACCACTCTCCCCAACCCCAAACCCTTTTAAAAATCCCATCTTCCAGAAGCCTTTCCTAAACCCTCATACCCTCCATCTGCCCTCCCAGCAAATGAAGCATTTGGCTGTGTATCCCCTTAAGCCCTTGAATGCTCACCCCAGCTTCACAGCAGTTATGAACATATCCTTATAGGCTACCATTTCCCCTATCTGTAATTTACTTTAATGTCTGTCTCCCCCTGTAAGACTATAAGCTACTTAATAACAACAATAATAATAATAATAATAGCATTTATTAAGCGCTTACTATGTACAAAGCATTGTTCTAAATGCTGCGGCGGTTACAAGGTGATCAGGTTGTCCCAAGGGGGGCTCACAGTCTTCATCCCCATTTTACAGATGAGGTAACTGAGGCCCAGAGAAGTTAAGTGACTTGCCCAAAGTCACATAGCTGACAATTAGCGGAGCCGGGATTTGAACCCATGACCTCTGACTCCAAAGCCCGTGCTCTTTCCACTGAGCCACGCTGCTTCTCACTTGTGGGCAGTGATCACCTCTATTAACTCTATTACATTATATTTTCCCACTGCACTTATTCTTTTTCTGACCTTATGGTGAGTTGCATCCAAAATGAATTCTGCACGAGTGCCATTATTTTCTGGACTTCTGTAATCAAACAGGGAATTTGTAAGGTATGTCATCCCTTTGGTACTTAAATTTTCACCACAAAGGAAGAAACGGGCTTCCTGAAAATGAAAAAAAAATAATATGAAATTTTATGAAAATCATATTAACGGGATATAACAACCTGGTGAACAAGGCTTTGGTTTTATCATATACATAGTATTCAATAAAATTAAGATAATACGATCCCTTGACACCTCCCAAAAAGGGACAAAGCCAAGTTTCTAATAACATTTGAAATAGAAACAATAGGCATGTCATCACCACACAAACTGAACTAAATTCCACTGATGAATTAAGAGCAAGCACCATTAAATAAAAGAGAGATTCTTTGAACATAAAACCTGGGGTGAATCCTTTTACCCTGAATAATGTCACACTTAAATCTTGGCATATTTCCCATGCATTGTCCATTTGTGGGAGGAATTACTGGGAAGAGTATCTCCCCCTCTAGACTGTTCGCTCCCTTTGGGAAAGGACTATGTCTATTGATCCGCAACCAACTCAAGTGCTTTGTAGAATGCTCTGCACACATTAAGCAAACAATTTATCATTGATTGACTGAAGGCTATATCGTCCGTAATTTTAATAATTCCTTCAAAATCTCTTCCCTCTCCCTTCTAAAAATAAGATAACACAGTACCATTCTAAACCAAGTCCTAATCAGTAATATTTGTTGAGTGCTTACTGTGTGCAGAGAACTCTGCTTGAGAGAAGTCAAGCAAACAGCCAGTAGACACATTCCTTGCCCTCCAAGAACTTACACCCTAAAAAGGGAGAGGGACTTTAAAATAAATTACAGATCTGTGCAAGAGTGTTGTGGGGCTGAAGGTAGAGTGAATAGCAAGGGCTTTAAGGATACAAATTCAGGTGCATACACAACACAGAATGCAGAGGGAGTAGGAGAAATGAGGGCTTATTGAGGTATGGCTTCTTGGAAGACATTTGATTTTAGTAATAATAATAATAATAATGATGGAATTTGTTAAGTGCTTACTGTGTGCAAAGCACGGTTCTAAGCACTGGGGGGGATACAAGGTGATCAGGTTGTCCCACGTGGGGCTCACAGTCTTAATCCCCATTTTACAGGTGAGGGCACCGAGGCTCAGAGAAGTGAAGTGACTTGCATAAGGTTACACAGCAGAGCCGGAATTAGAACCCATGACCTGTGATTCCCAAGCCTGGGCTCTTTCCACTGAGCCACGCTGCTTCTCTAGTAGGGCTTGGAAGGTGGGGAAAGTGGTGGTCTGTCCACTATGAAGGAGGAGGGGCTTCCAGGCCAGAAAACATGAGGAAGGGGCCAGTGACGAGATAAAGGTAGGGTTAGTGATGAGATAAAAAAGGTACAGTAAATTGGCACTGAAGTGAAGCACGTGGGATTTGAACCCATGACCTCTGACTCCAAAGCCCGTGCTCTTTCCACTGAGCCACGCTGCTTCTCACTTGTGGGCAGTGATCACCTCTACTAACTCTATTACATTATACTTTCCCACTGCATTTATTACAGTACTCAGCACAAAGTCAATTCTCGATAAATTTATATAACTTTATACGTTATAGTAAGAAATCAGAGGCCCAGAAAAGGTAAGTGACTTGCCCAAGGTCACCCAGCAGACAAGTGGCAGAGCTGGGATTAGAACCCAGGTCCCGATGATTCCCAGGCCCGTGCCCTATCCACTACGCACAGATAAAACAGTAACTAGAGATGATGAGATCGAGCCTGCTTCCCAGTTGATTCATTCATTCAATCGTATTTATTGAGCGCTTACTGTGTGCAGAGCACTGTACTAAGCGCTTGGAAAGTACAACTCGGCAACAGTTGATGAGTGGATGATGTAGGGTTGAGCAGGTCAGTGAAGTTGGGGAATAAGAGGAAGCGGGGAGCAGAAGTGTCTTTGGAAACATCCATATTGATCTACAGGAGCTTCAGCATCCAGGTAAGGATGGGGAAAAAAAGAGAAGTCCTACTATTTTATTCTTCTGCATCTCTTTTCCAAACACTCTTTATACACTCATTTACCTCATCACTTCTGTTCATAGTCTCTTCGAAGTCTTTAACTCCCATAATTCCTTTAAGACACATAGCTTGGCAACCTACAAAGCCTATCTGGCAATCGAAGAAAGGTTCTCCCATCATAAGAGCCTGTGGAAAGACAAGGTAAATCAATTAAAGAAAATAATTTGAACTGCAAGAAAAAGGATGCAACACTATGATTTTTCCAAGATCAGTAGCATACCTCTATTCCCCCCAATCTAAGAAACAGAGCCTCAATTATCCACATCGACAGGATGGGATGGTTGCAAAATCCAGTGGGAATTTCTCTCTAGCCGAGTCATTTCCCAGCCCTTGCCCCGGACTTTGTTCTACTCAGGTGCTGAGGAAATGTGTGCCACATTTTTGCAAGCACCCACTTCTGCAACTGATTCTATTGCTAGACTTAATAATGCAGAGAAAAATAACTCCCTGCTCCCATCAGTTTATATAATCAACGCTCTACTGTCTTCCAGTGGGCCTCATTATACAGTAAAATGGAAGTACAAAACCAGTAGTTATCAATACCTGGAAATGCTCCCTAAATGAAAGATTTATAAGGCATTTATCTGCCAGAATCTTTACCAAAATTTATTTATGATGGAAAATTACCTCAATTGTAGTTCCTTCTTGCTCCCAGCATATTACTTCCTTGGATTTTACTTTCTGTGGGCTATAATAACTATTCTCTGCTTGCATTTCAGTGAGCTACGGAACAATATGACAAACACCATATATAAGTCAATATTAGCACTAAGTAGTAATCTGTTATCGATACTGAATTGAAGATGACAAAATAAACGTTACTTTTGGCTAAATTACATGAGGCAGGAAACAGGTGCAGTACAACAGCTGTAGCATATTACACTGTATTAGAATATAAAAGCTTACAGCTGAATGTGCCAATTTAATCTTCATAAGGCAAAATATTAACACATTTAATTTTTCTTATGACAATTCTATTAAAAGATTAAACAGCAACCATGCAGCTGCAAAAATCATAACAGCAATTGAATTATATTTTCTACCTCTCCCGCCAAAATAAATCTATAAGCCACATAGTAATTTTTTTATGGCATGTGTTAAGGGCTTACTAAATGTCAAGGACTACTCTGAACGCTGGGGTACATACAAAACAATCAGGGTAATAATAACAATGATGATGGCATTTATTAACTGCTTACTATGTGCAAAGCACTGTTCTAAGCACTGGGGAGGTTACAAGGTGATCAGGTTGTCCCACGGGGGGCTCACAATCTTAATCCCCATTTTACAGATGAGGTAACTGAGGCACAGAGAAGTGAAGTGACTTGCCCAAAGAAGCAAAGCTGACAACTGGCGGAGGTGGGATTTGAACTCATGACTTCTGACTCCAAAGCCCGGGCTCTTTCCACTGAGCCATGCTGCTTCTTGGGTAGGCACAGTCCCTGTCCGATGTGGGGATCACAGTTTAAGTAGGAGGGAGAATAGGTACTGACTACCCATTTTACACTTGAGGAAACTAAGGCCCAAAGAAGTCTTTTAGACTGTGAGCCCACTATTGGGTAGGGACTGTCTTTATGTGCTGCCAACTTGTACTTCCCAAGCGCTTAGTACAGTGCTCTGCACACAGTAAGTGCTCAATAAATACGGTTGATGATGATGAAGTGACTTGCTCAATGTCTCACAGCAGGCAAGTGATGGAGCCGGGATCAGAAACCAAATCCTCAGATTCCCAGGCCTATGTTCTTTCCACTAGGCCACAATGTTTAATTTGTCAAGTTCTTACCACCTGCTTTAAGGCCTCAATCAGCTGTTCCCCTCCTACCTACATCTCTTATTAAATACTCCAACCCAACTCTCACACTCCCCTCCTCTAAAGCCAGCCTACTCTTGTACTGTGATCTGTTCATCCCACCACGGGCCCCTTCCACACATCCTGCCTCTGGCCTGGAATTCCCTTCCCCTTCATATCCCACCGTTGGGTAGGGACTGTCTCTATATGTTGCCAACTTGTACTTCCCAAGCGCTTAGTACAGTGCTCTGCACACAGTAAGTGCTCAATAAATACGATTGAATGAATGAATGAATATCCAACAGTCCATAACTCGGCCCGCTTTCAAAACCTTCTAGAGCATTCTTAAAATCGCACCTCCTCCAAGAGCCCTTTCCCGGCTGAAAATTCTTATTTCATTCATTCATTCATTCAATCGTATTTATTGAGCGCTTACTGTGTGCAGAGCACTGTACTAAGCGCTTGGGAAGTACAAGTTGGCAACATATAGAGACGGTCCCTACCCAACAACAGGCTCACAGTCTAGAAGGGGGAGACAGACAACAAAACATGTGGACAGGGGTCAAATCATCAGAATAAATAGAAGTAAAGCTACATGCACATCATTGACAAAATAGAATAGTAAATATGTACAAGTAAAATAAATAGAGTAATAAATCTGTACAAACATATATACAGGTGCTGTGGGGAGGGGAAGGAGGTAGGGCCGGGGGAGATGGGGAGGAGGAGAGGAAAAAGGGGGCTCAGTCTGGGAAGGCCTCCAGGAGGAGGTGAGCTCTCAGTAGGGCTTTGAAGGGAGGAAGAGAGCTAGCTTGGCGGATGTGCGGGGGGAGGGCATTCCAGCCCAGGGGGAGGACGTGGGCCGGGGGTCGGCGGCAGGACAGGCGAGAATGAGGCACAGTGAGGAGATTAGCGGCAGAGGAGCCGTGGAGGATTTCGCATAGCTGCCCTTCTTTCTGCAGCAACTACGCACACTTGTGTCCTCCTTAATAATAATAATAATAATAATAATAATAGCATTTATTAAGCGCTATGTGCAAAGCACTGTTCTAAGCACTGGGGGGTTACAAGGTGATCAGGTTGTCCCACGGGGGGCTCACAGTCTTCACCCCCATTTTACAGATGAAGGAACTGAGGCCCAGAGAAGTTAAGTGACTTGCCCAAAGTCACACAGCTGACAGTTGGCGGAGCTGGGATTTGAACCCACGACCTCTGACTCCAAAGCCCGGGCTCTTTCCACTGAGCCATACTCATTTCAGCCCCACAGCACTTACATAACTAGCCTCATATTCTACTACCTCCCTATCCATAACCTGTTTTGATATCTGTCTCCCCTTGTACAGCGGAAACTCCACGAGGACAGGGATCATGTCTACCACCTCTGCAGTATTGTACTTCCCCAAGCATTTAGTACGGTACTCTGCACAATGTAAGCACTCAAAGTCCGTTGAAAGATATTATTTGAATGACATACGTTAATCATTTTCAACTCTTTTTCTTTTATCTAAAGGTAAATTTTAGTTATTTGGTACCAGAAATTCAAATGAATTACTCAGAGAAATAGATTTATTCTTCAAATTTTAAGGTACCGAAGTCAGAAATCACACCATGAAATGACAAAAGTATTTTTCAACCACTTAAGAAAAATTACATTATTCAACAAAATGTACATTAAAGTTCAAAAGCAACGGTCCACAAATTCACCAATTATTGTCATACCAGATACAATTCTAAATACGTTTTCCATAAAATTTTAAAATCTCCCAAGACCTCATTGCTTAATTATTTCCAACATCAAAACAGCCACCATATGCACAACAAAGTAAAATTCTATAATCCAAATGATTAAGTGAAATTGGATTTTTTTAAACCTAATCACTTTTCAGCTGTCTGCAATTATTGTTGGGGAAAGGCAATTAATTGATTAAAAGAACTCAAACATTACAAGAACAATTTTCAACATTATTAGAAAAAAGCTACATTTAATTTGGCAAACTTTTTTTGTTGGACTGGTATCAACTGCTCAGAATGCTAATGTAGAAACATGACCTTATTTTTCTGACCAAAATATGAACCACAAATTAATTCCATACATTCTTCACATACAGGCTAAACAATGAGATCTGATGTTTTCTTCCTAAATGTCAAAATGTTTCTCTCACAACTTTATCTAATAGAAATATTATAAACTGTTTTGAACCCATGTTAATCAGCTTATCAGCTGACCTAGCACAGTCCTTCCTGTAAAAATATCTACACTGGACAGGTAACAAGGGCATTCAATAATTCTCATCAATAAAACTATAGCAAACATCTTTATTTTAAAATACTTCAGAATAATTCACTAATTTACAAGAAGGACCAAAGCTACGTTTTTACTGTCATAATCTATTAAGGCTAAAAACAGTGCTTGATACATAGTAACTGCTTAAACACAATATTAATAGTCTTTACGAGAACAGGTTAAAAAAAAAGCAGAAATACCTGAATTCATGTTAAAACAATTCAAAGGATCACCATTTTGGCATATACTTAAATCCACACCCAATTACTACTAATCCATTCCATTACAAAGGAGTAGATATGGAATATTTTTACTTATAATACATTTTTGGATTCCTAAATCCAAAATTCATTAGATTTTCATAAGGCCTGAGGCATCCCATCTCTATTTTGAAATGAATTCCTTTAAGGAGATTTCAGAAGATTAATTCTAACACATTAACCATTACACAAATAGGTGAATTGAAAACAGATATAGTGTGTATAAATAACATTTCCTGCAATCAATCGGTCAAAGGTATTCGAGCTTACGGTGTGCAGAGCACTGTAGCAAGCACTTGTAAGAGTACAGTATAAGAGTTGGTAGATTTGTTTTGCAACTTGTTTGTGGATACACACTTCTCTTTTTCTCCTTCCTCCTTTAGCCTGTTGCTGTCCATACCTTTCCCTCATTTATTGCAGCCACCTTAAGCCACAGTGCCTCCAGCCAATGCTGGGTGGTAGGTTTTGGGGGTCTAAACAGACCACTGCCTCCATATCAAAGTATGCCTTGCCATCTCCGATCAGGCCAGAGTTGCCTCCAAGTGCAACCACTACTTGCAGACTGTACTGAGCCTCTGCTGCTTGGGCTCAGACATATTACTTTCTGCACTCTTGTGGGCAGGAATCCGTGCCTGTCAACTCTATTGTACCCTCCCAAGCACTTAGTACAGTGCTCTGCCCACAGTAAGTGCTCAATAAATACCACTGACTGACTGACACCGCTGAAAATGAAAATCACCTACTGGAAGGCCAACGCAGGACCACTCCAGTACCTTCCATCTCCGCTCGGCCACGTGCCTGCTATGTGAACTTGGGCAAATCACTTCATGTCTCTGGGTCTCAGTTACCTCATCTGGAAAATGGGGATTAAGAGTGTGAGCCTCATGTGGGACAGGGACTGTGTCCAACTTGTATCTGCCCCAGTGCTTAGAAGAGTGGCTGGCACACAGTATGTAATAAGCGCTGGGGTAGATACAACTTAATCAGGTTGGACGCAGTCTATGTCCAACATGGTAATCACAGGCTTAATCCCCATTTTACAGATGAAGGAACTGAGGCACAGAGAAATTAAGTTACTAAGGTCACCCAACAGATGGATTAGAACCCAGGTTCACTTTGACCTCTTTGCTTCAGAATCCTCACAGAACTCTCACTTCAAAAGAACCACTCCGTTCACAGATGTACAACTCTGGTCTTTCTGCAGCAAATAACTCAGGATAGAGCACAGTCTGTGACAAGTTTTACTGTACCTTCAATCAATCAATCAATCGTATTTATTGAGCGCTTACTATGTGCAGAGCACTGTACTAAGCGCTTGGGAAGTACAAATTGGCAACACATAGAGACAGTCCATACCCAACAGTGGGCTCAGTCTAAAAGGCTCACAGTCTAAAAGTCTACCTTCCAATTGTTTCCTCTGATCTAGCTTTCTGTTACCTATCAATCAATCAATCAATCGTATTTATTGAGCGCTTACTATGTGCACAGCACTGTACTAAGCGCTTGGGAAGTACAAATTGGCATCACATAGAGACAGTCCCTACCCAACAGTGGGCTCACAGTCTAAAAGGGGGAGACAGAGAACAGAACCAAACATACCAACAAAATAAAATAAGTAGGATAGAAATGTACAAGTAAAATAAATAAATAGAGTAATAAATATGTACAACCATATATACATATATACAGGTGCTGTGGGGAAGGGAAGGAGGTAAGACGGGGGGATGGAGAGGGGGACGAGGGGGAGAGGAAAGATGGGGCTCAGTCTGGGAAGGCCTCCTGGAGGAGGTGAGCTCTCAGCAGTGCCTTGAAGGGAGGAAGAGAGCTAGCTTGGCGGATGGGCAGAGGGAGGGCATTCCAGGCCCGGGGGATGACGTGGGCCGGGGGTCGATGGCGGGACAGGCGAGAGCGAGGTACAGTGAGGAGATTAGTGGTGGAGGAGCGGAGGGTGCGGGCTGGGCAGTAGAAGGAGAGAAGGGAGGTGAGGTAGGAGGGGGCGAGGTGATGGATAGCCTTGAAGCCCAGGGTGAGGAGTTTCTACCTGATGCGCAGATTGATCGGTAGCCATTGGAGGTTTTTGAGGAGGGGAGTAATATGTAATAGCGTTTCTGGACAAAGATAATCCGGGCAGCAGCATGAAGTATGGATTGATGTGGAGAGAGACACGAGGATGGGAGATCAGAGAGAAGGCTAGTGCAGTAGTCCAGACGGGATAGGATGAGAGCTTGAATTAGCAGGGTAGCGGTTTGGATGGAGAGGAAAGGGCGGATCTTGGCAATGTTGCGGAGCTGAGACCGGCAGGTTTTGGTGACGGCTTGGATGTGAGGGGTGAATGAGAGAGCGGAGTCGAGGATGACACCAAGGTTGCGGGCTTGTGAGACGGGAAGGATGGGAGTGCCGTCAACAGAGATGGGAAAGTCAGGGAGAGGACAAGGTTTGGGAGGGAAGACAAGGAGCTCAGTCTTCGACATGTTGAGCTTTAGGTGGCGGGCGGACATCCAGATGGAGATGTCCTGAAGGCAGGAGGAGATGCGAGCCTGGAGGGAGGGGGAGAGAGCAGGGGCAGAGATGGAGATCTGGGTGTCATCAGCGTAGAGATGATAGTTGAAGCCGTGGGAGCGAATGAGGTCACCAAGGGAGTGAGTGTAGATTGAGAACAGAAGGGGACCAAGCACTGAACCTTGGGGAACCCCCACAGTAAGAGGATGGGAGGGGGAGGAGGAGCCTGCAAAAGAGACTGAGAAAGAACGACCGGAGAGATAAGAGGAGAACCAGGAGAGGACGGAGTCTGTGAAGCCAAGGTCAGATAGCGTGTTGAGGAGAAGGGGGTGGTCCACAGTGTCAAAGGCAGCTGAGAGGTCGAGGAGGATTAGGACAGAGTATGAGCCGTTGGATTTGGCAAGCAGGAGGTCATTGGTGACCTTTGAGAGGGCAGTTTCCGTGGAATGAAGGGGACGGAAGCTAGTTTCTGTTCGCTCTACTCTCCTATTGTCATTCAGACTCAACACATGTCCCACCAAGGGCTGCTCAAGAAATGGGATTCAGAGTCTAGAAATTCAAGCTCTTAGAGACATACGGAAGATTGGACAGCATTACAGCTCTGTAGATCATTTGGCTGGTTTGGAGCCTAATACACACTGTTGAACGACCTTGAAAAGACATCCTGGCCTTCTGGATTAGAAGTAGAAACGATACGTACTGAGTACCTACTGAGTATAGTGCACTAGAGTAAGAACTTGGATGATCCAACAGAAACACAAGACTTGAATCCTGCCCACAAGGAGCAATATGATTTTCATGAATTTTTTTTTAACTTCACTGTGGGTATGTATGTAGGAATGTATGTAGTTTATAGTCTTCAGGTTGGAGACAGCTCTGCAAATGAGGTGAAAACATGGATACCATCTGCACCCCGACAGCGGCTGCGCTTGGAGCACAAGAAAGTTTATCCAACAACTCAAGGCCAGCCAGCCACCAAGCAGGCAGATCTGTGGTTGCTGGCATCCAGAAAGGAAGCAGACAGCATATGATTAACTTGTATCTATTCCAGAGCTCAGAACAGTGCTTGACCCACAGTAAGCACTTAAATATTGTAACTACCATAATTATTTAAGTGCTCTAAAGTGAGGGCAAGGTTTGGGTGGGAATATGAGGAGTTAGAGAAGCAGCGTGGCTCAGGGGAAAGAGCACGGGCTTTGGAGTCAGAGGTCATGGGTTCAAATCCCAGCTCTGCCAATTGTCAGCTGTGTGACTTTGGGCAAGTCACTTAACTTCCCTGTGCCTCAGTTCCCTGATCTGTACAATGGGGATGAAGGCTGTGAGCCCCCTGTGGGACAACCTGATCACCTTGTAACCTCCCCAGTTCTTAGAACAGTGCTTTGCACGTAGTAAGCACTTAATAAATGCCATTATTATTTATTATTATTATTATTGTTATTCTGTTTTGGGCATGTTAAGAATGAGGTGTCAGTGGGATAGCCATCTCTTCTTCCATGTTCAAATTTATTACTCTATTTTACTTGTACATATTTACTATTCTATTAATTTTGTTAATGATGTGCATATAGCTATAATTCTATTTGTTTTGACGACTTTGACAACTGTCTACATGTTTTGTTGTCTGTCTCCCCCTTCTAGACTGTGAGCCCGTTGTTGAGTAGGGACCATCTCCATATGTTGTCGACTGGTACTTTTCAAGCACTTAGTACAGTGCTCTGAACACAGTAAGCACTCAATAAATACGATTGAATGAATGTCCCAAAAACAGGAGGAAATGGGGCTCGGGCAGGGGGGTGCCCAAGTGCTTGGGTGACGTGGAAATCCTGAGTTTTCCACGGGAAGACGGGAGATTAATTAGGGAAGTCCTCCCGGAGATGTGATTTCACAAGGGCATCTAATTACCACATCAGGAAAGACAGCTAAAAGAACCGGGGATCCGGGCGTATAAAATTTGGGAGTGCTCCACATTCTCGTCTTGGGAAACACAGACCCATGGCTTTATTTTACTCTGGGTTCTGACACAGAACCTGTTTCAAACTCTCACTGATCTCACTGAAACTCCCCCCAAAACTGGTAAAGTCACTAAACATTATGTCAACTTAAAAATTATTTTATTCTGGGTATTCACCTCCAAAAATTGTACAATACAACAGATACATTCCCTGCCCAGACACAGTGCATTCTATTTCATGCTATTTCATTCAACTGGGAAGATGTAAAAGTCACCATTTCATTATTTGAATTCTCTAACATTTCACACTATACAAACATTAATGATTAGATTTAGCTAATGCTTGATTTTCCTACAGATGAATAAAAATATGCTCGTTAGAAAAACATTTTTCTCTCCTCTTATGAAACAACTACAAACAACAATTTTAACCAAGCTGTCATAGTCTATAATACAGTGGTAGGAAACTTACCTTGAAAGTGACAGTTGCCTTTGTACAGTAAAACCCTATGGAAACAATCGGATCTTTCAGAGTCTGGGCTTTTTGCTGTTTTATTACTGATGCTGCATCACTTCCAAGGTATTCACTTTCCGCATCATCGGAATTCACAATTGCAGGAACGAATGACCACGCCCATGATACCCAGCCCTGTGGCTGTTCATCATCTGGCTGCGAGTAGATCTCCTGGGTCTTATATTGAGCTGAATATTGCACATCTGGGTTAATTTCATCTTCTCCACCTTCCAACACAAAAACATTAACACACAATAAGGAATGCTTAAAAGCTTACATAGGCTTTTAAATGAAAAGGGGTGAGGAAAGAAGAAATTTCTTCCCCAACATCTCCCCCACCAAAATAATTCACTTTCCAGCCATTTCTCCCACATACACAGAATACAGAGAAGTAGCTTGGCCTAGTGGAAAGAGCACAGGCCTGGGGGCCACGGGACCTGGGTTCTAATCCTAGCTCTACCACTTGCCTGCTGTGTGACTTTTGCTCCACTTCTCTGGGCCTCAGTTACCAGCAAAATTGGGATTAAGACTGTGAGCTCTTCTTAGTACAGTGCCTGGCACATTGTAAGTGCTCAACAAATGCCTTTTTTTTTAAAAAAAAAAAAAGAACACAACTCTATGCGGAGATCTGATTAAGTCAATCTTTAGGAAGCCCTAATTGAGTTTTTTAAAGCAAACTCTTCCAGTGAACACTCCTCTCACAGAGACCCCTTCTGTTCCCAGAGTCCCCACCTTCCTAGTGGTTTGGTAGATAAAAGACAGAGTACGAGTGTCAGTGTCCTCTCCAACCTCCTCCCCTCTTTCCTGCTCTTCACAAAACAACATGGCTATCTTCTGACTGCCATAATAGGGCTTGGAAAGTTTCTAGAAGGCAAAGGAATCATTGCAAGTCGGCATATTAGCAATTGTGTATTTACGTGGGTGACACACACAGAGCCACTGAAAAAGGTCAAATGGTCTAAAAGAGCAAGTGGCTGACATAAAAGATTGGAAGCAATCCACTAGTGAAGACTACAATCATTGTTATTTATCGAGAGCTTACTATCAATTGAATTTACTCAGTGCTTAATGTGTGCAGAGCCCTTTACTAAGCTCTTGGGAGAGTACAGTGTAACAGAGTCGGTAGCCACGTTCCCTGCCCACAATGAGCTTACCATGCTAGAGGGAAAGACAGACAAATTACACATCTATACATAAATGCTATGGGGCTGGAGGTGGGGTGAATATTAAGTGCTTAAAGGCTACAAATCCAAGTTCAAGGGTGATAAGGAAGAAAGAGGGAGTAGGGAAAATGAGGGTTTAAGTAAGGGAAGGTCACTTGGAGGAGGTGTGATTTTAATAAGGCTTTGAAAATGTAGAGTGGTGGCCTGTTGGATATAAAGGGGGAGAAAATTCCAGGTCAGAGAGAGGACATGGGCAAGGGGTCAGCAGCAAGACAGATGAGATTGAGGTACAGTGAGTTGGTTGACAGAGAAGTGAAATATGCAGACAGGATTGTAATGGGAAATGAGAGGTTGAGTGCTTTGAAGCCAATGGTAAGGAGTTTCTGTTTGATCCTGAGATGGACGGGTGACCACTGGAGAGTCTTGAGGAGTGGGGGAGCTTCCAGAACAGGGGAACAACATGACCACAGATTTTAAAGGCTTGTAACAGAAAATTCTAAAATCAATGTTTTTTCAGAGAATACTTAAAAGCCACTGAAATTTTAAGCCTTCCAGAGTAAACCAGATGATCTGGCTACCAGAAATCAGATAACACAAGAAGCAGTGTGGCCTAGTAGGAAGAGTATAGGCCAGAGGATCTAATCCCAGCTCTTTCCCTTGTGCACTGTGTGACCTTGGTCAAGTCACTTACTTCTCTGTGCCTCAGTTTCCTCGGTTGTAAAATGGGAAATAATTTTTTAATCTCAACCCTTGAAACTGTGAGCCTCAACTAGGGCAGGGACTATGTTTGACCTAATTGTCTTATATCTACCCCAGAAGTTAGTACAGTACTTGGCAAATAGTAAGCACATAAATACCACAATTATTTTTATTATTATTATTACCATGTGCTTCAGCCACGCAGTTGGCTGCCTCAGAGTTTCCTTGGGAAAATGGTTGGAAAAAAGGTTCAATCCGAAATAAAAACCAAATTAACTTCCTCTAGCTTGACTTTTGCTCCAGGTACTGCTTGAGCTGAGAGAAATATATTACCACATGAAGCTCTTCTTCTGGTTGGCCTCAGGAGTGCAAGCAGAAATGTACTCCACAACACAGAAAGCTCCAACTACTTGACTTGTTTTAAGGGTACTAGTTAAGCACTTACTTTGTGCCAGGCACTGTACTAAGCACTGGGGTAGATACAAGCTAATCATATAGGACACAGTCCGTGTTCCACAAGGTGCTCACAATATTAATCCCCATTTTACAGATGAGGTAACAGACACAGACTTCCCTAAACTCTGCTGCCAGGAGAACTTTCCCATAATTAACAGAGAAGACAGCCTCCACCTACCATGTACCAAGCGATTCTATGTACTTCTAATAAATATGTGACCATGGTCTCTAGCAGGGTACTTTATTTCATCCTAAACTGGCCCCACAAACATAAATTACTCACCAACAACCAAGCAATACACTAAATGAAAGTCTATTTAACTAAACAGCAACTCTCCTCACCCTTCCGCCTATATCTCTTCCTGTGTCACCATCCCCACCCTCGTCATTATCTCCCTCAAATTGGGTGTCATCCTTTGCTCTTCATTATCTCCCTCAAACTGGGTGTCATCCTTAACTCTTCATTGTTTCATCTCTCTCATCCTCTCTCTTACCCAATCATGGTGGTTCTTCCTGAACCATACTTCCCAGATTCACCCCTTCCTCTCCACCCAAACTGCTACAATCCTAATACAAGGTCTGTCATTTCCTGACTAGGCTGATGGGCTAGCCCATCATTTCATGACTAGGCTCTCCCATCAGCCTCCTGACTTGTCCACCAGCCTCCCAACTACATTACATGCTGCTGCAATATCATTTTCCTAAAGTGTCCCTTGAGTAAGGGCTTAATAAATGCCACCATTATTATTATTATTCCTCAAAACCCTCTACTGGCTGCCTGTGTTTCTGCATCAAGCAACTCCTTCTCACAGTCGGTTTCAATGCTCTCCCCAATCTGGCCCCAACCCACCTATCCACTCTTCTTTCTTTCTATTTTTTTATGGTTTTTGTTAAGCACTTAACTATGTGCCAGGCACTGTACTAAGCGCTGCGGCTCCATCACTTAGCTGTGTGACTTTGGGCAAGTCACTTAACTTCTCTGTGCCTCAGTTCCCTCATCTGTAAAATGAGGGTTAAGACTGTGAGCCCCCCGTGGGACAACCTGATCACCTGTAACCTCCCCAGTGCTTAGAACAGTGTTTTGAACATAGTAAGCACTTAATAAATGCATTATTATTATTAATAATAATCAGGTGGACACATTCCCTGTTCCACATTGGGCTCCCAGTTCTTAATCCCCATTTTACAGATGAGGGAACTGAGGCACAGAGAAGTGAAGTTAAATCTTCATCCACTAATTCCCCATCTCACTCTTGATTCCTCCCAAGCCAACCTCCTAGCTAAATCTCGCTCACCTCTTTCCTGCCTCTCACTCAAGCTCATCTCACAGCTTGGAGGTTCCTCCCTCCCCCATCTACATACCCATTTCTCCTTCCTCTCTTCCTTCTCTAAGTTACTTTGTGTCTGTCTCCCCTGTTGGAATGTAATGAAGGTCGGGATTGTATCTTCTAACTACATTGTAGTTAGTGCTTAGTGTAGTACTCCGTGCATAGTAGGCACTCAATAAATATGGTTGACTCATTCGATCGTATTTACTGAGCGCTTATTGTGTGCAGAGCACTGTACTAAGCGCTTGGGAAGTACATGTTGGCAACATACAGAGAGGGTCCCTACCCAACAACGGGCTCACAGTCTAGAAGGACTAATCAATCCCCTGGTTGGGTAAACGGGGGAGGTGTACTGGCCTCTAATTCCAAATGTAAATGGAAGATGTTTTATGACATACATGGCCGCATGATGTTCATTCATTCAATCATATTTACTGAGCGCTTACTGTGTGCAGAGCACTGTACTAAGTGCTTCAGAAGTACAAGTCGGCAACACAGAGAGACGGTCCCTGCCCAACAATGGGCTCATGATATCAGACCACTAAGAACCTATCCCATCTCTAGCCATCTAACAGATAACTTACCAATAATAGAAATGTATAATTTCAGGGTTCCAAATTAGATGTAAAACGTGAGAGCTATACCTTCAAAGAGATGTTCCATTTTCACCTCATGGTACTGTAACTAAAACCTGATTTTTGGCCAATGTTAGAAAAGAGGGAAAACAAAATCTTTTTGAATGATCTTTGATGACTAAGAATAACGTGATTTTTAAAATCTATTTTGAAAATGTTTTTAGTCAGGCTCCACTGAACCTAAAAAAGAGCCAAGTGCTTAAAAAGTATTCGCTACTACCTAAATAAAATTTTCTAAAATTAAAACTGTCTTTGGGGAAAGGATGTTTGCATAAATTTGCTGCACAACTGAAAGCCTTTAAATAAAAATTTAGTCACCAAGAGAAGGAATGTATTTGAGTCAATAGGCCACAATACAGATGAGGTACGAATTAAATTTCTCAGCATAGAAATAATTATTTATTCCATGCAGGAAAGAAAAGTTGACTTGATAGAGGTACATGAGGCAACAGTCATCGAGAAAGGGAAAGAGTGTGGGAGTGGAAGAAAGAGAAAGCCTAATAATACTAATTATGGTATTTGTTGAGCGCTTACTATGTGCAAAGCACTGTTCTAAGTGCTGGGGTTGATACAAGGCAATCTGGTCGTCCCACGTGGGGCTTACAGTTTTAATCCCCATTTTGCAAATGAGGTAACTGAGGCACAAAGAAGTTAAGTTCAAATCCCAGCTCTGCTAATTGTCAGCTGTGTGACTTTGGGCAAGTCATTTAACTTCTCTGTGCCTCAGTTACCTCATCTGTAAAATGGGGATTAAGACTGTGAGCCCCATGTGGGACAACCTGATCACCTTGTAACCTCCCCAGCGCTTAGAACAGTGCTTTGCACACAGTAAGCGCTTAATAAATGCCATCATTAATATTATTATTATTATTAAGTGACTTGCCCAAAGTCACACAGCTGATGGGGTGATAGTCTACCCATTTTTTGTTTAGTTCAATAAAACTTCGAAATATGATTTTAAGCCAAACCATAAGGAAAACAGAAATACTTATTAACTGTTACATTAAGTGCTGTATTTATGTTATTTTGAAAAGCATCTTTTCAAGACAGTAAAATTAAATTTTGAAAAAGAGCAGCAGCGAGTTTTCTTTTTAAAACTACCCATTACATTTGAAGACAGTTTTAAAGTTGAAGAATTCATTTCAGATTACAGCTTAAGACTCTAGCTTGTAAAAGATGCGCTTGGCCTAAAAGCCTCTGAGTAGTGATGGTGAAAGCCTCCAGGGTGAAGCAGCAATTATCTGCCCCTACAGTGTTGAGTTATGGATAAACAGAAGGTGAATTCTGAGAGATCTGTTTTGGCCACCTCTAACCTTTGAAAGGTATGGCTACAAATGAACACCTGCCATCACAATTACGATATGTCCCCAGACATCTTGCTTACTGAGTACATTACTGAGTCTCTAAACTATAAGCTCATTGTGAGCTGGGAACATTTCTACCAAGCAGCATGGCTCAGTGGAAAGAGCACGTGCTTCGGAGTCAGAGGTCGTGGGTTCTAATCCCAACTCCGCCACTTGTCAGCTGTGTGACTTTGGGCAAGTTACTTAACTTCTCTGTGCCTCAGTTACCCCATCTGTAAAATGAGGATTAAAGACTGAGCCCTCCACGTGGGACAACCTGATTACCTTGTATCTCCCCCAGCGCTTACAACAATGCTTGGCACATAGTAAGCGCTTAACAAATACCATCATCATTATTATTATTATTAACTCCATTGTACTGTACTCTACCGAGTGCTTAGTACAGTGCTCTGCCCACAGTAAGTCCTTAATACCTCTGAAGTAGGAAGCAGAATTTATCAAAAAATATTTTAACACTTTACGCTCATGAATGATTTTAAATTAGTTTCTTAAATTTTGAAATCTGGACTTTGCATCATAGTAACAGATATCTGTTCTCTAAATCGCAAGGGAGGCACAGCTAAATCATATCTTCTATTTAGCATGTCTCTCTCTGTTCTAATTTAATCCATCTCAAGAAAAACAAGAAAAGAGGGACCTGTAGGCTTGCAGTGGAAGCCAGACCAAAGGACCCCAGAAATACGGGCAGCATTGCCTTTCAAGTGCAGAATAGGGCACTTGCACAATCCAACCGGAGCAACACTTAAGATGCCTTAGAACACAAACAGATGCTGTCCTTGACTGTATGGCAGGGGCAAACAACATCATTTTTGAACAATTTCTCAAACCTATTTACTCTGAACAGGCTGTTCTTCAACATCAGCCATACAGGTTTTGTTGCAATGTTTTTTCAATACACAATTTATCATTATTAATGAAACGGAAATGTCATCCTTCCATTTTACTTAGCTATCTCTCCTGCCAACTCCCCAATGCGCCCCTCCACCCCACCCAAAATGGCAACGCACCAGAATGCTGCCTCATTTCAAAAATCTAGCAGGATAATGGGAACTCAACTACCAAGAACCATGAGACACCTATACAACAAAGCAACTGACATTCTGAGCGACAGTCAGAAGCACCATCTCTGGAAAACAAAGCTTTTTTTTCCTCTCTTGGCACTCAATTTCTTTCCCACATAGGAAAGCCAATACCAATGATGCAACTTTCCAAATAGTGAATGTAGGACTCAATTTAACCCTGACAACAAAATCCAAAGACCTAAGCCAGAAAGGAATTTCCCTCTCAACATAAATCTAAAATCTCAAAATCTTAAAAGTACCCCTAACTTTGCCACAAATACAATGTGACATTAATGTCAAAATATTAGCAATCTCATTCAGAGTTACCCAAAACAAGTTACAATTTTTATGGATTAAAAGATTCACTAGTGTGATTCAGGTATAAAAGTTCAGTACTTGGAATACACTAGGCTATACTGCTTTTGATTCTTGCGTCAAGGATGACATTCATATTGTCAGTTTCAATTTTCTGAATTCCAATGGGCCAGTTGAGCAGATGACCTCTAGGCATAGAAAAATTTCAACAAAGAAATAAAACCTTTTTCTTCTTAAGTTGTCAAATGCCTTTACACATTTGGAATGCCCTGGAAGGGTTATGCTGTAGGGAGACCTTAAAATCCATTCCACAGGGAAGCTCTCTTTTGAGTCACTCCAGTTCAACTTTGCAGAATCAGAGAGCCGGAAAGGATTTAATGGTGTAGACATATATAGAGAGAGATAGATATAGGTATATAGGTGTGTGTCTAGGTATGTGTATATGTGAAGGAATGATTTTATTTAGTCAATCGTATTTACTGAGCACTTACTGTGTCAAAAGCACTATGTTGATTGCTTAGGAGAGTAAAACCTAACAGACATTCTCTGTCCACAATGGGCTTATGTTCTAGAAGGGGAGACAGACATTAATATAAATAAATTACAGATCTATATATAAATGCTGTGGGGCTGAGTGGGGATAAATAAAATCACCCCTTCATTTCAAAGCAAAACCAATTTTTTGGTTTGCATGTTTTTGGGTTTTTTTTAAACAACTGCATCCCTGAATTTAATTCCTTTTAGTTAAAAAGGTGAATTTGCAATGGGCTTGCATTTGAACCAACCCAAAGAAAAAAAGTCAGTATTGGGTATTATAAAGTATGTTTTCCCATTCACTGAAAGCAGTAGAGAAAACTATGTCCCCATGCTGGTAAATCAATTTTTAAAGTTGCTTTAAGTTAAAAATGACCCAGCCAGAAATAATTACCAAAGGTTTTAATATTCTAGGGGATGGTTTGGGACTATTGTATTTTGACATCAACAAGTAGAGTAAAACACAACACTCTTAGCATCACCAGTATAGCTCATTAGTTTGTTTCTTCCTGCTATTTATAGAGCATCTACTATGCACAGAATGCAATAATAATTTTATATTTGGAAATACATAAAGAAGCGAAGCATCAATGATAGTCTATCACTGTACTCAAGGATCTTGCTACCTAGGTGGGAAAGACCACAGAAATAACCAAACAACTAAAATCTAGCTCTCTAGTTCCGACCTCTCACCTACAGTTCTCTACAATTCTGTGTTTCATCTTGCTTTCAGGCTAACTCCACATGGATAGCCTGTAAGCACCTAAGCTCAATATTTCTAAAATGAATTTCTCTGCTCCACTCCAACAGTGGAATATTTGGTCATTTAATTGGGTGCTGTGTGGATGTAATGGTTCCCCTCAAGACTCCTCTGTTGAAATTGGTTAGGTTTCTGCTAACAACCTGATGAACCCCCAAGAAAACTTGTAGGCGTATTAGTGATTAAGTATTAATTTGGCAACCATGCCTGTACCCAAGAATCTATAACTGGATAACCCTTTCCACACAGAGATCTGGATACAAGAATACAACTTCTTAAAGGAAAACTGATGTGACCTCATATCCACAATAGCCACAATACTGCACATACCATTCTGTCTTCACTGCCTCAGTTTCAAGCACCCTCTGCCCTCAAGGAACTAAAAGTAGCATTTAGTGAAAACTTCCCCTTTGTCTAACACAGTATTTATTTATTTATTTTATTTGTACATGTCTATTCTATTTATTTTATTTTGTTAGTATGTTTGGTTTTGTTCTCTGTCTCCCCCTTTTAGACTGTGAGCCCACTGTTGGGTAGGGACTGTCTTTATATGTTGCCAATTTGTACTTCCCAAGCGCTTAGTACAGTGCTCTGCACATAGTAAGCGCTCAGTAAATACGATTGATGATGATGATGATGATTACTGAGGATGCTCAGAAATTAGGAACATAGTAGTTTAGTCTATCTATACTAAGCGCTTGGGAAGTCCAAGTTGGCAACATAGAGAGAGGGTCCCTACCCAACAACGGGCTCACAGTCTAGAAGACAGGCACCCCACACCACTTATATTTATCTCTGTCGTTTTATTTATTTGTATTGCTGTCCCTCTCCCCACTTCTAGACTGAGAGCTCTTTGTGGGAAGGGAATGCCTCTGCCATATTGTTATATTGTTCTCTCCCAAGTGTTCTGTACAGTGCTCTGCACACAGTAAGTGTATAATAAAAATGAATGAACGAATGGATGAATGAACTAAGAGCTTGGGAAAGTATAACAACAATGAACAGCGTCATTCCCTGCCCAAGAGAAGCAGCGTGGCTCAGTGGAAAGTGGCTCCATGTATATATGTATATGTATACATATTTATTACTCTATTTATTTTACTTGTACATATTTAGTCCATTTATGTTATTTTGTTAATATGTTTTGTTTTGTTGTCTGTCTCCCCCTTCTAGACTGTGCGCCTGCTGTTGGGTAGGGACCGTCTCTGTATGTTGCCAACTTGTACTTCCCAAATGCTTAGTCCAGTGCTCTGCACACAGTAAGCGCTCAATAAATACGACTGAATGAATAAATGAATAAATCCCACAAAAAATGCCGCTGCCTCATCTCTATTCACATACTTTGAACACTGCCAAGATGGAGCATGGGTGTGTGAATGGAATGTGAACTTATGGCTTGCTTTTTGTCATTTACTAGATGAGAAGATGGACTGTTGATAATCCTGTAAGCCCCTGAAATTGGGGCACCACCCCCCGCCCCCCCCCCCCCCACACACAAAAAGCACTTCTATTTAAACCAAGGGAGGTCCTGTCAGGATAGCTTTGAATCCTGTGAGATCCTGCTGTAGGGTCAGCCTGCTTATCTGTAGGGTAAGCCTGAATTTCAACAACCACGAGGCTCTCCAAGTAGCAAATAAACCTTGCTGAAACCATCCTTTGACATCTGCCTAGCAAATTCAAATGTTGGGGATCTTTTTGTTTTTAAATGCTATTTGTAAACCTCCAGTATTGAAGTGTATCTAAAATATGCTTTTTAGGAAATAGCCGTCACGTGCACCCCTGGTGGCTATCTATACCCTCCCTGCACCACCCTGAACCTGCACTTTAGGATGATGGAGATGGGAGAAACATAACCAAGCCCTATTTTTTTTAATATTATTTGTTAAGTTGTTACTATGTGCCAAGCACTGTTCTACACACTGGGGCAGATTCAAGCCAATCAATTTGGACACGGTCTATGTCCTACATGGGGCTCACAGTCTTAATCTCCACTTTTTGGAAGAGGAAACCGAGGCACAGAGAGCGAAGTGACTTACCCGGGATCCTCGCTGACCTGAGAGTCCTTCAGCTACTCTCCCACCTAAGTTGTTTCTGTTACAGGGAAGGAGGAAAAAAAAAAATCCTATCGGCTTATGGCCCTAGTTTTCATCATGTATCCTTAGGTAAGTTTAGGTTTTAAAATTAAAAGACCACAGGGCTGGGAGTCAGAGGACCTGGGTTCTAATCCCAGCTCAGCCAATTCCCTTGGTATGTGACCTGGGCAAAGTCACTTCTCTGCACCTCAGTTCTCTTATCCTCCCTCCTATTTTGACTCTGAGCCCCATGTGAGACACGGAAAATGTCCAACCAAATCAACTTGCATCTACCCCAACCTCTAGAACAGTGTTTGACGCACAGTAGGCACTAAGTACTCTAAACAAATGAAATACAAATAGTTGACAAGAAAGCGGTAACTAGCAAACACTGCAAGGACTGTTAGCTCCCTCTAGGCTATGAGCTCATGTGTCTTGTTATATTGAACTCTCCCAAGCACTTAGCACATTCATTCATTCAATCGTATTTATCGAGTGCTTACTGTGTGCAGAGCACTGTACTAAGCGCTTGGGAAGTACAAGGTGGCAACATATAGAGACAGTCCCTACCCAACAGTGGGCTCATTCCTTCAGTGGTAATTTTGAGCACTTACTGTGTGCGGAGCAATGCACTAAGCGCTTGGCAAGTACAATTCAACAACAAATAGAGACAATCCCTGCCCACAAAGCGCTCAATTAAGTTGAATGAATGAATGAATGAACGAACAAACAAGTACCCCTTCCTTTCTGGTGTGTTGGACCTGCATACATTCCACTTCACACAAGGAGTCAAGAAGGTTGCTAATGGACCAGAGGGCAGAATCAATTCCACATTACTATCTTCTTCAGCTTCTGTGGTCTTTCTGCCTACCTGATTCGGGAACCCTGCTAAATTCTTCTTCAAAAATTTGAGAGTTATTTTAAAATATTCTCCTAAGATGATACAATTTGTTTTCAGTCTTATTTGCGAAGTATATTCTTATTACCTCTTCTTCTAACATCAGAAGTAATCTTTCAAACATTTGACTATGAACTCCTTGCAGGCAGAAAACACATCTACCAACTCGGCTATACTGCACTCTTCCAAGCGCTCAGTACAGTATTCCGTATATGGTGAGCACTCAATAAATACCATTGGTTGATTGAACACAATTTTTCATTATTTCCAACTCTATAAACTTTCACCTTTTAATTAAAAAGTTTTACAGATCAAAAGATAGGTGTGTCATAAAGAACAGAAAGGGGACTTCTGATGCAAATATGCTGTTTCCTCGGTCCAAGGAGCTTTAAAAAGATATATTCCTCTACAGTCTTAGCTGCCTCAAAGTCCTGGAATCATGTAACATCTTAAATCTCGTTTTCTAAACAGATGCATTAAACCATTACTGGCCAGACAAGGACTTTGCTAGTGGTCCTTCCTCCGACTCTGGGCATCTTCCCCCAACTCTGCAACTCTTCTGCTGAAAGGGATCTGAATCAATAGTACTGGATGGATGAGAAAATTAAACAATCTCCCCCTCGTCCCCCTCTCCATCCCACCCCATCTTACCTCCTTCCCTTCCGCACAGCACCTGTATATATGTATATATGTTTGTACATATTTATTACTCTATTTATTTATTTTACTTGTACATATCTATTTATTTTATTTTGTTAGTATGTTTGGTTTTGTTCTCTGTCTCCCCCTTTTAGACTGTGAGCCCACTATTGGGTAGGGACTGTCTCTATATGTTGCCAACTTGTACTTCCCAAGCACTTAGTACAGTGCTCTGCACACAGTAAGCGCTCAATAAATACAATTGAATGAATGAATTTTACAGATGAGGTAACTGAGGCACAGAGAAGTTAAGTGACTTGCCCAAGGTGACACAGTAGACAAGCGGAGGAGCCAGGATTAGAACCCATGACCTTCTGACTCCCAGGGCCATGCTCTATCCACTACCCCATCCTGCTTCTTGTCATTACAGTGCCCTTAGGGAAACCCTATCATACACCACTGCTCTGCAAGTAGTTGTGTCAAGTAGGCTTAAGTCCTGTTACTTGAAATCGACAAAGGCAATTTGCCAAAGAACTGTTTCGTTATGGGGAAGAAGAAGGTAGATAGAGCATTTTAAGCCAAGCAAACTGGTTTAGAAATTAAATTTGCATTTAATAACCGCTCCATATCCAGACAGAACTGGTGTTACTGGCTTCACTTGGGAATTTGTCTGGGCAACATACTTACAGGCCAAAATAGTTTCTTTCAATTTATGGATGAACAGAAGGCCTTTAGACACTAAGAAAGATAAACTTAGTTACGAGGCAAAAACTGATATATGACTGTCTTTTCTCAAACCTTTCCAACTGGTTCTAGCAATATCCTTCCTTCACTTTACACACATTAATGCCCTGCACAGAATCATGCCCTGACCCTGTTCCCATTTAGCGATGAATGCCCTCCTTCCCATTATTGCTAATATCTCCCTTTGACTTGCAGCATTCCAGAAATTGCTTTTACTGTTCCATGAAAACCGTCATCTCCCACTTCAGTGGCTTCTTTCCCCCACAATAAAATTCTGACTTTAATAGACCAAAGTGGCTTTTCTTTCTCATCACTTCGACCTTCTCAAAAGAATTATTTCAAAGGCTAATTCATCTCCAGCTTGACTTGGATGTTGCTTTATGTCAAGCCACTAACTGGGCCTGCCAAAGACTGAAGCTTACAAAATTATCTGTACTCCAACTTCTTTATTAGTATTATTTTACATTTCTTTCATCTTTTATAATACAGCCGTGCCTGGGCATTGGAAACATTCTTTCAGTTAGGTCTTTACAGTACATTAGTCATCCAAATTTCCAACCGCAGGATTTTTTTTTTCAAAGAAACTTCAATGTTCTGCTTGCTGAAACAAAACTACTGTCTGATTGAAAGCAATAATAAATGACACTCATTTATCTGGTGTGAATACTGACCATGCATTTCTCAAGTACAACAGTAATTTTTTCAGTTGTCTAAACCCTTTCCAGTTTAAATGATTCATTGAACAACATTGCAAATGTCACATTAATTTGCCTTTTGAAATGATGGCAAAACTCCTGAAAAGATTTAGATCCAAATATTTACAGCTATTAATGTCAGGATTTCTCTCCACTAAAATACAATTTTACTTGATTTCTCACAAACCCCATAAATCGATGGCAATAAATTAAGGGATTATATAAGATTTGTACGGATTTTTTTAGCCACTAAAAATTGCCTTGCAGAACAAAACTTTGAATCGAATTCTTGAGTAGTACTAAGGGTTGGTTTGAAACACTGGAGTTCTGAAATCCTAAATTCCAGTTTCCTATTAAATACAGACATACAAATGAGCATCCTTGGACGCAGTTCCTTTACAAAAAGAAAAACAAAAAAAAATTCTTTGGGCAAGAAAAAAACGTGTGTAGCTACATGATAAGCACAAGGCCCGACGCCAGTACTGTATATCTTAGGCTACTGATGTTCAGTCATACCAGCTGTATCATCTCTCGGGCATTAGTAGTTTTGTGCAGAGTTTATGAACTCTGGTTTTATTTATTTATTTGCACAGCTATATGGCATATTATTTAAGCCTAGAGATCTACCAAATGCAAAAAGCACTCATATAGATGCAGGTTATTATTAAGACATAATTATGGGATTTGTTAAATGCTTACTACGTGTTAGGCACTGTTCTAAGCACTGGGGTACATATAAGATAATCAGGGTAGGCAGAGTCGTACACGGGGTTCACAGTGAAAATAAGATGGAGAACAGGCATTGAATCCCTGTTTTACAGATGAGGGGCATGGGGCACAGAGACGCTAAGTGACTTGCCCAGGGTCACACAGCAGGCAACTGGCAAAGCAGAATTAGAACCCAGGTCCTCTGACTCCCAGGCTGAAGCTTTTTCCACCAGGCTACACTGCTTCTTCACCAACTTCAAGGCTCGACAAGCAGGCAGATGCTGCTCGATTTTGAATCCCACAACTCTCGGGGCAGGTTTCCCTTCCACTGGGCCCCAAGTTCAAGGGTGGTAAATAGTTCAGGTGTTGGTATAACAACAGGGAAATGGCCTGTGAAGAGGATGCCACAGGCCAGAGTTTTGAAGGGAGAGTGGTCACAGGAGGAAGGGACAGATAGATGTTTGGAGGGGGAAGGAGACGGAAGGGGTTACGTAAGAGTGAAAATACATTTCTCCACAGCACTCATTCTCCCTGGAGCCAACAATCTGTCCAAACTCCACAACCGCACACCCCCTCTCCTACAGTTCTGCGTCAGAGACGCCGGGTCACCGACCTCATGAGAAACAGTGTGGCCAAGTGGAAAGGGCACAGTCCTGGGAGTACGAGGACCTGACTTCTAGTCTCTGGTCTACCCCTTGTCTGCTGTGTAACCTTGGACAAGTCGCTTCACTTCTCTGTGCCTCGGTTACCTGGGCTGTAAAATGGGGGATTAAGACTGAGCCCCGTATGGAACATGGGCTGTGTTCGACTTGATTATCTTGTATCAATGCCACCGCTTACAACGGCGCTTGACACGCAGTAAGGACTGAACAAATGCCAATTAAAAGATACCATTTAAAATAAAGCTACCTATTTGGTAAAAAATACCTAATAAAATAGAGCTAGAGCTAGTCTGGATCACAATAGCAGTAGTAGGAATGGTACTAATTGAGCACTTACGGTGATCAGAGTACCCCACTAAACCCTGGGAAAGAATATAGAGATGGGAATCAGATATGGCCCCTGGCCCTCTCACAATCTAAGAAGACAAGGGGAGGAGAGGGCCCTGGTGACAGACACGCAAGAAATCACGAAAAAAGCAAAACTCTAAAACAACATAAACACAAGGACAAATACCCACAATAAAAATTAAAATCAGCAGGGTGCTGAGTGAAGTGGTGCAAAATTTTAGGCTCCTTGTGGCTCAGAGTACCAGGCACACCCAGAGCCACGGCAAAGCCCGTTGTTGGGTAGGGACCATCTCTATATGTTGCCAACTTGTACTTCCCAAGCGCTTAGTACAGTGCTCTTCACACAGTAAGCGCTCAATAAATACAACTGAATGAATGAATGAACTGCTGCACAAGTCACCACAGCCTTCCCCTCTAGACTGCAAGCTCGTTCTGGGCAGGAAAAGTGTCTCCCACTGTTATACCGTACTCTCCCAAGCACTTAGTACAGTGTTCTGCACACAGCAAGTGCTCAATAAATACCACTGATACTATGATTGAATGATTCCAGGTTTTGTGGCGGCATGCCACGGCTGCTTTTCTCTTTTCCACTGGAGCTGGTAAAAGGCAAGGACTGGAAGCAACCAGGAGATTCTGTAATATCTATTTTATATTGCGAGCCCCACGTGGGACAACCTGATCACCCTGTATCTCCCCCCAGCACTTAGAACAGTGCTTTGCACATAGTAAGTGCTTAACAAATGCCATCATTATTATTATTATTATTATTCAGTGCTCTGCACACAAAAACTGCTCGGTGAATACCAAATCAATCGATGGTACTTAATGAGCACTTACTGACTAGGGATATGTGCGAAGGGTTCGGGAGAGTACAATACAAAGGAGTTGAGATGATCACAGTCCATCAGGAGCTTACAGTTTAGAGGGAAAATACATTGAAATAAATTATAGACATGTACATGTGCTGTAGGGCTGAGGACGGGAGGGCTATCAAGTGCTTAAAGGATATAAATCTAAGTGCAAAGGTGATGCAGAAGGGAGAGGCAGATATGGGAAATGAGGGTCTAGTCAGGGAAGGTGTCTCGGGGGAGAGGTGATTTTAATAAGGCTTTGAAGGTGAGGAGACTGGTGGTCTGTCAGCTACGACGAGGAGAGGGGTCCCAGGCGAGAGGGAAGACATACTGGACACAGCCTGGGAGTCAGAAAGTCATGGGTTCTAATCCAGCTCTGCCACTTGTCTGCTGTGTGACCTTAGGCAAATCACTTCACTTCTCTGGTCCTCAGCTACCTCATCTGGAAAATGGGGATTGAGACTGTGAGCCTCACGTGGGATAGGGACTGTGTCCAACCTGATCTACTTGTATCCACCCCAACACATGGTACAGTGCCTGACACATAGTTAAGCGCTTAATACCATTAATAATAATAACAATAATAATGGCATTTGTTAAGCGCTTACTATGTGCAAAGCACTGTTCTAAGCGCTGGGGAGATACAAGGTGATCAGGTTGTCCCACCAGGGGCTCACAGTCTTAATCCCCATTTTACAGATGAGGGAACTGAGGCCCAGAGAAGTTAAGTGACTTGCCCAAAGTCACACAGCTGACAAGTGGCGGAGCCGGGATTTGAACCCATGACCTCTGACTCCAAAGCCCATGCTCTTTCCACTGAGCCACGCTGCTTCGCTAATACCATTATTATAATACCATTATATTACCATTATAATATACCATATTATATATACCATATATAATATACCATATATAATATACCATATATATATATACCATATATATATACCATAATAACCATTATAATATACCATTACCATTATATATACCATTATAATTATAATAATTACCATTGTTATAATACCATTATTATTATTAAGGTGCTGGCAGAGAGAGAAATGAGATTGGGATAGAGTGGGTACTCTATGGAGTTTTAGGAAATCAGTGAGGTAATATAGGAGGGGGCAAGATGAGAGTGCTGTTTTTTTTAAAGCCAGCAGATGGGAAACCACTGGAGGTTCTTGAGTAGTGAGGCAACATGGGCAAAAAAGGATAAGATACCTAACTGCCTAAACCTTATATTCTACAAGGTGAAAATTTATTCAAAAATCACCACAGGGTATTAAAAAAAATGAACAAAATATTTCATTTTTTAAAAATTTTAGTTAAACAGAAAATCCCAAGTCGGAAGGGAAATCAATAATACTAAGCATTTACTCTGTGCACAGCACTGTACTAGGTGCTTAGGATGCAAAAATCACGAGTAATATTTCCTTTATATTAGACAACAGATATTAAGCAGAGAAAAATAGCTTAAAACAAGGACAGAGTTCTTCACGTTTTCTTCCACTTTTCCCCTCACATTTTCCCATTTCTGTCTTTTAAGGTACACCAAAAGATCTAATATGAACATTGGTCCAGACCAAGTTCCACTTGTGATAGAAGAAGATCCTTGGGCCTAGATTTTACACACACATTTCAAAATTCACTACAGATCTCACTCAAAATTTTGTAAAAAAAAAAAAAAAAAACAAAAAACAAAACAAAAAACAGTCTATACTGGCTGTACAGGAATGTTCTTTATCTTTCTCTACAGGTGGGTCTGTAATTTTTACAGCACATGATGGTTTGGGGTAGTTTAAGGTTGCCTCTAGGTTGTGTTTGAAGCTTTAAATTTAAAAACAATTCCCCCAAAACTGTGGAGCAGAAGGTAACAACCCGGAGGTTATTCATGAAGTCTTGTATCGATCTCGTACCTACCCGAGTGCTTAGTACAGCACCTGGTATGTAGTATGCGCTTAAAAAATGACATCATTATTATTATGAAACATCTAAAGGTCATTCATATTTTCTCTTTTTTAATGATATTTAAGAGCTTCCTATGTGTCAGGCACTTTACAAGCTAATCAAGATGGACACGGTCCATGTCCCACATAATCCCCATTTTACAAACGAGGTAACAGGCATAGAGAAGTTAAATGACTTGCCCAAAGTCACAAAGACAAGTGGCAGAGCGGGGATTAGAACCCAGGTCCCTCCCTCTATCCACTAGACCACACTGTTTCTCATGATTAAAAGTACTTAGAAGTAACTGGACAATTAAGCGCTTAGTGCAGTGCTCTGCCCACAGTAAGCGCTCAATAAATATGACTGAATGAATGTGCTTCCTTTTCTGGAAGTCAAATATAGCCTAAAGTGCCACTGTAACCATTAGACCTTTGAAAACATCAGTGCATGGCTCAAGTGATTTTCTTATCTATTTTCTCTTAAGGAAGCCAAGATAGGAATACAGGAAAAACACCCTAAAATTTGAGTTATTTAAATTTATTTAGACAATATGACTGCTGAAACATTTTTTGGAAATGTACATTTTACACAGACCTTGGGGTCTTTTTTGAAATAATTTTATCGAATAAAATTCCAATTACGCTGTTTAAAACCTATTTTATTAGGTCCTGTGTGACTTGTTTCCCCACACAGTAAAGACTTCATTGTATGCCTCCTATTTTAATTAATTTGGGAATTTAGAATACAGTAGTTCATTGAGGCACTGTAATTTTTATGTTTCCTTTAATACCAGCTGCATTCGAAAAGGCCTATAAAATGAAGTGACAAAGACAAGACGTTACAGGGGATCACGCACTGATATGTTACTTGAAGGCTGTTATTCTAAATTTGTTACTACTGACCAATCATTTAACAGTAGGAGGCTGGGCTCGGTTCTGAGCCATTAAGAGAGGCAACCGGGAAAAGTGATGAAGCAGCGTGGCTCAGTAGGAAAGAGCACGGGCTTTGGAGTCAGCGGTCATGGGTTCAAATCCCGGCTCCGCCACTTGTCAGCTGTGTGACCTTGGGCAAGTCACTTAACTGCTCTGGGCCTCAGTTGCCTCATCTGTAAAATGGGGGTTGACTGTGAGCCCCCCATGGGACAACCTGATCACCTTGTATCCCCCCAGCACTTAGAACAGTGCTTTGCACATAGTAAGTGCTTAATAAATGCCATCATTATTATTATTATTATTATTATGATCCACATCCTCCTAGCCCAAAATTCCACGTGGAGACCAGTAGAACACTGCTGCCAATCCAAGTGCCTCCCGGAGTAATCCAAGCAAGGAAGGGTGCCAGGTTTCCCTGCCTTTCCTTCGGTTTGGCTCAAGCCCCACATGGAGGTGGCACAGGCAGGGAAGACACAGGTTGGCACTGCAAATTCCAGGGCTAATAATAATAATAGCGGTATTTGTTAAGTGCTTACTATGTGCCAGGCACTCTACTAAGCACTGGGGTAGATACAGGGTAATTCGGTTGGACACAGTCCCTGTCCCACAAAGGGCTCACAATCTTAATCTCCTTTTTCCAGAAGAGGTAACTGAGGCCCAGAGAAGTGACTTGACAAAGACGACCAGTGGCAGAGTCAGGATTAGAACCCAGGTCCTTCCAACTCCCAGGCCCGGGCTCTCTCTAATATGCCACGGTGCTTCCCTGAAGCACAGAAAAAGCACCACATGAAAACACTGAGGAAGGACCAGCCCAGCGTCAGCCAGATTTCCTGCCTTGGCCCCGGTCACCTTTAAAAGTGACAAATCAGGGGAGAGTGATAGGTTGGAATAAGTTGGCTGGTCCCTCCAATGCTGATGGTGATATGTTACAAAATTCATTATACCAAAGGTGCTCCAGGGGTCCAGAAACCATTGCCACGCTCAACTATTTCCTTGCCCTTTGGCACCCTAAGTTACTGCCCTGACCAAAACACTTGGGGGGCACCCAAGACATTAAGAGTAGCAGCCCCAAGATCTTCCATGGCTCAGTGGAAAGAGCCCGGGCTTGGGAGTCAGAGGTCATGGGTTCTAATCCCGGCTCCACCACTTGTCAGCTGTGTGACTTTGGGCAATTCAGTGACCTCATCTGTAAAATGGGGGTTAAGACTGTGAGCCCCATGTGGGACAACCTGATTACCTTGTATCCCCCAGTGCTTAGAACAGTGCTTTGCACATAGTAAGCACTTAAAAATGCCATCAATCATATTTATTGAGCACTTACTGTGTGCAGAGCACTGTACTAAACGCTTGGGAAGTACAAGTTGGCAACATATAGAGATGGTCCCTACCCAACAGTGGGCTCACAGTCTAGAAGGCCATCATTATTATTATTATTCTCCACTGCCACTTTCTCTTTACTCCTGGCTCACAGAAGAATACTCAGAGCTGAGAAATTACATGAACGGCAGGACTGAGGTGCTACTGTACTGCTACTCAGTTTCACCTAGATATTAAACAATTTTAAAGGGGCCGGGAGACTGTCGTAGTCTGCCTACCCTAGCGAAACAGCATTCAAAGGCGTTACATTTTTGGCAAAATGTTCCACTCTCCAGATTCCTCCAACAATTACCTCCTAAAACCATAAAGGAAATAATGAAGTTTCAAAACATTTCTAAAGAAGTTTTGCTGTAAGCAACCTGAACTGATATGTTTGTTCATTTTGTAAAAAATGAATAGAGCAAATCAGTAATACTGCAAGCTGTAGAAGCAGCATGGCCCAAGTGGATAAAGCACGGGACTGGGAGTCAAAAGGTCATGAGTTCTAATCCCTGCTCTGCCACCTGTCTACTGCGTGACCTTAGGCAAGTCACTTCACTTGTATATGTATGTTTGTACATATTTATTACTCTGTTTATTTTACTTGTACATATCTATTCTATTTATTTTATTTTGTTAGTAGGTTTGGTTTTGTTCTCTGTCTCCCCCTTTGAGACTGTGAGCCCACTGTTGGGTAGGGACTGTCTCTATATGTTGCCAACTTGGACTTCCCAAGCGCTTAGTACAGTGCTCTGCACACAGTAAGCGCTCCATAACTACGATTGATGATGATGATGATGATGATGACTTCACTTCTCTGGGCCTCAATCTCATTTGTAAAGTGGGGATTGGGACTGAGCGCTCCATGTGGGACAGGGACTGTATCCAACCAGATTTGCTTGTATCCACCCCAGCACTTAGTACAGTGCATAGCACATAGTAAGTGCTTAAATACCACAATTATTATTACCTCCTCTAAGCACTCATGTGGTCTGGAAGCTCTAAGGCACAAAAACCAATAACAGTATTCATTCATGACCTATCATGTGCACAGCAATCTACTAAGCACATGGGAGAGTACACCAGAAGAAGAACTGATCCTACCCACAAAGTTTCCAATCAAGAGGGGGAGATAGCCAATAACTTACAAATGAGAGGGAGAAATGCTCAAATAGTCGAGAATGTAAAATATATACGGAAGTACATATTTCTAGACTGTGAGCCCTTCTAGACTATGAGCCCACTGTTGGGTAGGGACCGTCTCTATATGGTGCCAACTTGGACTTCCCAAGCGCTTAGTACAGTGCTCTGCACACAGTAAGCACGCAATAAATACGATTGAATGAATGAATGAAGTGCAGAAAGTAGTAGTAAGAGTAAAGTGCTAAGGAGGAGCGAGAAGCGCTGAGATGATAGGGAGGAGGATGTGACCTGAGAAGTAAATCGACCACAGCACCCTGGAGTAGATGGGAACATCAGAAAGGTTTTGAAGTTGGGGAGAGTTTGGCCTGGCAAGAGTCACAGTGGGAAGGAGCTCCAGGCAGGTGCAAGGAAGTGAACAAAGGGGTAGGAAACAGGAGAGTTGAGAATGAGGCACAGTGAAACAAGTCCAACTTGTACTTCCCAAGTGCCTAGTACAGTGCTCTGCACACAGTAAGCGCTCAATAAATACAATTGATTAAATGAATGAATGAAAGTAATGGAGAATGTGAGCTGGTCTGCAGTGCAATAATAATAATAATAATAATAATAATAATAATTATGGTATTTGTTAAGCGCTTACTACATGCCTGGGAGTCAAAAGGTAATGGGTTCTTATTCCAGCTCCGCCACTTAACTGCTGTGTGACTTTGGGCAAATCACTTCACTTCTCTGTGCTTCAGTTATCTCATCTGTAAAATGGGGGTTGAAACTCTGAGTCCCACATGGGACAGGGACTGTGTCCAACTCGATTTGCTTGTATCCACCAGAATGCTTTGTACAGTGCCTGGCACATAATATGCACTTTACAAATACATTCATCATTATTATTATGTGCCACGCACTATTCTATGCACTGGGTTAGATACCAGGTAATCAGGTGGGACACAGTCTCCCACAGTCTTAATCCCCATTTTACAGATGAGATCATTTAGGCACAGAGAAGTGAAGTGACTGCTCAAGGTCACATAGCAGACAAGTGGCAGACCCGGGATTAGAACCCATGTTCTGACTCCAGAGCCTGTGGTCTTTCCACTAAGCCATGCTGCTTCTCCAAGATAACTGGCTTGGACACAGTCCCTGTCATTCATTTCATTCGTATTTACTGAGCGCTTACTGCATGCAGAGCATTGTAGTAAGCGCTCGGGAGAGTATAATACAGCCATAAACAGTCACATTTCTGTACCACAAAGGGCTCACAGTCAATCATTATTGTCATTATTAATCCCCCTTTTACAGATGAGGCCTGGAGAAGTGACTTGCCCAGGGTCACACAGCAGACATGTGGAGATGCTGGGATTAGAACCCATGAACTTCTGATTCCCAGGCTGTGCTCTAGACCAGGAATTCTCTCTGTATTGTAGGCATATAAAGATTCTTCCTTGCTGGGCTGTAGATCTGGCTACTATAGTGCTTGACGTCTTTGCCACTTCTCCCTGCCAGAGTCAATCAGTTCTAGTTGCTACAAACCGGGCTCACCTGGTTCCTTCTATTGCTAAGTGACAGTGTTGGGCTTTTATCCTTGTGTTTCACTGGGCTTTTGTACTTCATTTTATCCTTTATTAGCATTTTTTCTGTCCCGACTATTTAGGGATATCAGGTAACTTTAGAGGATGTGTTTAATAATCATTTTTCATCCATCCCTTTCACATCAAAGATGTGTTACAATAAATAATGCTTTGAGACTGGTGGCCTTAACTCCTAAGAATTCACTGTTTGTGAGCCTGCCTGTGATATTACTGAGGAGAAAGCAAGCTTCCTCCTGGAGTTCACATGTGCTAATCTGAGAAAGACCAGAACATCCTTATTCCTGTCCATACACTTGGAAAGTGGGAATAATACGATATTTGCAGAATAATCCCTGGTCTATAGAGACAAAGTATATTAAAATGGGATGATCCTTCAAAGGATGGCACTGCATCACAAGAAAACTATCAGAATCTGAATCCTGAACCAAGGATATCGGTAAAGCTGGATTTAGTTGTTATATACCAAAGTAATCTTCAAGTTATCAAAAAGGAAAAATGCTTTATCAGATCAACTGATCGTATACCTACCCAACATCATATTACTAAATGCCATGCTTACTGCAATCCACCTTCTCAAAATACTTCACTGGTAAAAAGAAAGCTGAAAAAACATCAATTGTTTTCATACCACATTTTTTGGTAATGATACTTGCCTGGTATGTTTCCCAAAATGTCCTTAGTGCTGCAGGCTAGATCTTCCGATTCTCCATCTTTAAAACTCCCTATTTCTCCATAATAAAGAGCAATCACAAGTTGCATAATACGCACAAACATGGGGAGTTGTTGATCCGTAATAGACAGCTTCAAGCTCTCGACTAAAGTATGAATCTGTATTGAAAACATGAGATTAAGTAAGCAACATATGCAAGTAGCATCCATTTCTTAGTATTAACAATAAGAATATTAGAAAGGTGTCGTAACTGGCTTATCTTTAAATGAATAAATTTAATTTTTGTCCTTAAAATTTGAAAAATATAATGTTAGGCAATTGAAACATTTGTTCTAAGGGCAATTAGACAGTACTGCCCAAGAACTTTAGTAGCTTCATGGTATCATTTAACATTCTTTGGATTAAATTGACTTTCCATAATGAATATATACATATCCTTTTCTGCTTACAACGTGCGGTTGATATGTAAACAGCCAAGGGTTTAACTTTGGTTTATTCAGCACAAAAAGGCTGCCAACTCCTACTTTAACTAATGCCAAGCTAACTGGAACAATTACTTCCTGGAAATTACATTATACACCTGCTGAACTATCCCAGTGGAACTCACCATTTCCAAATAATACTGGCATTAGAGTGATGGCTCATTCATCTGGTCTCCTTCCTTTCCTTCCCAATCTTTTTCTTCTTTGCTTAGGACGATCATTTCCCATCATATATTTATTGCATTTTTTTTGCCTCTGAATGACTACTTGGATTTCATTCTGTTATTTTATGGCTAGTGTTTGCCAAAGCCTTTCTTCTACTTCTAGAATGTTAATGATTCCCTCTAATTGATGATCATTATTTCTTCATTCAATCATATTTATTAAGTGCTTACTGTATGCAGAGTACTGTACTAAGTGCTCGGAAAGTACAATTTGGCAGCAGATAGAGACAATCCCTACCCGACAACGGGCTCACAGTCTAGAAGGAGGAGACAGACAACAAAACAAAACAAGCAGACAGGCACCAATACCATCAAAAGCATTAGCAAACGAGTCACGAGACTCAAATTTTCTCACCAAGCAATCAGGAAAGCTGACGAACAGACCTGACTCTAGAACTGAACACTACAGGACACTATTCCATTCATCCTTCCCAAATCAGCAAGGCTTAGTGGCAGGAGCACAGGTTTGGGAGTCAGAGGTCATGTGTTCTAATCCTGGCTCTGCCATTTGTCTGCTGTATGACCTTGGACAAGTCACATAACTTTCCCATGCCTCAGTTCCCTTATTTGTAAAATGGGGACTGTGAGTCCCAAGCAGGACAAGGCTGTGTCCAACCTGATTCACTCATTCAATCATATTTATTGAGTGCTTACTGTGTGCAGAGCACTGTACTAAACGCTTGGGAGGTACATTACTTTGTATCTACCCCAGGGTTTAGAACAGTGCTTGGCACAGAGTAAGCACTTGCATACCCCATGGGACAACCTGATCACCTAGTAACCTTCCCGTGCTCAGAACAGTGCTTTGCACATAGTAAGTGCTTAACAAATGCCATCATTTTCATCAATGGTGAGGAGTTTCTGTTTGATGTGGAGGTGGATGGACAACCACTGGAAGTTCTTGAGGAGTGGGGAAACAGGGGCTGAATGGTTTCATTGAAAAAAAACTGGGGTGGCAGAATGAGGGCAGTGGGTAGGGTGGTCAGTAATTATTATTATTTCCTTTGAGTAGGAGCCTCAAAACCGCAATGATGAGCAGCAAAATACAAGTACTAGAAGAGGCACTACACAGTCCTCCCTCCCTGCTAACTGTGATTTATTTCCCACTCCTTCTCATTCAATGATATTTATTGAGCACCTACTATATGAAGGGCACTGTAGTAAGCACTTCAGAGAGTACAATATAACACAGTTGGTAAACACAATCCCTGCCCACAAAGAGCTTACAGGCTAGAGTGGGAGACAGACAATAAAATAAGTTACAGATATGTTCATAGATGCTGTGGGGCTCAGGGTGGGATGAATAAAGATTGCAAATCCAAGTGCAAGGGTAATACACAAGGGAGAGGGAGAAAGGGAAATCAGAGCTTACTTGGGGAAGGCCTCTTAGAGCAGATGTGATTTTAATAAGGCTTTGAAGGGGCAGAGAGTGAAAGTCTGGCAGATATGAAAGAGCAAAGGCTCCAGGCCAGATGCAGGATGTGGGCGAGGGGTCGGCGGTTAGATATACGAGATGGAGGTACAGTAAGTAGGTTGGCATTAGAGTAGCCAAGTGAGTGTGCTGGGTTGTAGTAGGAACTCAGTACTGTAAGATAAGAGGGGGCAAGGTGACTGAGTGCTTGAAAGCCAATGCATGGCTCAGTGGAAAAAGCACGGGCTTTGGAGTCAGAGGTCATGGGTTCAAATCCTGGCTCCGCCAATTGTCAGCTGTGTGATTTTGGGCAAGTCACTTCACTTCTCTGTGCCTCAGTTACCTCATCTGAAAAATGGGGATTAAGACTGTGAGCCCCCCATGGGACAACCTGATCACCTAGTAACCTCCGCAGTGCTCAGAACAGTGCTTTGCACATAGTAAGCGCTTAATAAATGCCATCATTTTCATCAATGGTAAAGGAGTTTCTGTTTGATGTGGAGGTGGATGGACAACCACTGGAAGTTCTTGAGGAGTGGGGAAACAGGGGCTGAACGGTTTCATTGAAAAAAAAACTGGGGTGGCAGAATGAGGGAAGTGAGTAGGGCGGTGAGCAAGGAGGAGGATGCAGTAATCAAGGTGGGAAAGGATAAATGTTTGGATTGCGTGGCAGCAGTTCTCATTGTGCCTACCCTTCCTCCCGGGAGATTCAACTTCCCTAAAACCCCTATTTTCATTCCTGGATATAACTCAGAATGGCACCTTAAAATGATTTCCAACAGACCTGACCTTCTATCCAGGAGTTTCAAACACCTGGATTATCTGTCCTAACTTCCAGATCAAATTGGAACAACTGAGATCCAACACATTTACATTACTTCAGATGAATGGAAATTTCAGGAATAACTGCTATAAGAGGAATAGCAAGATGGTAACTCAAAATATTTAAGTTCCTTGACTTTATCCACATCTTAAATAAATCTGTATTGGCCTTCAATTTGAATAAAATAAAAATAAATCATGGCATGGGTTAAGCAGTTAACTATATACCAGGCACTGTATTAAGCACTGAGGTGGATACAAGCATATCAAGTCCGTGTCCTGCATGGGGTTCACAGTCTTAATGCCCAATTTACATATGAGGTCATTGAGGCACAGGAAAGTTAAGTGTCTTGCCTAAGGTCACACAGCAGACAAGTGGTGGAGCCAGGATTAGAACCCAGAGCTTAGAACAGTGCTTCTACGCCAGCACATAAGAAGCGCTTAACAAATACCAACATTAACTCATGACCGTCAGATTTCCAGGCTCCTGCTCTATCCACTACACCATGCAAATAATAAGGTTATTCTATTATAGTATATAATTTGATTCTTTATTAACAAGATTAATTTTAGAGTGAAAGAATACGGAAGTAAATCCTGAGGAATATCCCAAAATGACAGGAGGGTCAATGAGGCATTATTTTAGGTTTTAAAAGTCCATAAAAACTTTATTTACTCATATTAATTATCTGCAAAGAAACAAAAACTTAATTACTGGAACACTCGACAACAAAACTTAAGAAATGCTCACTGTGTTCAGCAAAATGAATTAAGATGCAGATGACTGACCACCAACCCAGAAAAAACAGGTGGGTTTCATATAAACACAAATTTAATTACACTAACACCAGTCCACATATTCTGGCATGTGTTTTATGGAGATGCAGGATCCATTAAAAGCTTTCTAATAAAAAAAAAAAAGTAAAAACCCCTCATTATTATCAAACAGTACCCTATAATGCTATGGTTTGGATTGTCAGCCATTCCATTCTACAGCTTGGTTGTCAGAGGCTAACAACAATTCTAACTTGGCATACAGCATTTCAAGTATAACTTAAAATGGTTAAGTGATTGTTTTTAGATTTTGTGAAAACTTAGAGAAAGTTTAAGATTTGTGAATTTATAACCACAGCACATATCCAGAATGTACACCAAAAAAAGCATGGAGAGAAAGCTTCCAAAATCCCACTGAGAGGTCACAACGTGAAAGATATATTTTCCAAAGAGACCCCAAGTAGGCTCAAAGATCAATCAAGTCTATTTACCGAGCACCTTGTGTGAGTGAGCAGAAGAGCACTGTACTAATTGTAATTATTCATTAATAATTTATCAACTGAATTACTGATAGCTTATTTTGTGCAGAATACTGTACTGTTTGGGAGAACTCAATCAAGTTATTTGACACGATCCCTGCCTTTAAGACCTTAATTGCACGGTATAGAAAAAAAAGTTTCTTCACAAATAGAATATGCCAACCTATGACCTCTTTGTGAATTTCTACAATTAACACAAAAAGCGGAGGAAATGAAGATTAAAGAATATGAGCAGGAATGAAAACTATAATAGACAAGACACACTAAAGAAAAATGAAAAAACAAATTTAAACCAGCCACTTAGCCATCAGCTTCTTATCTAATCACCCTGACCTAGTGCAAGACTTTCTGAAAAACAAGATTGCCAGCTCTGACACTTATTCAGGGAGGAGGAACAGTATGTACATGAGAGAACAAGATTCTCTAATAGTAGTTCTTCACTCGGGCTTGTTGAGAACTACTGGGGGAAACAGTGCTTAGTACAGTGCTCTGCACACAGTAAGCACTCAAAAAATACAACAGATTGATTGACCAGAACCACAGAAATAGGACTAATGTAGTCAATTCACTTCAAAGCGCTAACAAGATTAGACCAACCTGGACTACTGGGATTTCAGTAAGTGATTTAGCACAAATTTTTATGAAGCTTTAACAAGGGGCATAGGAAAATGATCTTCACCTTAAAATTACAATTCCTACGGTGACCTAAAATTTTGAATAATTACGCCTGCACGTTCATCATATTCCTGTGAGTCAACTGTATCAGTCTCCTCACAGGTCTTCCTACCTTCAACCTCACCCCTCTCCATTCTACACTTCTCTGCTGTCAATCATTTTTCTCAAACTTATTTCTGCACACGACAACTCCTCAAAAGTCTTCAAAGTATACTCCTTCTTCAAACCAAGCAAACACGCCTGACCGTTGCTTTAAGGTGCTCAATCAGCTCTCTCCCTCTTACTTAGCTGACATCTTCTCCCATTACACCCAGGCTCACCATCTTCATTCTCCCCAGTGTCTCCTTATCCTTGCTGCTCACTAGCAATTCTCCCACCTCAGACCTCTTGGTTCATGCGATTCCTCAAGTCTGAAACTGCCTTCTCCTCCAAATTTGGCAAACTACCATTCTCCTCATCTTCAAAGCTCTGCTAAAAACCCACCTCCTCCAGAAGGCTCTCTCTAATTAAGTCTTCTTCTCTCCATATTTTACCCACACAGCAACCATCTCAGCACATGATCACCACCTATCTATAAAGGATAAAGGATTTTTTCCTTATACTGTAAGTTCCTTCAAAATACAGATCACAGTCTTTGACCTCTATTGTGCTGTCCAAAGCTCTGAAAATAGTGATCTGTACCTCAGAGGTACCCTATTGACTGGTAAAATTCCAGTCTCCATTTACTAAGTTTTTCATTTCTTATCCTTCTACACTAGAAACCAATCATCCAAAAAACAAATCCTCAACATATACCCTTATTAGAAGAACGGATTATTTGGGCACTTACTTTAATGACAGATGGCATCTTGGAATTAAGGTTATCGTACGTAAAATGAAGACGAGTTCTGAAGGAACATTTGTAAAGCAAAGGATCCTGGTAAAATTCTATTTTGCCACTAGCATTTCTTTTATCGAGACAAACCGTGCAGTCAGAAAAGTTAATAACCTTCCTCAGTACCAGATCTGTCGCTGTGGAAAAAAAAAAAGAAAAATAGTCAGTATGAAAGGAATGCAAATGGTACCCATCAAAACCCCAAAACACAAATTTAGGCAGTAAGAGGATTTTAGGTCCTGTCTTTCCTTTCTCATTTTTTTTATTTAGCCACAGAACTATTATCATATTATACTACTGAAATAGAAATGATTTTATAATAAGAATCCACTTCCAAAGTACACCTGAAACAATATCCCAACATTTCTTAAGGAATAGTATGACAGTGCTTTACTACGCCTCTGCAGGAATTATATTCCTGGTCATTAGCAATATGGCCAATGTTGAGCATCCACTTGGAGCAGTGCAATCTACTAGGCAGATGTTTGCAAAGCACGCAACAAAGGCAACCCATCCCTGCCCACAAGGAGCTTACATTCCTGTTTAATTCCCTGTTTAATTCTTCTAGACTGTGAGCCCGCTGTTGGGTAGGGACCATCTCTATATGTTGCCAACTTGTACTTCCCAAGTGCTTAGTACAGTGCTCTGCACACAGTAAGCGCTCAATAAATATGATTGAATGAATGAATGAATTCCCACCTGGGTAGTCCTTCCCAGTGCTTAGAACAGTGCCGCACCCTCATTAAGCAGTTAAAAACAATCACTCCTACTAATACTACTGCATTCGAGCTGGGGAGACAAAATCTTGATCTCTCTCAAAATCACTCTCAGAAATCAACAAATTGAGGTGACACGCAAAGCAAATGATAAGGAGGGCACAAATTAATTATTGTCTCGGGCTGTAAGCTCGTTATGGGCAGGGAATATTCCTGCTTCCTTTCTATTTATGTTCCAAATTAGACTGTTTGCTTATCTTGTCTGTTTTTGGGTGCAGCTCAGCCATGGCCTCTACAACCTATAAATCTTTGTTTAGGGATGGCTACTGAGAGGCCTTAACTCCACATCTACTTTGGATGATGTTGAGCTTGGGGTGGTCAATCCTTTAAGCCCTAGTCTGATGGTGGACAGTAAGCTTCACCTCTACACTATAAGCTCCTTGAGCCCAGGGAACATTCTACGAACTTTGTGGTACTGTACTCTCCCAAGCGCTTAGTATAGTGCTCTGCATAGTAAGTGCTCAAGAGTACCACTGATTGATGGTATACAGAAAAGCAGATCTAAATTCAGTCCAGGGAGGAAATAATTTCTCCCTCGGACTTTGTGGGGGAAAGGGGACGTAGCACAAGAAGAGGAGGCGAAGGCCTGGTGTGAGGGTGGAAAAATGGCCAATGAGAGTAAAGAAATGGGGCCTAGAAACAGTGAGACTTCGTTGTGCAGTTTGAAATCTAGCTGGCAGGTGAGACATACAAAACTGTAGGCTTGTTAATGCTGGGCGGCCTAGGAAGAATTTAGTTTCTGAAATTGAGCATTCTATTTCATTTCAATAGAACAGACTATTTGAAACCCGTTGATTTTGAAGTTCCAACCTCTCAAAGTCCCATGAAGCAGCTCAGGTTTCTTGAAAGCCTTCCAATAAATGAACCTGGCTTCAGGAACTATAAAAATAAGGACTAGGATTCCCCAAAACAAGTAAAACCGTGAATGGGAAGTCTGCAAATGAGCAGCTAAACCTAGATTTACTTAAGATTAGCAAAGCCAAAATGCAAAAAAGACAGCAATACTTAGCCTAAATGGAACTTATTGGACCAAAAATTTGCCATCCGTGGCCATCGGTTTCCAGACTGCACCTCAATACCTCTCCTACCTCCTCTGACCAATTTGGGCTCACTTTACTCTCTTTTGCACCTCTAGGAGAGGATAGAAAATAAAATACAGGTTGTGGAGTTTATTTATCAAATGTTGTGGGCTCATTTGGTATATGCGCAGAGACAACCAGTGCTGCAATGTCCCCAGGTGGTGCTAACTGGAGGAAGGAGGAAAATGATGAAAAATGGCAATTTTGCGAGGCTTTTCTGGCAATTAAAGTTAGTTCTCCGGCACTTTTCCTGTGGCACCATAAGGAAATTCAACTTTTTTAGATGTCACCACTTTAGGTCATTATCCCAGGATACACTAAGGTAGAAATTGCCACTCTTCAGTTAATGAGATGTCAGAAATGCCAAAGTTATTTACTAGTAGCTGTTATAAAATTTTTGCCAAGTTGGTTAAAAAGAACGGCTAAACTAAGGCTTTTGGTGGAATTCGGTGGAATTCATTTAATAATATTCCCTCTTTCCTCCATTAACTTGGATCACACAAATTTAGTTATAACACCCTTAACCCAGGGGTTGGTGACAAGGCAGTCTTCAGCATCTATCTATAAAGGAGATTTAAATGGCATTCCTTTATCTTGACCTATCAATGCTTAGAAAACATTTTTAAAATGACATATCTGAGATGGAGTAGGACAACAAAGCAATATAAATGGAAACAAGAATATAGGGAAGTTGGAAAACAATTAAAGCAGTTGCTCACCTGAAATATCCATGAATGCTCGATCCCAAAACTCATCTACTGTATAGCATTCTGCACAAGTGATGTTGACTGAAAGAACTATATCATCCTCCACATATTTTAAGATGAGGTTATTGATTACAATATTTACATTGTTTACAACGCGTCTAATCAGGCTCTGCACATATCCTATCAAAGCGAAAAGGAAGAAAAAAAAATCCACAAGTCATTATTAGCCACAAGTCATCGTTACTTAATTCTACAATATTCCTGAATTGATCATAAAATTAACTGCTTTCTAGAATCTCATCCTCAATCTTCCAAATCTCCATGCACAGTTTTTTCCCCTCAAGTCCCCTATAATGAACATAATAAATGCAAAGAGATCAGTTTGAGGTAACCAAGAAAGCTTAAACAAAAGGCCGTAATTATGATATAGATACTCTCCTGGTAACAACACATGACCTTATCTTCAAACATAAACACTGTGAAACATATTAGCTAGAAAATTATGTTTTTGGAAAGTTCTGAATACCTATTTTTTTAAACATAGGGAATCAATGCTTATAAAATGGATATATTAATTCAAGCACACTTGTATTCCATTTTTTTAAAAAAGCTCCAATTGTAATACGTTGGTAACAGTAAAAACCCTCACTTTTACTGTTAAGTACAGTTTGGCAATGCAGCATTAAGCAACACTAGGCAGCTTTACAATAAGGTTAAATTACCTGCAAATATGCATCAGTAACTTCATGCAGCACTTCATGATCAGAAAAAGACTAGGAGAAACCTACATCACAGTGTACAGATAATAATAATAATAATAATAATAATAATAATAATAATGGCATTTATTAAGCACATTGTTCTAAGCACTGGGAAAGTTACAGGGTGATCAGGTTGTCCCATGTGTGGCTCACAGTCTTAATCCCCATTTTACAGATGAGGTAACAGGCACAGAGAAGTTAAGCGACTTGCCCAAAGTCACACAGCTGACAAGTGGTGGAGCCGGGATTTGAACCCATGACATCTGACTCCAAAGCCCATGCTCTTTCCACTGAGCCACGCTGCTTCTCATCAGACTACAATCAAGCTATACTGTACTCTCCCAAGTGCTTAGGACAGAGCTTTGCACACAGTAAGTGCCCAAATACACTTGAATGAATGAAAGGCTGCAGGACATGTGTAACAGGAAGCAACTATTGAAGAGGTTCCAGGCAAAGCAGACTGCCACCAAAACAAGAAGTTTTATTAATCACTAAAGATGCAGACATGCACACACCACCATAGTACCCCTCAAGAAGAAAGGCTGCTTCAGGCTCATCTAAAAAGGGAAGGAATGGGAAATGGCAACAGAGCGCAGCCCTTGTGGAAAGAACATGGCCCAGGAGTCAGAGGACTAGGATTCTAATCCTAGCTCTGTCGGTGACCTGTGTAACCTTGGCCAAATCACCTAACTTCTCTAATGCCTTGGTTTCTCAAGTATAAAATGGGAATTAAATACCTGTTCTCCCCCTTATTTAGACAATGAGTCCCATTTGGGACTCCTTTGGGACAATGAGTCCCACCTCCAACTGGATGTCTGCCCGCCATCTAAAACTCAATATGTCCAAGACTGAACTCCTTATCTTCCCTCCCAAACCCTGGCCTCTACCTGACTTTCCCGTCACTGTAGAAGGCACTACCATCCTTCCCGTCTCACAAGCCCGCAACCTTGGTGTCATCCTCAACACCTCTCTCTCGTTCACCCCTCACATCCAATCCATCACCAAAACCTGCTGGTCTCACCTCCGCAACATCGCCAAGATCCACGCTTTCCTCTCCATCCAAACCTCTACCTTGCTGGTTCAATCTCTCATCCTAACCTGACTGTATTACTGCATCAGCCTCCTCTCTGATCTCCCATCCTCCTGTCTCTCCCCTCTTCAGTCTATACTTCACGCTGCTGCCCGGATCATCTCTGTGCAATAACGCTCTGGGCATGTCACTCCCCTCCTCAAAAATCTCCAGTGGCTGCCAGTCAACATACGCATCAAGCAAAAACTCCTCACTCTCGGCTTCAAGGCTCTAAATCAGCTTGCCCCTCCTACCTTACCTCCCTTCTCTCCTTCTCCAGCCCAGCCCGCATCCTCTGCTCCTCTGCCGCTAACCTCCTCACTGTACCTCGCTCTCGCCTGTCCCACCGCTGACCCTCGGCCCAGTTCCTCCCCCTGGCCTGGAATGCCCTCCCTCCGCACATCCGCCTAGCTAGGTCTCTCCCTCCCTTCAAAGCCCTGCTGAGGGTTCACCTCCTCCAGGCCTTCCCAGACTGAGCCTCCTTTTTCCTCTCTTCCTCCCCATCCCCCCACCGCCCTACCTCCTTCCCCTCCCCACAGCACCTGTATATACGTTTGTACAGATTTTTTACTCTATTTTACCTGTACATATTTACTATTCTATTTATTTTGTTAATAATGTGCATCTAGCTTCATTTCTATTTATTCTTATGATTTACACCTGTCCACATGTTTTATTTTGTTGTCTGTCTCCCCCTTCTAGACTGTGAGTCCGTTGTTGGGTAGGGACCATCTATATATGTTGCCAACTTGTACTTCCCAAGCGCTTAGTACAGTGCTCTGCACACAGTAAGTGCTCAATAAATATGATTGAATTGGGGAAAGGGATTGGGTCTAACCTGCTCATATTGTATCTACCCCAGTGCCTAGTAAAATCCTTGCCACTAAGTGCTGAATAAATAAGGCATTATCCTCAAAAACAGAGAATCCTAATCCCTCCTACTTAGACTACAAGTACAACAGAGACTGTGTCTAACCTGTTTATCTTGTATCTAACCCAGTGCTTAGTACAGTGCTAGGAAAGTAGTAAGTGCTTAACAAGTACCCCCCCCAAAAAAAACCCAAAACCAAAAACAAAACAAACCCCCTCCCCCCACAAAAAACCCACACTCTCCTTTAATCCCAAGGTCACCTGAAGTGAAGGTGCCAGGATTGGAACCCAGGTATCCTAACTCCCAGTCCCATGCTCTGCCTCTCACTAGGACACTTTCTCCTCAAGTCTTATCTTTGGCCTCATCATGCCTGTTGTCAATGTTTTATTTTAGAATTTCATACCCTATGGACCTAGAAAAAATAAATCTAGGGCAAACAGTGCCCCAGTTACCTCAGTTCTCCTTGAAATTTATAAAATATATTCAAGAACACAATCTACTAGAAGTTAATACGCTAAGCCACGAGGGCCTTTTTATTTGGGGAAGGTGACAACAACAATGACATTTCTCAGGTGTAAGGGAAAGGGGCCAGAGAGTGGATCCCGACTGGATTACTGCATCAGCCTCCTCTCTTATCTCCCATCCTCCTGTCTCTCCCTGCTTCAATCTATACTTCACTCTGCTGCCCAGATTATCTCTGTACAGAAACGCTCTGCGCATGTCACTCCTCTCCTCAAAAATCTCCAGTGGTTGCCTGTCAACCTACAAATCAAGCAAAAACTCCTCACTCTTGGCTTCAAGGCTGTCCATCACCTCGCCCCCTCTTACCTCACCTCCCTTCTCTCCTTCTCCAGCCCAGCCCACACCCTCCGCTCCTCTGCCGCTACCTCCTCACTACGCCTCGTTCTCACCTGTCCCGCCATCGACCCCCGGCCCACATCCTCCTGCTGGCCTGGAATGCCCTCCCTCCACTCATCCGCCAAGCTAGCTGTCTTCCTTCAAAGCGCTACTGAGAGCTCACCTCCTCCAGGAGGCCTTCCCAGACTGAGCCCCCTTTTTCCTCGCCTCCTCCCCATCCCCTCCCGCCCTACCTCCTTCCCCTCCCCACAGCACTTGTATATATTTGCACAGATTTATTACTCTATTTTACTTGTACATATTTACTACTCCATTTTATTAATGATGTGCATATAGCTATAATTCTATTTGTTCTGACAATTTTGACACCTGTCTCCATGCTCTGTTTTGTTGTCTGTCTCCCCCTTCTAGGGACCATTTCTATATGTTGCCGACTTGTACTTCCCAAGCACTTAGTACAGTGCTCTGCACACAGTAAGCGCTCAATAAATACAATGGAATGAACTGCATAAACTACCTCATCATAGAAGATATCAATCAATCATGTCAGTTTTATTACAGCTTCATTTATCCTATTACAAATCACCTGCTGGCAAGTCGGGGTCCGTGGGGGCAGCTTGCTGGACTCGTCTTGGTTTTATGGTTGACTTTGAGCTCTCGGTAGTGCTGCGATTGGTTGAACTGGAGCCACAGCTTTCATGATCACCCTATTAAGAGAAAAGATTAAATACCATAAAAAAGAGTAAAGAATTATTGAAAATGAATGATTTACAGTAACTCAGATTCACAATACAATTTCTGCCACATTGATTCCCCAAGCACTACAAAGTACTCATACTACTCAGAAATTGCTAAAATGTCTTTGTTGATCAAAGAAATACGGATTCCTTGAAACTTTCAATATTCTGGATTAAGACCCAAATTCTAGTTTTAAGTAATGTTACTGAATTTCACAAACAGAATGCATTCCATCCACCCACAAAAAGTATAAAACAAAGGTCAGATGAGTAGTGTTTGCTGAGTATCCACTTGGTGCAACACACTGTACTAAGCACTCAGGACATACAAAACTTAGAGATGACATTCATTCATTCAGTCGTATTTATTGAGCGCTTACTGTGTGCAGAGCACTGTACTAAGCGCTTGGGAAGTACAAGTTGGCAACATATAGAGACGGTCCCTACCCAACAGTGGGCTCACAGTCTAGAAGGGGGAGACAGAGAACAAAACATATTAACAAAATAAAACAGAGAAGCAGCATGGCTCAGTGGAAAGAGCACAGGCTTTGGAGTCAGAGGTCATGGGTTCGAATCCTGACTCCACCACGTCTGCTGTGTGACCTTGGGCAAGTCACTTAACTTCTCTGAGCCTCAGTTCCCTCATGTATAAAATGGGGAATAAGACTGTGAGCCCCATGTGGGACAACTTGATCACCTTGTAACCCCCCCAGCACTTAGAACAGTGCTCTGCACATAGTAAGTGCTAAATAAATGCCATTGTTATTATTATGTACAAATAAAATAGAGTAATATCAGTCTGCAAGAATATCACATGGGAGAAACAGACATAAAAATATCTTCAAATAGTCATAACAGTCAAATGTACAATTTCATAAACACATAGACCTAAGTGCCGTGGGTTGGTTAATAACAAAAAAATGCTGAGTATTATAATTAAGCCCACAAATATTAGAGGTAGGTTCTTATGACTTAGGGTGATGGGGGTTAATCAGAGAAGACTTGTTGAAGAAGATGGAATGAGGGGAGAGCTGGGGAATCTGTAGAATTTGGGGAGCAAAGGAGTTCCAAGTCAGGGAAAGAGTGTGAGCAAGGTAACGGAGGAGTGAAGAGTAGAAAACAAGGTACAGATAGAAGGTTAGCTTGGGAGGCATGAAGCAAGCAAGCTGAGAGAGAGGGTGAAGACCAGATTTGAAGCTCCTTGTGGGTAGGAAACAACTATCAACTATGTTATACTGTACTCTGCCAAAGGCTTAGTACAGTGCTCTGCACCCAATAAGCACTCAAAAAACACAATTGATAAACTGAAGAAAAAAAAATGGTGGGGAGAGGTCGTGAGCACCCTGAAACCCATTGTAAAGTGTTCGTTAAATGCAAGCGGAAACAGGAAGCCAATGGACGGTTCTGGGGAGAAGTGAGATGGATGCCCAGCAATACGTCGATAAAACAGTTGGGGAGAGCAGCAGGGAATATAGATTGAAGGAACTCGAGGCTGGAAGCATGGAGACTAGCAAGGTTGCTAATCCAACAGTCAAACTGTAATATAAGCAAAGCTACTCTCAGAGTGATAGCTGTTTGGGTGGGGAGGAAGGAGATATTGTATAAGAAAAACCTGAAGGATTTGGCAGAATATTAAATACAAGAACTAAAAGACAACGAGGAGTCAAGGATGACAACGATGTTGCAGGTTTCTGGGACAGGACAGATGGTGAATCTACAATCACATCTATGGAGCACTTACTATGTGCATCATCATCATCATCAATCATATTTATTGAGCGCTTACTGTGTGCACAGCACTATACTAAGCGCTTGGGAAGTACAAGTTGGCAACATATAGAGACAGTCCCTACCCAACAGTGGGCTCACAGTCTAAAAGGGGGAGACAGAGAACAAAACCAAACATACTAACAAAATAAAATAAATAGAATAGATATGTACACGTAAAATAAACAGAGTAACAAATATGTACAAACATATATACATATATACAGGTGCTGTGGGAAAGGGAAGGAGGTAAGATGGGGTGTGGAGAGGGGGACGAAGGGGAGAGGAAGGAAGGCGCTCAGTCTGGGGCACAGCACTGTACTAAGCATTTGGGAGAATACAATGTAACAATGAGTTGAGACACACGTTCCTGCCCACATTGAGCTTGCAGTCTAGAGGGGCGACAGATGTTAATAGAAATAAATTACAGATATAAATTACAGATATAAATTACAGATATATACATAAGTGATGTGGGGCTAAAGGAGGGGTGAACAAAGGGTACAAATCCAAGGGCAACATTGTAGGGAGTGGGAGAAATGGTGGAAATAAGGGCTTAGTCAGGGAAGGCCTCTTAGAGGAAATGTGATTTTAATAAGGCACTTAACATGGGGAAAAGGAACATCTGTCAGATATGAAGAGAGTACGTTTCCGACCAGAGGTGGGATGTGGCCAAGAGGTCAGCAGTAAGATTAGATTAAAGTACAGTGAGTAGGCTGGCATTAGAGAAGTGAAATGTGGAGTTATCAACTGAGTTGGGAAAGTTCTCAAGAGAACTAGGCTATGGGGGAAAGAAGAATTATTTCAGACAAATGCACTGCACTATCAGCTATAACAGTAAAGGTGTCAAATACCTAGAAATATTTTAAATTAGATTACGATAGTCTATACAATTTCATATATATGTACACAAACAAATATGCATACAAATGTGTACGGACACACACACACATTGTTATTCTTCACACTCAAAGGAGGCACTCCTGGTTGTTACATTCATTTGGGTATGAATCTGACTGAAAAGGGCAATGAAAGAAGGCCCCACAATTCCAACCACATGATGCACACCATACCTCCTTCCCCTCACCACAGCACAAGTGTATATGTTTGTACAGATTTATTACTCTATTTACTTTACTTGTACATATTTACTATTCTATTTTGTCAATGATGTGCATGTAGCTTTACTTCTATTTATTCTGATGACTTGACACCTGTCCACATGTTTTGTTTTGTTGTCTGTCTCCCCCTTCTAGACTGTGAGCCTGTTGTTGGGTAGGGACCGTCTCTATATGTTGCAAACTTGTACTTCCCAAGCGCTTAGTACAGTGCTCTGCACACAGTAAGCGCTCAATAAATATGATTGAATGAACTAAAAATGGCCCTCTACTGTGCTATAATGATGGTAATGATGGTATCTGTTAAGCACTTACTACGTGCCAGGCACTGTATTAAGCGTTAGGGTGGATACAAGTAAATTGGGTTGGATACAGTCCCTGTCCCTCACAGGGCTCACAATCTTCATCCCCATTTTACAGATGAGGTAACTGAGGCATAGGGAAGTGAAGTGGCTTGCCCAAGGCCACACAGTAGACAAGTTGCAGAGCTGGGATTAGAACCCATGACCTTCTGACTCACAAGCCCGTGCTCTATCTACTACACAGTGCTGCTTCTCTACATGGCAAATTGAAGGTACAGTGAGGATTTTTTTTTAAACTTAACGGTATTTGTTAAGCACTCATGTGTCAGGCGCTGTACTAAGCACTGAGGTACATACAAGCGAATCAGGTTGGACACAAGTTAGGTACCACAAGGGACTCACAATCTTAATTCCCATTTTACAAACAAGAGAACTGAGGCACAAAGAAGTTAAGTAATTCCAGCTCCACCACTTGTCTGCTGTGTGACCTTGGGAATGTCACTTCACTTCTCTGTACCACAGTTCCCTCATCTGTAAAATGGGGATTAAGACTGTGAGCCCCATGTGGGACATGGACTGGGCCCAACCTGACTGGCTTGCATTTACCCCAGCACTCAGAACAGTGCTTGACACAGAATAAGCAGTTGTTAATATTATTACTATTCAAATACTACTGAATTTATTAACACACAAAAAAAAAAACAACCTACATTTGTCCTGCCATTTTTCCCCTGAGTGTGTCCATTTTCTTCTTCCTGAGTTTTTGAGATTGCGTTTCTTGTAGACTAGGAAAGAGATGCAGACTATATTTTTCTAAGATATACTCAGTCACATTAAGTTTAGTAGTTTAGCTTGGGAGTATAGCCCTGGAATCCAGTGATATCTATCTCATGGAAATCTAGGGATTTTGTGAGGATAAAGTAATCAATTTACTGAATACTTACTATGTGTAGAGTACTGTACTAAGCCCTTGGGAAAGTACAACACAACCAGATAACAGGTAGAAATCACAAAAGAGTGCCATATAAATTCAAGATATGATACAATATTTTCAACCAAATTTGATTTATTTTGGACATCAGTGCAAAGTGAGGATAACATATTTGAGGACTTTTGATTTATAACTAAACAAAATTAATGCCAACTTCCTCATTAAACATTAACACTTTAAAGCAGGCATGCTATAAAGCGTTTCCACCACATGTCCGCTGTGTAACCTTGGGCAAGTCGCTTCACTTCTCTGAGCCTCAGTTACCTCATCTGTAAAATGGGGATTAAGACTGTGAGCCCCACGTGGGACAACTTGATCACCTTGTATCCCCCCCAGCGCTTAGAACAGTGCTTTGCACATAGTAAGCGCTTAACAAATGCCATTATTATTATTATTATTATTAATAATGCTCTCCAGTTATTTTATGAAATGTTACATTAACTACTAAAAAACGACTACTATGGGCATGGCCTTACAAAAAACTACATTTAGTTCAACTTAAGGTTTTATAAGAGAGTCCGTAGCCATCCACTTCTGCTCAACGTTAATGGTAAAAGCACATTCTTCATTTTTGAAACATACGGCTGTCTCATAAGCCCAAAATAAAACATGTCCATTAAAGAGATGTGAAAAAGTTCCAAGATAAGTGCCAAAATCAACATAATTATGAAAACATTTAACACTGAAACCAACTGAAATCACATACTGTACATAGATTACAGTGATGTCATAATAAATATTCCAGCCAAATTGCACTAAAACTACTACTGTCCAATAAATCTGGCTCACATCAGATAACTATTCAAAAAATATAACATTTATATTTTTGAAACAAATGATTAGTTGAAAATGCTGAACTTACTTTGAATTTTATTAATTAAAATGCAGAGCATGATTTGTGTACTATATTTATGAAAAATAACTACTTTACTAAAATAATAATCTGTTCATAAACTTGCAGCTTCAATTAGTTGTTTTAAGGCAACAAAACATGCAAATCACAAGTGAATGTCTTTGCCAAGAAACTGTGTCTTCCAGAAAAATGTGCTGCCATTACATGTGTCCTTCAAGTCATGGCCTGGCTCCATGAACATTAATGGTAAGAAAATAACTAGCTTCACAACTGGGAATTCACATAACATCAATTGTTCTTTCTGCTACAATCAATATCCTGTTGATCTTACCAGCTCCAAGATACTTGACTAAACTCTAATTACCACAGGTTTAAAATACCAATTTATACATGATGCCACTAGAAGATCCGCTACCGGGATCTAATTACTACCAACATGCTAAAAAACACATTTCAATAAACAAGCCAGTCCTAATAAACCAAATTATCTCAAATATTTTCCAAAAAATTATTAATTGCAACCATACTACAGTGATATCTCTCTTGTTTAGGCTGCAAGATTTCCAAGATGTCTGGTTATAATACTTCATGGCAAAAGAATGTTTTCTCTTGAGGATCACATGGCTATTTCTGAAAATATTGCCCTTTGCTCTCATGAAACCAAACAAGAATGTCATTTCCAAACAAAAGTTCCTAACAGAGGGAAAACCTTTTTAAAAAAACATATTTATACAGACCTATTAAAACTTTTCATTTAACAGTGACAGAATATAAATATTATTTCCTTCCACTTCAAATATCCTCTGCCCTCATCTCTGCCAAGCCACATCTCTCTCTCTCCTCCTCTAATGTCCTTCCAATCTGTCATATTTATTGAATTTACTGTGTGCAGAGCACTGTATTAAGAGCTGAGGAGAGTACAGTATAACAGAGTTGGTAGACACGTTTCCTGCCCACTACAAGTTTTCAATCCACAGTCTAGAGATTACAGTCCTTGAAGAGAAATCCCTGTTGTTCCCAAAAAATTCCTGTTCATCTCTACATTCATCTCAGGACCCAGGTATTTTCTTACAATTTTTAATTTACCCACTTGTGCTCATTTTCATACCTACTCATTTAATCTTAACCACTGTACACCTATGTGTGCTTGTCATTCAGATTATAAAGTCTACTGCAAAATCCTTATTTGTACTACTTTTATCTGTTCTTTAAATAATTATCACTAGGTTTTACATGGACTATGCCCTCCAATAATGTTGATAATATTCTACATGCTTATCTTGAGATAATAAAAATAACAATGATGATATTTGTTAAGTGTTTACTATGTGCCAAGCACTGTTCTAAGCATTAGGGGGGATACAAGGTAATCAGGTTGTCCCATGTGGGGCTCACAGTCTTAATTCCCATTTTACAGATGAGGTAACTGAGGCACAGAGAAGTTAAGTGACTTGCCCCAAGTTACAAAGCTGATAATTGGGAGACGTAGGATTATAATCCATGACCTCTGACTCCCAAACCCGGGCTCTTTCCACTAAACCAACATCTCTAGACTCCAAGTTTGCCTCTAGACTAAGTAAATGCAATATGGGCAGGGAATGTGGCTGCTAATTCTGTTGTATTATATTCTGAGCACTTAGTATCGTGCTCTGCACAAAGTAAACACTCAATACCATTGATGAATTGATTGATATGAAGTCAGCACACATGAAAAGGGGGAAGTGTGAGAAAGGAGAGAGTAAGAGAGGTAAACAACAGGTAATGTCTAAATTGAACTTTTTTCTTCTAAGAAAATGATAAAATGCCATACTGAATCAAAGCAATGGTCCTTCTAGCCCAGTATTCTGTTTTATCGGTGGTCATAATAGAACACTAGGAGGAAATGTGATTGTCCCTCCTGATAGCCATCACCATGGTTTGGGTACCATCTAATATCCCTAATGTACCTATTGCTAATACACAGAAGGTTTTCTTGAACACGCTGACATTTTCTCCCTACACAACATCCATGAATTCCAATAACTTACTGCTTTGGTGTGAAGCAGTGTTTTCTTTCATTGGTCTTGAACTTATCCTCTTCATGCTTCAAAGAGTACCCTAAATCCTGTGTTTGAAGACTTGTACATAGCTGTAATTTATTTATTTATATTAATGAATGTATCTCTAGGCTTTACAGTCTAGCTCACTGTGAGCAGGGAACATGACTGTTATATTGTAAAACTCTGCGGATACACAACCAGAACGATTGCCGACGGAGTTGGGGCGTTCTGGGAGAGATGTGTCCAAGGAGTCACTATGGGGTGGAGATGGCTCAAGCAGTTAATTCAGTGCTCTGCACACATGAAACACTCAATAAGTATGAAGCAGCGTGGCTCAGTGGAAAGAGCCCGGGCTTTGGAGTCAGAGGTCATGGGTTCAAATCCCGGCTCCGCCACTTGTCAACTGTGCAACTTTGGACAAGTCACTTCACTTCTCTGTGCCTCAGTTCCTTCATCTGTAAATGGGGATGAAGACTGTGAGCCTGCCATGGGACAACCTGATCACCTTGTATCTCCCCCAGAGCTTAGAACACTGCTTTACACATAGTAAGCGCTTAATAAATGCCATCATTATTATTATTGATTGGTGAACCTCAATTCCAGGTTCACCATTTCTACCTTTCATGACCCTTTAAGTTGCAATTACATTTCCTCAAGGGGCTCAACTTTCCAGCCTGCAGAGGTCCAACCTCTCAGTCTCACATGCAAGATTTCCCACCCTACCTTTTTTTAAGGTTCTTGTTAGGCACTTAGTATGTGCCAGGCACTATTCTAAGCACCACAGTAGATACAAGATCATCAAGCTCTCCCACATGTGGCTCATGGTCCAAATTTTTTAGTTGGCCTTCCCTGTTCCTTTCCTACCACTATTACGTCCTTCCTTAGGCCCAGCAACCAGTATTGCAAGCATTATTCCAGATGTGGCCACCCTATGGTTTTATATAGTGGCAAAATTACGCTTTTTGTTTTGTGCTCAATACTCTTCCTGCTTATGCCCAGCTTTTTTGGCTGTCAAAGCATATTGGCCTGACATTTGAGAGAAGAGTAGAAAACTCCGAGCTCTATTTCCTGAGTTGCAATTTATAGCTTAGCGCCCACCCTCATTTAGTAGTTCAGCTTGTTTTTCTGTAGGAAAAAAAATAATAATAATAACCTTACCCAAGCTTGAAATTCATCTGCCACTCTTCCCCCAGCCTGCCCCTCAGCTTTTTGGCATCCTACTGCAGTTTATCCCCAGTGGCAGGGCATTTTATGCCCAAGAGCTGGGAGATTTTACTTCGCAGTCCAGAGCAATTGTTAAGTGTTAAACAAAAACAGTCTTACCGCAACCACTGCAGGATCCCAATCTTCACACTTCTCCATCCAGTAATCGTTCTTCCTTAGCCCTCATTTTCTACTCTCAGTCAGCATTCTATTCCTCTAATCCCCATGACAACTCAGTTTATTTTTAAGGCCTTTGGAGGAAACTTGTCATAGGCTTTTGGACCGTGACATATATTATGACCACGAGGTCTCCCCCATCCATATGTTTATTAAAGAACTCCAGTAGATTTATGAGGCATGATTTCCCCTTAGAACAACAAATGGCATTGTTCCCCCAACCAGTTAGTCTGTCTCAGGGATCAAATGCTATTTATTGAGGACTTTAGTGCAAAACACTGTACTACAGTTTGGGAAAGTCCAACAGTGGTAAAACATACAGTGCCTGTCCACAAGGAATTTATAGTCTAGTGAGGGAGGCAGACATTCAAAATTATTTTTCTGTAGAGCAAGCCTGGTTTAAGAACGATGGAAGTCCTGAAAGTCCCTGAGAGCCACAGGTTGATTAGGGTTAATTCTTAAATAAGGTTCTTTAGACGTAAAAGAAAACAACATCTGACAGATTGCTTAGTTGCCCACCAAGGACAGTTTTGGTAATGAGAGAACCTGCCTGGATACAGAGAAGAATCAATCCAAGGGGGGATTTGGGGTGAAGTGGGGAAGAAGAAGGAAGAAAAGGGTGCTAGGAAACAAAGGAGAAAGGAAAAAAAAAAAACACTACATCAAGTGAAGAGATAAGATTTTGGCTGTGGATGGAAACCTGGAGTTCCCTCAGGACCTCAGTCAGAGGTTCCAGAGCATTAAAGCTAAGTGCTGAGAAAGGAGCTGCATACTACCAGATGGATCAATCAAGGACCACCCAAGAAAAGTAATGAAGGGGCCCTTGGCTGGGAGGGGGAGGCTGTTCCACTCAGCTAGGGACATTTAAAATAGCGTTAGGCAATTCTGTTGAGAGTTAATTCTGCCCTGCTCTACAAAGTTACCCTGTTTTGGAAACTGTGTTCCATGGAACATGTTTTCACAGACATGTCCTTGCTCTCAAAAGCCTCTTCGCCCTCCTACCTATCGTCACTCATCTGTCACTACAACCAGGCCCACAGGCTTTGCTCCTCTAACACCATCCTACTCATCGTGCCTCAGTCTTATCTTTTCTATATCAACCCCTTGCTCATATCTTCCTTCCTTCCTGGAGTTCCCTTCCCTTTCATATCCAAATGACCTCCACCTTCCCCCAACTTTGAAGTCCTACTAAAATCCTACCACCCAACAATCAAATGCATTGAGCATTTACTGTGGGCAGAACAGTAAGTGCTTGGGAGAGTACAATAACAGAGTTAATATGATTCCTGCCCACAAGGAGCTTACAATCTAGAGGGGGAAACAGACATTAATATAAATAGGTCATGGCTTATGCATAAGGGGGGTTGAGGGAAGGGTGAATATAGGCGACAAATACAAGTGCAAGGGCGACAGAAGGGAGCGGGAGAAGAGGAAATGAGGGCTTAGTCTGGGAAGGCTTCTTGGAGGAGATGTCCTTCAATAAGTCTTTGATGGTGGACAGAGTAATCTCCTCCAGGAGGCCTTTCCTGATTAACCTCTCATCTTCCCACCCTATTCTCCCTCCCTTGGGCACCACCTATGAACTTGGATAAATACTGGATCAATGTTGCCAACTTGTACTTCCCAAGAGCTTAGTACAATGCTCTGCACACAGTAAGCACTCAATAAATACAACTGAATGAATGAATGAATACCCATTAAACATTTTGATGCTCACTCCTCCCAGACTGCACTTAAGTACATACCCTTATACTCCGCTGCTTCCCCTCTCTGAAATGTATTTTAACGTCAGTGTCCCCTAGATTGTAATCGCCTTGAAGACAGGGATCCCATCCACTCACTCTATTGTGTTTATTACCCCAACCTCTTAATACAATGCTTTGCACACAGTATTATCATCATCAAATGCTGTTGAGTCATTTCCGATTCACAGTGACTCTATGAATGTATTTCTCCAGAGCGCCCTACCTTCTGCCATAATCCACAACCTTGCTAATGGTTATTTCATTATTGTTTTTATGGTTTCTATCCATCTAGCTGCTCGTCCGTCTCGCCCACATTTTCCCTGGATATTTCCTAGCATTAGTGTCTTCTCCAGAGAATTAGTCCTCCTGATGATGTGTCCAAGATATGCTAACAGTCATTCTCAATAAATACCTCAGAGTGATTGACTGACTTTGCTGTAAGTCAGTAGGGAGGTGAACAGGACTCAAACTCCTAAGGGTTCTGCTCCCCAGACCCAAGGTGAAAGTCTTCAATTTGATCCCAATTAAACTGCCTCAGTCTCCAGGAGTTGCCTGGGAGAGTACACCTTCCCCTTTGACCCACTCACTTGGAGAGAGACTGGGGATGGATTTAACTTGACACGCGGTGGCGGCAACAGTACAAGGGAAAAGGTAAGAGGGTCCCGTGAATCCCGAGACATGCCGGATCCTCTGAATCAGGCTCCCCTATAATAACCACCTGACCATGGTGTTGATGGTGGGTGACTTCTAGTGACTGTGGGTCACAACAGAGGAGGAAGAACATGAACATAATAGATAAGTAGAGTCAATCTCCGAAGACATATCAAGTGGTGAGGTTAAAATGATGTAATGTCTAGAGATGGTCAGATCAGGCGTGAACGCTGGTAAGAGGCCGAGATAAGTGGTAGCAAGAGGTTGGTAGAGCTGACTGTCTTCTAGACTCTAAGTTCTTGTGGTCAGGGAACCTGTCTACCAACTGTTATACTGTACTCTTCCAAGAGCTTAGTACAGTGTTTTTCCCATAGTAAACATGATTGGTTGAAGAGTGAAGGGAAGCAAGCTCCTGGAAAAAATCACTGGACTCAACACGGAGGTCAAAGTAACTACAGATCAGAGTAGGAAGAGGAAGTGAGAGTAAGACAGTAAAGAAAGGCACCAATCAGGAAGAAGTGCAAAAGAAAGATTGTGGGCTCCATGTGGAACAGGAACTGGGTTGGAACAGTTTAGTACAATAATAATGATAATAATAATAGTACAGTACTCTGCACGCTCAATAAATATGGCTGACAATGAATAATGATAACAATAATTAAAAAATAGAAATGGAGACAGGAGGTAGTTAGATAAGAACATTTAATCACTGTAGAAAGTGGTAGAGACCGAGTATTTACAATTTAAAAAAAAAAAGAAGGGAGGTGGGGGTGCCAGAAGAGCAGAAAACACATTGAGGGGAGAGTAAACCAACTTCTCCTTTACTGGACACTGAGTGGGGAATTATGGGACAAAGGTGAGGTGTCAAAGGGACACTCAGATTCTAAGACAGCATATAAAGGATTGGGGTCGGGGGAGGAAAGCGAGGCATCAGTGATATGGGGTTCAACTATTGGTCTCTTCTCACATTTTTAATGCAATGGTGGAGATTTTGAATTTCCACTCTAGTTCAGAAGAGAGGGGGAGAAGAGTTGCAGACTTCAGGTGCAAAGAGGAGGTCTTGGAGCCCAGCACCTGAATTCCAAGGTTCAATCCCACTGCCAGCTAGCAGTTTGGCCTGGAACAACCTAAATTCCAAGGTTCAATCCCACTGCCAGCTAGCAGTTTGGCCTGGAACCTAACCCAAGTCCCACCTGCTGCAATTTGGCTGGGAGCTAACTCTACTTGGGCTAATCCTGTCCTCAAGTTTTCAATGGTCCTAGATGAATTGTGGATTTTACCTGTTTGCCAGTGATATCCGATAATCTATGATCAATGAATCCTCTGATTCATTGGCATTTGTAACGATCAGTTACAACTCTCACTGCAAATTCCTTTAGAGTTTCCAATGATTTGTTTATGTCTAGTTTACGAAGTTAGTCTAGCATCCTGATGTTCACCAGAATTTTATTCAGTCCTCTGACCTCTCAACTGCGAAAAAAAAAAAACTGGGTGTGGAGAATACCTAATATCTTCCTCCAAAATCTAAAGAGAATGAAGCAGCCAATTTATTCTTTCAGCCATGACCATTTAATATTAAACGGTCCCAGTGAATTCCATGCTAAAATTCTGCTTAGGATAAATACTCGAATCTACCATAGTCTATGTTTTCATTAAGCATTTTGACTAGCTAGAACTCGGGAATAAAGAGACATTCCAACAACATGAGTCTATTTGGATATAGTGTGGTACAATGTCAGAAAAAATAGTTTGTACACGAGGGTAACAGATAAAGTGAGAATAGCAATGTGAATTTTCATCAGAGTTTTATGAGCGCAAGCCCGCAGTGCAGGAGAACAGGAGACATTTAAAGAACATCTGGAGTCTCTTGAAACATGTCTTCATTTTCCCTTTTGTCCCATCCATCTGCCTGTCTGCCAGTCATCTACCACACTTTCTAGGTTCTCCCGTTCTCCACATTCTGGTGAACTTTTCCATTTTTTTTTTCAGGAATGATTATTTCCCCCCTAAGATTAGCTCCCTTTGCCAGTTTCCTAAACCTGCTCTCTATTCAAATACCTACTTCGTCATTCAATGGCAAACATTTCTCTTGGGTTTTTTTGTTTTACACTCTATCCTTTTTAGTTACTTCCTAACAAAGGTTAACATTTTATCATCATACCCTTTTCTAAAATTTACACTCATCACGCTGTTCTTTGGATCCTTTTTTTTCCCCCAGCAAGAATTTTTAAATGAATTGGGTATTTCGGAGTGGCTTGTCCGTAGGCGCCTGTGGGAAAACGGTTAAAGTGAAAAAACATTTCTAACAAGAATGCTGCTGCCCCGTGAGGTGCGGGCACTCCACCCAGACGGAGTAGTCATAAGCGGGCACTGAAAATGGGAGAAGGTGGCCATGGGGGTCAGCCAACCAACAAGGTGGGCAGGGAATGTGTCTCCATACCCTAGTATACTGCTCCATTGTAATCTCCCAGGTGCTTAGTACTACGCTCTGCCCATAGTAAAGTGCTCAATAAATGGCACTGATCAGTTGTTTGGGAAGGGACCAGATAATAATAATAATAATAATGATGAAGGTATTTGTTAAGCGCTTACTATGTTCCAAGCACTGTTCTAAGCACTGGGGTAGATACAAGGTAATCAGGTTGCCCCACATGGGGCTCACAGTCTTAATCCCCATTTCACAGATGAGGTAACTGAGGCCCAAAGAAGTAAAAGTGATTTGCCCAAAGTCACACAGTTGATAAGTGGCGGAGCCAACATTAGAACCCACAACTTCTGACTCCCAAGCCTGGGCTCTTTCCATTAGAATTAGCTTTAATTCTATTTGTTCTGACGACTTGACACCTGTCCACATGTTTTGTTTTGTTGTCTGTCTTCCCCTTCTAGACTGTGAGCCCGTTGTTGGGTAGGGACCGTCTCTATATGTTGTCAACTTGTACTTCCCAAGCTCTGTACACAGTAAGAGCTCAATAAATACGATTGAATGAACTAAGCCACGCTGCTTCTCGATGACCCTCCCTGATCCTAAGGTTAGGGTTGAGGCTGCAGCCAGGCATCGCAGTTCCTCCTTGGCCAGGAGACCACCCCCCAATGCTGGCCAAATGGGCTGCTGTGAGAAGCGCTTGGATCAGTGCTTGGCACATAGTAAGCACTTAAAAAGTGCCATCATTATTATTAAACAAACACCACCCTGGAACAGCTCCCTGGGTCTTTTTCTTATACCGGAGCGAAGGTCTGACCCAGCCCGGGTGGCTTTCAGCGCTGGTCTGGAATCTGCCCGAGTTGCTCCCCACCAGCATGATCCAAATAAATGGACATTTTCAGGATCTCTCTCGTGACCAATTATTCTTTCTTGGGGTCGGGGAAGAAGACTGGAACCTAGAGTAAGTATTCAAAAGCGACTTCAAAAACTCTCAAGTGGTGAAAGGCATGACCACATGAAATGGTAACTTGTAGTTTTACTGATGTTTTTATGATCAGTAGCTGTGAAAAATCTGGCTTTTTAAGACTGGTATTACAGATCAGCTAGGAACTTGTCTGTCAAAATGAAAGGTGAGAGAAATTGGCTATATTTCTTCACAAAATCAGCAATAAGTTTCTAATACTTCTTCAAAGCACACTGGCGATCATGACATTAGAACCTTTCTCGTATAAGTCATTTCTCTAATATGGAGTTGGTGTAATACATACTGAGAAGCAGAGTGGCCTAATGAAAAGAAAGCAAGGGCCTTGGAGTCTGAAGATCTGGGTTCTAATTCTTGCCCTGACAACTATCTGATGCATGACCTTGGGCAAGTCTCAACTTCTCTGTGCCTCCGTTTCCTCATCTGCAAAATGGGGATTCAATACCCGTTCCCCTTCCTAGATCGTGAGCCCCATGTAGAACTCTACCCCAGCGGTTACTACAGTGCTTGGCACATAGTTATTATGGAATTAAAACACTGCCCCAATCTACTGTATAGAACCATGATGATTACCACAGTAAACGAACTCAACTCATATTTTAAAAGTTGCATATACTCACTTTTGAAAAGCTACACAAAGAATTAACTCATCCATTCTCTTATTCACCAATGTTTTGACTCTCATGATCCCATCATCTTTGTGCTTAAAAGAATAGTGAACAAACCGGGATGAGTTTCCCCCTTCTACTTACTCTTCTTACTCTCCCCCTTCTAAACTGTGAGCCCGTTGCTGGGTAGGGACTGTCTCTATATGTTGCCGATTTGTACTTCCCAAGTGCTTAGTACAGTGCTCTGCACACAGTAAGGGAGGGAAGGAGGGAGGGGTGGATGGGATCCACCCTGGTCAGTGCTGATCTCTTCAGTGTTACACTGAACTTCAGGACCTGATTAGTGACCCTGGCAGGGACCGTCTCTATATGTTGCCAACTTGTACTTCCCAAGCACTTAGTACAGTGCTCTGCACACAGTAAGCGCTCAATAAATAAGATTGAATGAATGAATGAATATTCCTGGGCAGCACCATGGCCTAGTGGCTAGAACACATGCCTGGGAGTCAGAAGGTCATGGGTTCTCATCCCGGCTCCACCCCAAGTCTGCTGTGTGACCTTGGGCAAGTAATTTCACTTCTCTGTGCCTCAGTTCCCTCATCTGTAAAATGGGGATTGAGACTGTGAGCCCCATGTGGGACTGGGACTGTGTCCAAACCGATTAGCTTGCATGCACCCCAGCACTTAGAATATCTTGTGAGGCTTGATGAAAAAACATCTAACCCAACAAGGAAACAGTGTCTGTTGGAAATTCCACCTGAATTTAAATCTCCTGAGTGATAGCAGTAGTGCAACTATTTATATCTGAAAGCAAAATGCCAAAATTAGGTGCTGGGTAAAACACGACCTGACAAAAACAGTAATGAAATATCAGCATCCTTCAATGCTATTTAATGAGCACTGAACTGAGCGCTTGGGAGAGTACAATCCAGAGTTGGTAGACATATCCCCTGCCCAAATGCCTGGTAAACACCATTTTACCACATTTCACTTAATGCTATTGGTCTAAATTGGGCCAAACGCATAGGATTATCCAGAATATATCAGCAGCTCCGTGAAAATGAATATCCTCACATCCAGTGTTATTTGAGCGCTTACTGTGTGCATCACCATCATCATCAATCGCATTTATTGAGCGCTTACTATGTGCAGAGCACTGTACTAAGCGCTGGGAAGTACAAATTGGCAACATATAGAGACAGTCCCTACCCAACATCATCATCATCAATCGTATTTATTGAGCGCTTACTATGTGCAGAGCACTGTACTAAGCGCTTGGGAAGTACAAATTGGCAACATATAGAGACAGTCCCTACCCAACAGTGGGCTCACAGTCTAAAAGGGGGAGACAGAGAACAAAACCAAACATACTAACAAAATAAAATAAATAGAATAGATATGTACAAGTACCATACTAAGTGCTTGAGAGAGTACGATATAACAAGCGCTTAGTACAGTGCTCTGCACACAGTAAGCGCTCAATAAATATGACTGAATGAATAACAGAGTTGGTGGATATGTTCCCTGCCCAGAACGAGGGGCAGACAGACCTTAACAGAAATAAAGTCATGGATACGTACGTAAGTGCTATGGGGCTGAAGGAGGGGAGGATAAAGGGTGAAAATCCTACTGCGTACCATTCGGTGTGCGCATACCACACAGTTAACAATTCGCTCCCGTATGAGACCGCTGGCACGATCCTATGCCAAATTTCGGAATAGTACGCCAAGCGCAAGCTCCTCTGAAATAGTTACGAATTTAGCTCATTTTATATACCGTGCTTTGAGTGAACCTAATTTGGGCCAGCACGGAAACAGTCAAAGTAGCCTCTGGAAGCCAAAATCCTGGGGCATGTCTGAGTCCCAGGAGAGTGAGCTCATCCTGAGCCTGAGCTCACTTCCTAATGGGGGCGGGGCCCCCACACCACGCTTGTCCCTTTGGGCTACTGACCTCAGCAGTGGAAGAAGAAACCTTGGAGCACAAACCAGCTGATGGCCAGCCTATTTACTGACAGGGCGCCCCTGGGTCGAGTTGGAGGGGAGGAAAAGCAGAGGGTTACTTCTGTAGCCTCTGACAGGTGCTGCCCATTTCCCTCAGCGCTTAGAACAGTGCTCGGCACATAGTAAGTGCTTAAATACCATAGTGATTATTATTACTACTTCACCCTCGGAGGCCGTAACCGGCCATTTCGGTTCAGCAGGGATAAAGTCAAAGGGCCTCCCTGAGATGGCAACTCCCTCCTGACACAGACCACAAGCTCGTTGTGGGCTGGGAATGGGTCCTTCTATTGTTCTATTGTACTCTCCAAAGCGCTTAGTACAGTACTCTGCACACTGTAAGCACTCAGTAAATACGACAGTGTTTCAGAGCTACCGCAAGCTTGACTTGTACATATTTATTACTCTATTTATTTATTTATTTTACTTGTACATATCTATTCTATTTATTTTATTCTGTTAGCATGTTTGGTTTTGTTCTCTGTCTCCCCCTTTTAGACTGTGAGCCCACTGTTGGGTAGGGAATGGGTCCTTCTATTGTTCTATTGTACTCTCCCAAGCGCTTAGTACAGTACTCTGCACACCGAAAGCACTCAGTAAATACGACAAACAGTGTTTCAGAGCTACCGCAAGCTTGACTTGTACATATTTATTACTCTATTTATTTATTTATTTTACTTGTACATATCTATTCTATTTATTTTATTCTGTTAGTATGTTTGGTTTTGTTCTCTGTCTCCCCCTTTTAGACTGTGAGCCCACTGTTGGGTAGGGACTGTCTCTATATGTTGCCAACTTGTACTTCCCAAGCGCTTAGTACAGTGCTCTGCACACAGTAAGCGCTCAATGAATATGATTGATTGATTGACTGTTTCATCTCCAATTGTTACATTGTATTCTCCCAAGCACTTAGTACAGTGCTCTGCACACAGTAAGCTCAGTAAATACAACTGGCAGTGTTTCAGAGCTGCCCCAAACTAGACCTGAAGCCCCAAGGAGTGCAGAATGCCTTCCAGGCATCCCCACCTCTTCCCACACTTACAAAAAATGTGGGCTTAGTTCCCAACCTGGTCCTTGCCAGGCTTAAATGGACTTCCTTTTTGGGCTGGATTGATTAATTCAGGATCCCATAAGAAAAAGAAAAAAAAAATTGTATAAAATGTGTTCTCTCAAATTTATATTCTTCCTTCAACACCAATGCAGTATTTGAGAAAACATAACTGAGCTATGTCCGAGCACACGTTATCCAGTTTACAAACCCCAAAATTGGGATAATTCAGTCCCAGGGATATTGGGCTTCCCATTATTCAGATAATTTATGGACTTTTGTAAACATATGGTCTCTCAGCTTAACAATGTGAAATTTATTCCCTTCCTTCTAATTTCTGTTTTTCTTTCTCCAGTGGTTAGGAAGAAAATTTTTTTTGATATATTGGTTGAAAGTATTAAGGTAGGTAATGAGTTCCATTTCTATGACTGATGTGTTGCATTGGAAATATAAATACCCATAGAGGTTTTTCTTTTTCCATGCTGTTTCCAGAAATAGTCAATGAGACATTCTTAGCATCCTTTAATAAAAGTTAGGGTACTGTACCTGACAAATAGTCTAATGATACATGTAGTTACTTCTTGTCTAAACTAAATAATGAACAGAATGGGACACCAAATTCTTACAATGCAACATCCATTTCCATTCTTCACAATAAAAAGGTGGTTATAGGAAGAGGGAAAGAGAGAAAAGGATGGAGAAATTAGAGGAGACAGGGAAAGGACATGAAGGGCAAAGAGATAAAAACACTAGAATAAGTTTGTGTAGAAGCAGCACGGGCCTAAGAGTCAGAGGACCTGGGTTCTAATCCCAGCTCTGCCAAATGCTTGCTACGTGATCTTGGGCAAGTCACTTAACTTCTCTGTGCCTCAGTTCCTTCAACTGTAAAATTGGGATAAAATATCTGTTTTCCCTCTTCCCTAGACTATGAGCCCCATGCAGGACAGGGACTGTATCTGACCTAAGTAACTTGTACCTACCCCAGCACTTAGAACAGTGTTTGTCCCATAGTAAGCGCTTAATACCATTAAATAAAATTTTAAATAGTAAGATACGTGTATCCTAGCCCTCATGAAACTTACATACTATCTCTGTGCTGGTAGCCTGGGGAATCTGTGTTTGGACTTGAAGTGGACCAAGACAACAAGGAAACTGAACAGCTGCATAGTAAGTGTTCATCATGGCCAAAAAGTGGTAAAATAATTCTTTCATGCCAAACCAAAAAGTGTAGTTTGAGTGCTTAGTACAGTGCTCAGTACATAGTAAGCACTCAAATACAGTTGACTGAAAATATGACTGAGCGCAATTGAAGAGCCATCCTTCCCATACTAGATAGAGCCCAGTTCTTGTACACTGATACTGTAGGTGAAATATCTGCATAGGATATTTAGACTGTGAGCCCAATGTTGGGTAGGGACTGTCTCTATATGTTGCCAATTTGTACTTCCCAAGCGCTTAGTACACTGCTCTGCACATAGTAAGCGCTCAATAAATACGATTGATGATGATGATGATGATGATAGGAAAACTTCACCGGTTAATTTCCACCACTCATTCATTCAATCATATTTATTGAGTGCTTACTGTGTGCAGAGCACTATACTAAGCGCTTGGAAAGTGCAATTTGGATACTATAGATTGGGCCGACCCAAAAGCCACCCTAGCGCTTATATACATACCATCTAGAACTTTTGTATATTTTGATCCCCATACAACACAACTTCAGTACCTAAAACCTAAAGATACATCATCCACTAACTGTTGATTTAGTCTGGGATCCATAAGCCCCAGCCATAATCAATCAATCAATCAATCGTATTTATTGAGCGCTTACTATGTGCAGAGCACGGTACTAAGCGCTTGGGAAGTACAAATTGGCATCACATAGAGACAGTCCCTACCCAACAGTGGGCTCACAGTCTAAAAGGGGGAGACAGAGAACAGAACCAAACATACCAACAAAATAAAATAAGTAGGATAGAAATGTACAAGTAAAATAAATAAATAAATAGAGTAATAAATATGTACAACCATATATACATATATACAGGTGCTGTGGGGAAGGGAAGGAGGTAAGACGGGGGGATGGAGAGGGGGACGAGGGGGAGAGGAAAGAAGGGGCTCAGTCTGGGAAGGCCTCCTGGAGGAGGTGAGCTCTCAGCAGGGCCATAAACAGGGTAAGTTACGTCCAGTCATGGCAGAGAATTAAATTCCCTCCCCAAACACCAGTAGGAAGCAGCGTGGCTCACTGGAAAGAGCACGGGCTTTGGAGTCAGAGTTCATGGGTTCAAATCCCGGCTCTGCCAATTGTCAGCTGTGTGACTTTGGGCAAGTCACTTCACTTCTCTGGGCCTCACTTACCTCATCTGTAAAATGGGGATTAAGACTGTGAGCCCCCCGTGAGACAAACTGATCACCCTGTAACCTTCCCAGTGCTTAGAACAGTGCTTTGCACATAGTAAGCGCTTAATAAATGCCATTATTATTATTAGGAAGACAGCTTCTGCTCTATCCAAAAGCAGCACAGAATTGCTAGGTAGTAAAGGCTATCTAAATCTGGCTAGCCATCCACTACCAGGACAACTGCAGACGGAGGTGGGGCGTTCTGGGAGAGGAATGCCCATGGCATTGCTATGAGAAGCAGCGTGGCTCAATGGAAAGAGCCAGGGCTTTGGAGTCAGAGGTCATGGGTTCGAATCCTGACTCCGCCCCATGCCTGCTGTGTGACCTTGGGCAAGGTCACTTAACTTCTCTGAGCCTCAGTTACCTCATCGGTAAAATGGATATTAAGACTGTGAACCCCACATGGGACAACCTGATCACTTTGTATCCCCCCCCAGCGCTTAGAACAGTGCTTTGCACATAGTAAGCGCTTAACAAATGCCAACATTATTATCATTATTATGGGTCAGAGACGACTCGACAGCATGAGACAAGACAGATCTGGCTACACCTCTGCCCTCTCTCCCGGTGACTAGGTGCTACTTTCACAGAGAACAGAGAAACTCCCACGCCCCAGTGGCAGAGCAGGAGTTTGTCATGGCTGCTACTAAGGCTAGTCTTAGTTTCACCCTAGCTGAATTTTTAGTTTTCCAGCCAGGTTCAAGAAAGCCGACGAACTTTTAAAAATGACTGAAGATCCTGACAGAGAGGAGTTCAAAGGTGCACAGAGATGGTCCAAAAAACAGCCTACTAAAAAGTCCTTTAAGAAAAAGAAGGCTGTTCAAACCTAAAGTACAAACATTGTTCATTAAAACTGATATTTCACTACTGTCTAAATGACCTTTGCTCACATCCTTCCTCTGGCTTGGAACTCCTTCCCCCTTGAAACCCAACAGACCACCACTCTTCCCATCTTCAAAGCTCCTGTAAAACCACATCTCCTCCAAGAGGCCTTCCTTGACTAAGCCCTCATTTCCCCGACCCTCTTTCCCGTCTGCATCACCTATTCATTCATTCATTCAATCGTACTTATTGAGCACTTACTGTGTGCAGAGCACTGTACTACGCACTTGGGAAGTACAAGTTGGCAACATATAGAGACGGTCCCTACCCAACAGCGGGCTCACAGTCTAGAAGGGGGAGACAGACAACAAAACAAAACATATAAACCAAATAAAATAAATAGAATAAATATGTACAAGTAAAATAAATAAATAGAATAATAAATATGTACAAACATATACACAGGTGCTGTGGGGAGGGGAAGGAGGTAAGGTGGGGGGAAGGGGAGGTGGAGTAGGGAGAGGGGAAGGAGGGGGCTCAGTCTGGGCCCTCAGTCACCTATGCTCTGGTGTCTGTACCCCTTAAGCACTTTGGCACTTACCCCAACCCCACTGCAAGTAATGTACATATTCTTATACTCCGCAGCTTCTCCTTTTTGTAAATTTCACAACTGCCTTCCTTATTCATTCAACAGTATTTATTGAACGCTTACTGTATGCAGAGCACTGTACCTAGAGCTTGGGAAGTACAATTCAGCAACCAATCCCTGCCCACAATGGGCTCACAGTCTAAGAGGGGGGAGAGAGACATCAAAACAAGTAAACAGGCATCAGTAGCATCACTATAAATAGAATATATACATATCATTAATAAAAAATATAATTATAAAGATGTACACATCTACACAAGTGCTGTGGGGGTGGGGAGGGTGGGTACAGCAGAGGGAGGGGGTCAGAGCAATGGGGAGGGGAGGGGGAGCTGATGAAAAGGGGGACTTAGTCTGGGAAGACCTCCTGGAGGAGGTGAGCTTGTGAGCAGGGCAGGGATTGTATCCACAAACTCTGATGTATTGTTCTCTCCCAAGCACTTTCAGTAAGCGCTCAATACATAACACTGATTGACTGACTGAGCAACATATAACATGCGCTCAAATGCTATTGATTGACTAACAGTGCTAAGTGGCTTTTCAATGCCCTCTAGACTGTAAGCCTGTTGTGGGAAGGAATTGTCTCTATTGCTGTACTGTACTTTCCAAGCGCTTAGTCCAGTGCTCTGCACACAGTAAGCGCTAGATAAATATGCTTAAATGGATGAATGAATGCCAGAATTCAATTATTGGATTAGAGTGACAAAAGTATATTGGCATGGTTGGAGACCAGAAAAATAACTTAATATCAAATCATCATCAATCGTATTTATTGAGCGCTTACTGTGTGCAGAGCACTGTACTAAGCGCTTGGGAAGTACAAGTTGGCAACATATAGAGAGAGTCCCTACCCAACAGTGGGCTATTTATAGAGTGCTTATTATGTTCAGAGCACTGTACTGAACACTTGAGAATACAACAGAATTAGCAGACAAATTCCCCACCCATAACGAGCTTACAGTCTAATTCATTTTCACTGGAATTACCTTTGCAAAGAAATAACATGACGGTAATTTTAATGTCATCCCTTCTAAATATGACAAATCTTACTGACTGGAACACGAACGACAACTGCACATTATGTCATTTCATTTTAAAAATGAAAGTTTTATTCTAATTGCCAAAATAATTTTACAGACCAATTTAAATAGGAATTTTGTATTTTTCAACTATGTAATGCATTTTAATAACACGCAATGTTCATTATCCCATAAGGTGACCAAATGCATGGAAAATCTTCATTCTTATAGGAAAACTGACAAAAAAAAAAGGAGTGATTCATTGTTACTCAATGAATACAATATTTCTAGGTAAAAATAAATACCACCAACTCAAATTCAGTTTTGGCAGCGGTACTACTTGGAAGAGAAGTTCATTTTTCTGTCATCTCTGTTCTAATTTCTAATGAAAGAAAGAGTAAAGATTTAATGCGAGAAACAAAAGTGAATGCTGGCCAAAAAGGAGGCATGAGTGGATTCTAGGTGCCCAGGGGAAAAGAAAAATACAAACATTTCTCCAAATAGGAAAAACTGCTTGTTGCGCCTGATGTTAAACTGTGTAATATGAACATATGCAAAAGTAAAAGTTAAAAACTGGCCAATAGGGTGGAGAAAATAAAATTTAAAACTAACTTGGGAAAAAGATAGGAGTGTGGGAAAATGAAAAATTTGGAAACACGTTCTAATCTTCTTATATAATGCCAAAAAGAGCGGCTTGGGGAGTACTCCATATGTAAGGAGAAAAGAATGTAGCTCATTTTAAACTCAAGTCAAGTACAGAAGAACTTTCTCAAAGTAATTCTGAATGCATACCGAAATTTCAAGGGAAGATTTAGAAGCAAGGTGATGAAGAGTAAGCCAAATTGCACTGTAACACAAGTATATAACTCACAACGTACTTAATCAATCAGCCTTTGGGATCCTTAAGAGATTTAGTATGGGTGTGTCACGGACAACAGAAAATAGAAAACGGAGAAGGCCACCTGCCCTTTGTATTCATTTGTTATGGTATATTTTGAATATGGGATTTTTGATTAGGCCGTGGATTACTTTTTCCTAGCCTCTTTTCCCTGCTAGAAAAATAAAGGGTCAACTACAGTTCATGTAAAACCTGGAAAAATCTAGTTTACCATAAAAAGCAGAGCTCCATAGTTTGAACTATCAACCTAAAAAATGCATGTGTACATGCACACACACACACACATGATAATATCTGAGTTTCTGCGTGTGTGTGTGTGTGTGTGTGTGTGTGTATGTCTCTCTCTCTCGCTCTCTCTCTGTTTGCCTGCCTCAGTTGGTATGCAGTAATTTTTAGGACCCAAATAGCTGCAAAATAGTCATGCTTATATACTGAAAATTCCTGTTAGGTTCTTTAATTTGTCAACCAATGGAATTGACTAAGTGCTTACTTACTGTGTGCAAAGCACTCAATTAAGCACTTGAAAAAGTATACAATAACCAGGCTGATAGACACGATCTCTGCCGACAAGGCCCTTACAGACAGGACTTAAAAGTTGGTGCTAATACGAAGGGATCAATTGCTCAATTAAAGAGGAAGGTGAGTGGATGCGGGAAAGTGAGTTTTCTGCCCTGGTACTCTCTCCCTTCCCCAACCTGTTTAGCAGGTTCTAGGGATACTCATGCTGCTGGCTAAATGCCCAACTGTTTGGAAAGCAATGAAGCCTAGAGGTTTGCACTTCTGTGGCCACATTTTCCCGGAACTGAGGCCGAACAGTCCCACCAGCTGGTGGGAAGTCACATGGGAACACCAGCAGGAATGTTCCTTGGCCTGGTTGGGTGATGGTGGGCTGTGGGCAAGAATGCATCGTGGGAAGATCTAGCAGCTCTCCAAATTGGCCATGGGAATAATCATAATCACATTTCTGTGCCTTCGTGTTTTTAGATGCATGAAAAATTTCAGCTATCATCTGCGAAAGTGAAAGAAAAATTTTTAAAAAAAGCACACTACAGGTTTCTCTATTCACCTCACCACTCATCAACTTGGATACTCCCTTGACATCATTATCTTTAATCACTACACTATTTCTAACTCACCAACTCTGAAATGCCAATCTCCAACCACCACTTCCTCGCCTGCCTTCTTTCCCACATATCCACAAAACTGTCCAGTCCCTACAGAGACCTCCGATCTCTTGAACCATCCAATTACTTGTCTGAAGCTGTCAAGACGTCTCCGACCTATAGCGACTCCATGGACACATCTCTTCCAGAACACCCCACCTCCACCTGCAATCGTTCTGGTAGTGTATGCCTAGAGTTTTCTTGGTAAAAATACAGAACTGGATCACCATCACCTTCTTCCATGCAGTTAACTTGAGTCTCTGCCCTCGGCTCTCTCCCGTGCCGCTACTGCCCGGTGCACTGGTGAGTTTGAATTTGTGGCAGATTGCCTTCCACTCATTAACCACTGTCCAAGCTAGGAATGGAATGGGTATGTCTCTGCTTGACTCTCCCTCCTGTAGCTAAAACTGGTAGAGTCCTGGAAACTCTTCAGGTGTGATCCTGAGAGAATATCCAGTTACTTTCTTCTACAAAGCGTCCCTTCTTTTGATAAATAAATCCATACACTCAATTCCACCTTCTCCACTGAACTCTCCTCCCTTAATAAGAATAATGATGGTATTTATTAAGCGCTTAATATGTGCAAAGCACTGTTTTAAGCGTTGGGGAGGTTACAAGGTGATCAGGTTGTCCCCCAGGGGGCTCACAGTCTTCATCCCCATTTTACAAACGAGGTAAATGAGGCCCAGAGAAGTGAAGTGACTTGCCCAAAGTCACACAGCTGACAATTGGCGGAGCCGGGATTTGAACCCATGAACTCTGACTCCAAAGCCCGGGATCTTTCCAGTGAGCCACGCTGCTTCTCTACCTTGCTCCCTGTTCCTCTGATGATCTCATTCCACCAGCCCTGGAATCCCCTCCTGCTCTTGTACTCATACTGCAGAGCGCTGCTAGTGGAAATCCACACTTTGGGTGACTGTCCATCTCCAAACCCTCTCCTCTGCCCAGCAACAATCCTTATAATAATGACGGCATTTATTAAACGCTTACTACGTGCAAAGCACTGTTCTAAGCGCTGGGGAGGTTACAAGGTGATCAGGTTGTCCCCCGGGGGGCTCACAGTCTTCATCCCCATTTTACAGACAAGGTAAATGAGGCCCAGAGAAGTGAAGTGGCCTGCCCAAAGTCACACAGCTGACAACTGGCAGAGCCGGGAATTGAACCCATGACCTCTGACTCCAAAGCCCAGGCTCTCCACTGAGACACGCTGCTTCTCTAAAAATAATAATAGCATTTATTAAGCACTTACTATGTGCAAAGCACTGTTCTAAGCACTGGGGAGGTTACAAGGTGATCACGTTGTCCCACGGGGGGGCTCACAGTCTTAATCCCCATTTTACAGATGAGGTAACAGACCCGGAGAAGGTAAGTGACTTGCCCAAAGTCACACAGCTGACAATTGGAGGAGCCGAGATTAGAACCCCTGACCTCTGACTCCAAAGCCCGGGCTCTTTACACTGAGCCATGCTGCTTCCCCGACTCCCATGGGCACTGCCCACACCAGCCGTTTCAGACTTGCAACTGCCTCCTTGAATGGCACCCTTTCCCCCACCCAACTCCTGCCCCTTAGGATCTTGCCATTCATTTCATTGACAATAGTGAAACTAGCAGATAAATGCCTTAAAATCTCTGCAGCACCTCTCAATCAATGGTATTGAGCAATTACTGTGAGCACAGCACTGTACCAGCTCTCCAGTCCTTCTCTCTTTCCATACTCTCACTAGCTCTCCCATCTTTCAAAGAAGCAACTGAAGAGATCTCCCACCTGCACCTCTAACCCCACTCCTGTGTACCTTAAGGAAAAAAAAAAGCCACTTGCCTCCTCCCTTCTAGACTATCTTCAACCACTCACTCACCAACAGCTCCCTCCCCACTGTTTTCATACATGCAACATACCTCCATCCTAAAAGAATAAAAATAAAAACCCTCTCCCTCCCTTGAACTCACCACCTCCTCCAATTATCACCCCATCTCCCTCTTACCATTCCTTTCCAAACCCCTCAAACAAGCTCTCCTCAACCTCCTGAAATCTGGCTATCACACTCCTCCACTCCCTAGAAACTGCCCCCTCGAAGGTCACCCGTGACCTACTTTCCAGAACCAACAGACTCTACTCCATCCTAACTTTCTTAGATGTCTGCCTTCAACACTGTGGACCCTTCTTCTGGAAACACAATTTAACTTTGGATTCACAGATACTGTGCTCTCCAGATTCTCCTATCTCTTTCATGCTACACTGCTTAAAATTGGGGTTAAGGGTGTCAAGGTATTGTTTCCACGAGCTACTGATAAACAAAACTAGTTCACTCTCTAGCATTAATACTAAATGGACAAATATCAAGAAAAGAGATGATCACTTGTACTTCCCAAGCACTTAGTACAGTGCTCTGCACACAGTAAGCGCTCAAATACGATTGATTGATTGATGATCAACAGCTAAGAGATAAAAGTAATTGACTGAGAAAGGAAGAATGGAAATTGCAGGACTAGAATTTTTAGACAAGAAATTTTGGAAAAAAGAAAAAAGGAGTGGCAGAAAGTATGAATGCCAATTACATTTATTGAATACTTATGTGCAGAACACTGTATTAAGTGTTTGGGAGAGTACAATTTAACAGAGTTAGTAGACACGTTCCCTTCCAGTCTAGATTAAAAGACGGCAAGTAGTTTAAGCACCGTTCACAAAATGAGCAACAAGAGATAAAGTGAAGTTCTTCCCCCTAAAGCCTCAGGAATATAAAAGCAGAATAATCTGAGCAAGCACTGAGAGGAAGTAAAGCTACACATGCCACACTGAAAAACCAACTCCTATTTTCTGATTCAGGACACAGACCATGTCACTCATGAAATAAACTTATATGATGCCTAGGACTGGGTGTCTACAGTGCAAGAGAATTTATCAAGAGGCTCCTTCTTTATTTGATTTTTAAATTTACCAAATTAATCAGAGATTTCTGAAAATGATTAGTTAAGCAACTGCCAAGGCATAAAAAGGATCCCAACTAATAATAATAATAATGATGGCATTTGTTAAAGTGCTTACTATGTGCCAAGCACTGTTCTAAGCACTGGGGGGCATACAAAGTAATCAGGTTGTCCCACATGGGGCTCACAGTCTTAATCCCCATTTTCCAGATGCGGCAACTAAGGCTCAGAGAAGTTACGTGACTTGCCCAAAGTCACACGGCGGACAAGTGGCGGAGCCAGAATTAGAACCCATGACCTCTGACTCCCAAGCCCGGGCTCCTTCCATTGAACCACGCTGCTTTCTTACTTTCCAAGACTTCAAGTACAATATACTAAGATGACAGATTACAATGTACTTCCCTTTACACATTCACTCATTCAATCGTATTTATTGAGCACTTACTGTGTGCAGAGCACTGTACTAAGCGCATGGGAAGTACAAGTTGGCAACATATCTAATACTTGCCACACATCTAATATTTGCCACAGCAAATAAACGTAACTAGAGAAAATTTCAATCATTCAAAAATTATATTATTAATAGTAATAACAGTAGTGGTATTTAAGCACTCACTGTGTCATGCACTGTACGGAGCACTGAGGTAGATACAAAATAATCCGTTTTGGATATAGTCCCTATCCTACATGGAGCACACAGTCTCTGAGGGAGGGAGAAGTGATACTGAGTCCCCATTTTCCAGAGGAGGAAACTGAGGCACAAAGATGAGAAGTGGCTTATCCAATATCCAAGCATGCAAGAGGCACATTTACATTATGGAAACATCCCTGGCTTCAATCAATTCCAGTAGCTTGGGTTAATAGCGTCTATTTCTAACTCACCCTGGCTGACCATCCAGTGAGGACACGCTTTTAAGATACAAGGAGCTCTTAGGTTCTCCAAACGTAAATAAAATAAACGGGTTGCCCTGGGTGATGTAGCGCTGGCAATTCAAAGATTGTGGGCTCAAGTGCTTTGGACAAGTAATCGAAGATGTGTCAGTCACACCACAGGGGAAAAAAAGGGAGTGCTCTTTCTCTACCACTGGCTTTTTTGCTCATTCAATATTTTCACTGTGAATTATTTATGTTTTTAAAGAGAATTCAGGGGCTCCTGATAACTGGTTATGTAAGAGAGAAAACTGAAAAGGGAAAGGCACTTTCACGGTTTATTGGGCACCATAAATGTTACACTAGCTTACCTTCTAGGTAATAGCTATTTCCAATAAACCATAAGCTTATGGTCCATGTAGTTTTCAGAAACTAAGAGCATAATGAAAGAACAGTTTATATCAGCTTTGGCCTTCAACATTCTAGTGCCTAATTGTTAAAATGACAATTTTACAATAGTCCCTTCTTACATATGATTGTACTTTCTGATACAGTGCCCAACTTCCCCATCTCAGGGAAAATAAAATTTAAAACTGTCAAAACTTAAGACCTCCTGACCATTAGGTTTTTCTCTCAAGTCAATAATAGTTAGGGAACCTAGGAATTGACACAATTCCAGTTTCCAAGAACCACAATATTTTCCTACATTATATCTCTTCCCATGAAGAGTGCAGTGCACCTCTAAAGGGAAGTAGCAAGTGTTTAGCACAATAATTTGACAGCATTCCACAGTTTGTTTACACAAAAGGCTGAAATGTTTAAACACTCCTTTTATGATGAAGATGATTACTTAAACATTTTCAAGAAAGTCATTTACCCCATAAAGTGACAAAATTAGTCATTTACAAATACCCAGTTTTTTTCATGGCTTCTTATGATTTTAACAAATAGTTTCTCATTCTGAAACAAACAGGACATGGAATTTTTAAGCTATACCATAAAAATACGATGCTTCGTTATAGAAAAGTTTTATGTAGCAAAAATCATGTCCAAAAATTTAAAATCCTTTGAAGCACTTTCATTCTTGATGCTTAAAATGGCTAAATGTTCATAAGTGTTAAGGCCGATAGTGTGATGACAAGAGCCTGAGGGAGTATGTGGGTGGGTGGGGAGGGGGGATGTGGAGAGGGAGGAGGAGGAGGAGAAGGAGGACTCTGCAGTTCAAACAGTTCAATGACAAATGACAGCTTTTCTAATTGTTTAGTCTTCTGGAAAGATCTCTATCTTCAGAAAAGGCATTCAAAGTACAGTGAATTCTTTGTCTTAAAATTCCCAGTCCGACCACAGACCTAATAAAGATGTAAACCCTTTTAACACCCTGTTATTAAAGAAACGCACCATCAATAGCACTCAGGGCTATGTTGAGCTAATTTCAAAAGGATTACAGGCCATACCATGAAACAAGGAACTCTGAAGTACCAAGATGTCGACACTACAGTGTTACGAAAGCAGTCTTCAGCACCAACCGGACTAGACTTTGAAAACTACCTGTTAATTCAGAAACCCAGAAGATTTCATCAAGAAGCAGCGTGGCTCAGTGGCAAGAGCCCGGGCTTGGGAGTCAGAGGTCATGGGATCAAATCCCGGCTCCACCACTTGTCAGCTGTGTGACTTTGGGCAAGTCACTTAACTTCTCTGTGCCCCAGTTACCTCATCTGTAAAACGGGAATTAAGACTGTGAGCCCCTTGTGGGACAACCTGATCAACTTGTATCCTCCCCAGAGCTTAGAACAGTGCTTTGCACAAGTAAGCGCTTAATAAATACCATTATTATCAAGAACTAGTCGGGGAAAAAAAAGAAAAAAATTGCTAACAACAAATTGGCCTTTATAATAATAATTGTGGTATTAGTTAAGCGCTTACTATGTGCCAGGCATGGTACTTAGCGCTGGGGTGGATATAAGCAAATCAAGTTGGACATAGTCCCTGTCCCATGTGGAGCTCAAAGTCTCAATCCCCATTTTACAGAGGAGGGAACAGAGAAGAACAGTGCTTTGCACATAGTAAGCGCTTAATAAATGCCATTATTATTATTATAAGTGACTTACCCAAGGTCACAAAGCAGACAAGTGGTCTTATTCTGATGGTATTGACGCCTCTCTACCTGTTTTGTTGTCTGTCTCCCCCTTCTAGACTGTGAGCCCATTGTTGCGTAGGGACCATCTCTATATGCTGCCGATTTGTACTTCCCAAGCGCTTAGTCCAGTGCCCTGCACACAGTAAGTGCTCAATAAATACGATTGAATAAATGAATGAAGAGGTGGAGTCAGAATTAGAAGCTGCTTTCTGTTATTCCAGCCAAAAAATAAATCATGCGAAAATAAGTGATGCTCAGACTGCAAGCTCCTTGTGGGCAGAGAACATGTCTACCAACTCTGTTACACTGTCCTCTCATCACTATGATTATTTGCATGCTTACTATGTGCAGAACACTGTACTAAGCACTTGGAAGAGTACAATGCAACAGAGCAGGTAACACATTCCCGGACCAGAAGATGAGAAGCAGCGTGGCTCAGTGGAAAGAGCCAGGGCTTGGGAGTCAGAGGTCATGGGTTCTAATCCCGGCTCCACCCCTTATCAGCTGTGTGACTTTAGGCATGTCACTTCACATCTCTGTGCCTCAGTTCCCTCATCTGTAAAATAGGGATTAGGTCTGTGAGCCCCACAAGGGGCAGCCTGATCACCTTGTACCTACTCCAGCTCTTAGAACAGCGATTGAAACATAGTACGCACTTAACAAATACCATTATTATTATTATTATTAATGCTCTAGAGTTTAGAGTTCTGTACTCAATATAATAATAATAATAATAATGGCATTTATTAAGCACTTACTATTTGCAAAGCACTGTTTCAAGCGCTGATTGACTGATCCATGCAGCAGTGTTTAGTACAGACTGAAAGGGAGAGAAGTGGCGGCCGGGAGTCCAGTGAGGAGGCCAAAAATGAATCTAGCCATAGTATAACAAGAATGCAGGCCAGGGCAGTAGTAGGTTGGATGGGGAGGAATCAGTCAATCTAGTAAATTTTGCACAGGAAGAAACTGCAAAATTTTGCAGTAGATGGAATGTGACAGTTGAAAGATAATGAGGAGTTCAAGGATGAGACTAAGATTGGAAGTTTCTGGGACAAAGAGGGTGGTGGTGGTTATAACAGATAGGGAAAGTTAGGAGTGGATTTATGAAAGTAAGTAGTTCAGTGCTAGACCTGTTAAGCTTGAAGTATCTGTGGGACATAATAATAATAATAGTGGCATTTTGAAGTGCCACGCACTCTACTAAGCGCTGGGATGGATACAAGCAAATCGGGTTGGACCCAGTCAACAGGACAGCTAAGTGAAGATGTCCTGGGGGCAATTTAGATTTGGGAGATGGCAGGTTGGAGAAGAGGTCTCCCTTAAGTGGTAGATTGAGGAGTCAACACATAAAAAGAGTAGCTGAAACCAGGTGAGCAAATCACACCCCCAGTAGAGTCTAAAGACAAGGGGACTGAAACCCAGGCTTGCAGGACACCTACAGTTACATGAGAAAAAGCAGCAACATGGCTTAGAGAAGCAGACTGGCTCAATGGAAAGAGTACAGGCTTGGGAGTCAGAGGTCATGGGTTCAAATCCCAGCTCCGCCAACTGTCAGCTGTGTGACTTTGGGCAAGTCAACTTCTCTGTGCCTCAGTGACCTCATCTGTAAAACGAGGATGAAGACTGTGAACCTCACGGGGGACAACTTCATCACTCTGTATCCTCCCCAGCACTTAGAACAGTGCTTTGCACATAGTGCTTAATAAATGCCATTATTATTATTATTATTATTTTGTGGATAGAGCACGGGCCTGTGAGTCAAAAGGCCACAGGTCCTAATCCCAGCTCCGCCACTTGGCTGCTGTGTGACCCTGGGCAAGCCACTTCATTGGGCCTCACTTCCCTCATCTGTAAAATGGGGATTAAGACCGTGAGCACCACGTGGGACAGAGACTGTGTCCAACCCGATCTGCTTGTATCCACCCCAGTGCTTAGTACTGTGCCTGGTACATAGTAAGTGCTTAACAAAATACTATAATTATGAGAAGGTGCAGTCAGACAGGAGACAAGAATGTGCAAAGCAGTGTCCTAGGTGCAGTCAGACAAGTTAGCATCACATCAGCAAAACCAAGGCCTAGAAGTGTTTCGATGAGGACGGAATGGTCTTCGTTCTCCGGACGGATCCGGGGGGAAGAGAACTGGTCTACACAATCAAAGGCCGCTGAAAGGTCAAGGAGGATTAGGACACCCTAGAGCTCCTTATGATTATAAGGAGGTCATTGGTGAGCTAAGAGTACACCATCCATGTGGAAAACCTGATTGAAGACAGGTGACAGAGAGCAGTGGTGTGGCTTCATGGAAAAAGCACGGGCTTGGGAGTCAGAAGACGTGGGTTCTAATCCTGGCTCTGCCAATTGTCTGTTGTGTGACCTTGGGCAAGCCACTTAACTTCTATGTGCCTCAGTTTCCCCATCTGTAAAATGGGGATGAAGACTGTGAGACCCACGTGGGACAACCTGATCACCGTGTAACTACTTAGGGCTTAGAACAGTGCTTGGCACATAGCAAGTGCTTAACAAACATTATTATTAAATGGAGGCAGTGGGTCTACATTACTTGTTCCTGGAGTTTGGATAGGAATGAGAGAAGGGAGAGAGATGGGAATATAGCTGGAGAGAGCTATAGGATCAGCAGAGAGTGTTTTTAGTATATGGGAGACGTAAGTATGTCCTACCTCCAGCCTGAAATGCCCTCCCTCCTCAAATCCACCAAACTTGCAGACTTCCCCCCTTCAAAGCCCTACCGAAAGCTCACCTTCTCCAGGAGGCCTTCGCTAACTAGGCTCCCCTTTTCCTCTGCTCCCCCTCCCCATCACCCCTTTGCCCTACTCCCTTCCCCGTCCCACAGCACTTGTGTATCTGTGTACGTATTATCATTACATTAATGATTTGTATAAAGTGATAATTTGTATTTATAATGATTTTACTGATGCCTGTTTACTTGTTTTGACGTCTGTCTCCCCCCTTCTAGACTGTGAGCTCACTGTGGGGAGAGATTGTCTCTATTTGTTGCTGAATTATACCTCCCAATCGCTTAGTACAGTGCTCTGCACACAGTAAACACTCAATAAATACGATTGATTGAACGAATGAATGAATGAAAGTATGTTTGAAGCAAAAAGGAAGAAGTGTGACCTAGTGAAGAGAGCACAGGCCTGAGAGTCAGAAGGACCTGGGTTCTAATCCTGGCTCTGCCACTTGTCCTCTATGTGACCTTGAGCAAGTCATTTCTCTTCTCTGTGCCTCGTGACCTCATCTGTAAAATGGGGATTAAGACTGGGAACCCCATGAGAAACAGGGACTGTGTCCAACCTGATTAGCTTGTATCTTCCCCAGTTCTTAGTACAGTGCCTGGCACATAGCACGCGCTTGCACATAGAGAAGCAGCGTGGCTCAGTGGAAAGAGCCCGGGCTTTGGAGTCAGAGGTCAAGGGTTCAAATCCCAGCTCTGCCACTTGTCAGCTGTGTGACTGTGGGCAAGTCACTTCACTTTTCTGTGCCTCAGTTCCCTCATCTGTAAAATGGGGATTAAGACTGTGAGCCCCCCGTGGAACAACCTGATCACCTTGTAACCTCCCCAGTGCTTAGAACAGTGCTTTACACATAGTAAACGCTTAATAAATGCCATTATTATTATGCACTTAAATATCACAATTATTATTGTTATTACAGAAAGGAGTCAGAGTGAAAAGTTTAAGATAGTCAGGGAGGGCAGTTGGGGGATAGGCCTTTAGGATATGGATTAACAACCTTTTCTTGCAGCAGAGCCAAACAAAATGAAAACTTTCAGTTTTGCTGCTGTTGCCAAGAACCAATCATACCATTTATAAACCCCCAGATGACAATTTCATTCTGTCAGACTGAACATGATGCAATGTGGAAGATATTGGGTCCATTGTTGCTTAATGGTCTCAGCTGTTGTCGCCCGTGGGGACAGGAGGGGCCAATTTCAACTACATGTCTACAGAAGAGCACACCGCACGATAACCACATTTGAGGAACATAATACGGTTGCACTGTGGGGTAAGCCTGAGGCAGACAAACCCACAATTTACGAGCATCACATGAGAGAGAAAATAGCTTCTGCTACATCATGGAAATTGTGTTCTTGAAGAGCATGATATAACAACTACTGATTTCACTGGGAATGAATGGCTTAGGAGGTAGATGGTTTTAAGGTATCACCTCGACTGACGTTTTTGGATAGCAATTTTCAACTGACGGTTTTTGATACAAATTCCTACATGGTGATGCTTTACAGCCTTGTCATTCAACATTACTTAACTGCCTTAAAACCTGTAAAAATCACAAGAATAGAAAACACTGTACAATAAGACCGAGTGATAGGCTGAGAAGAATAGCAGCATTGTATCTTGATCCATGGGGTGAACACAACCATTTTATTCTTAAGCCATAGATAATTGTCCAAGTTGTGAATCATGTTAACCCAGAACAGACTAGCGTTAAGGGAAGAATGTTCCCTATTCTTCTATCACGTTCAACCCAAATTGGGCAGTGAAAACACGTGATAACAGAAATTTATATTTTTATGAAGAATTATTACCAAATGTCATTAAGTCATTTCCAATTCATAGCGATTCTGTGGACATATTTTCTCCAGGACGACCTATCTTCGGCCACAATCCGTAACCTTGTTAACAGTTCTTCCATAATCACTATGGTTTGTAACCATCTAGCTGCTGTCTGCCTCATGTCTTCCCTGGACTTTTCTTTGGATTAGTGTCTTCTCCAGAAAATAAACAATGTATAATCTTAGGAAAAGGATTGTAGCTTAGTGTTGGTTTCTGACTTTAAAATAATAATATGATATTGGATTACATAATAAAAATAATAATTATGATGAAGGGGTTTAATCACTTGCTATATGCCAACCACTGTACTAAGAGCCGTGGTTCACACACAACAATCATATATTGGACAGAGTCCCTGTCCCACAATGGGCTCAAATCTAAGAGAAAGGGAGACAAAGCATTTCATTCCCATTTTACAGATGAAGAAACCAAAGCACAGAAAAGTTAAGTGATTTCCCCATAGTCACAAACCTGTCAAGTAGTAAAGCCAGGGCTAGAATCTGGCTTTAACAACTCTCAACCTTGAACTCTTTCCACTCAGGGAAAGAATATTAGACTGGGAATCAGAAAACTTGGTTTCTACTCACTGCTGCTGACTGCAAGGCTTTAGGTAAGCCAATTCTGGGTCTCTGTTACCTTTTCTGCAATTTAGGAACCATAATACCTTTCCCTATATTTTTTACAAGGATATCAGACATGATTTGTGTGAAAATTCTTCAGAAGATGCCATAGAACACACCCCCTCTAGACTGTGAGGTTATCACGGGCAAGGGCTGTGTCTGTTGTTACACTGTACTCTCCCAAGGGCTTAGTACAGTGCTTTGAACTCATTAAGCAATCAAAAACTATGACTGAATGAATGAATCTTATTTCAGTATCATCTGGGCTCCTGAAGAAAAAAAACTGGGTGACATTAAGTTGTTTAAATATGCTATATTGAGCGAATTGGTTTTAACTCATGTCACTAGTTACTCCTCACAACTACACTTTTAAATGGGCGTATTACACCCTCCACACTGCAGATAAAGGAAAAGGTCAAACCAAGAAAAATTAAAACACGGCCCCACAGTCATGATCACATTAGTGGAAAAATAAACTTATGTGTTTCACCTTTGAAGTTATCAAGGCACAATAGATTTTTTTAAAAAAAAGTTAATACGGAATCTGAAATCATAGTCATCAGCAGGAAACAGAAGTAAAAGCTGTCCAGTTTAACCTACCGATCTGTCCTTAATTCACCCCACTTCGTACGACATTGTAGGGCTCTTATTCAAGTGACAGAGCTAAAAATTGAACATGGAAGAGATGTCGGCCGAGATAACTTCTTCCAGATGTCAAAAATCCAAGACTTTAAATGAAATTTAAGAATGGAATTAACAAAACACTTCATTATGTGTAATAACCTGAAATGGGCTACAGGGCAAAGGTGCCAAGGCAAACTATGATGATTGGGGGGAAAAAAATAAACCACTATCATGACACACCTTATTGCAAGTGTATGGTCAAAAAGAATGTAATCAAGTGGGACAACCTCTTGCCCTGAATACTGCTCAAATTATATAGGAATATTTTCTCAAATATGAAGCTTGTTTTAAACACTGAAACAAAAAGGTTTTCAGAGGACTTTTACAGAGTAGCATGGAAAATGCTCCTTTCCTATGATGTGGCATGCCCTTTTCTCTGATACTGGTTATATTTAGCTGCTCAATACAAAACTAAAGCACTACAGTTTGGCACAAAGTGTCAGCGTTTCAGTTAACCTGGGATTCTGAGTTCAGGGACCACTGATCGACAGCCCAGATGGTTTGGATTGCTGCCTGCAGGGCAGGACTTGAGCTTTCCGTTCGCTCTCTTTATTTTCAGCTATTCTATGAATTAAAACATTACTGCAATCAAGTTAACTATATCAACATTACAACTGTTTTTCATCAAGACATGGGGGGAAAAAAGCATTTTTAAAGGAAATGATGTACTGCAAATATACAATGTACTATATACCAAAATAGGAGTCGATTCAGTTGAGAATCAATACCTAAAAATTTCCCAGTGAAGGTTCAAATTGTCTTAGGTGACACTTTGAAGTTATTCTCTTTGTGTCACTTTTTCAGAAGACACTTTACGTGCAAAGAATATATAATATTAACAATGGAATACTCAAACATATTTTGGTTTTCATCTTCTTCCTATAAAGGAGAACCAAGTGGTATCTTCTCATCTGAATATCTATCAGATGTTTACCAGTAAGTATCATGAATTAACCATGCAGCAAAAAAAAAAGAACCAATTCCTTTATATCCATGATTTAATATCCCCCTTCTAGACTGTAAACTCATTGTGGATAGGGAAGGTGTCTACCTACTCTATTATACTGCACTCTCCCAAGTAGTAGTAGTAATAATAATAATAATTATGGTACTTATTAAGCACTGACTCAGTGCAAAGTACTGTTGTAAGGGCTGGAGTAGAAACAAGTTAATCAGATTGGACACAACCCCTGTCTCACATTCATTCATTCAATCGTATTTATTAAGCGCTTACTGTGTGAACAGCACTGTTACTGTGTGCAGAGCACTGTACTAAGCACTTGGGAAGTACAAGTTGGCAGCATATAGAGACGGTCCCTACCCAACAATGGGCTCACGGTCTTAATCCCCATTTTACAGATGAAGGAACTGAGGCCCAGAGAACTGAAGTGACTTGCCCATAGTCACACAGCTGACAAGTGGCGGAGCCGGGATTTGAACCGATGACCTCTGACTCCAAAGCCCGGGGTCTTTCCACTGAGCCATGCTGCTTCATGCTCGCAGTACAGTGCTCTGCATACTGTAACCACTCAACACACACCATTGCTGACAAGCCCGTGCTCTATCCACTAAGCCACGCTGTTGCATGCTCGCAGTACAGTGCTCTGCATACTGTAACCACTTAATACATACCATTGCTGACTATGGCTCACACCTCATTTCCAAACCCAAGAAAGGGACAGGAAAAGTGATTAAATTCATCCATTCAATTGGATTTACTGAACGTTTACTATTTGCAGAGCACCGTACTAAGCACTTGAAAAGTGCAATTCGGCAACAAATAGAGACAATTCCTACCCAACAACGGACTTGGATTAATTTATTCATTCAATCATATTTATTGAGCACTTACTGTGTGCAGCGCACTGTACTAAGCGCTTGGGAAGTACAAGTTGGCAACATAGAGAGACGGTCCCTACCCAACAGTGGGCTCACAGTCTAGAAGATGCATTTCTGTGACAGAACAGTAGGGCCCTACAAATGCATGGCAGGATTAGGGGCACCCAACAGACAGGAGCCTAACATCTCCAACCACATCTGTTATGCATTTATAATAAAAATAATGGTATTTATTAAGCACTTACTATGTGCAAAGCACTGTTCTAAGCGCTGGGGGGGATACAAGGTAATCAGGTTGTCCCACAGGGGGCTCACAGTCTTAATCCCCATTTTACAGATGAGGCAACTGAGGCACAGAGAAGTTAAGTGACTTGCCCAAAGTCACACAGCTGACAATTGGTGGAGCCGGGATTTGAACCCCTGACCTCTGACTCCAAAGCCCGTGCTCTTTCCACTGAGCCACGCGGCTTCCCATTTATATATAAACCTCTAAAATTAGACGACTACAGTGGACATCTTCACCTGAACTTACCCAACGCTTCAACCTTTGAAGACAATGAAAATCTTCATTGAACCCAAGCATCATTTCATTAAAATATCTTGTGGATAAAAGGCAAAACCAAATCACAATCAATTCCAGCCAGGTTAGAGATGTGGGAAGGAGAGGCTCAAGCTACAGCCACACGTCAGCAATGGTGGGGGATAGAGAGAAAACCAGAAAAAACATCAGGCCTAGACAGATGTGCCTTAGTGGCCAGAGAGTCAGAAGGACCTGGGTTCTAATTCCGCTCTGCCACTGGTCTGCTATGTCACTTCTCTGTGCCTCAGTCACCTCATCTCTAAAATGGGGATTAAAACTATGAGTCCCATGTGGGACACCGACTAATTTTTTTTAAAGCTTTCACCCCATTTTATTAACGATTCCCACTTCTGGTATAAAAAGCAGCAAATATTTCAGGAAACAAGGACCACACAAGCAGTTTACACATTTAAACAGGTGTGGTATGACAGTTTTTGCAGAGCAGGAGGTTATTAATACATGGAGTATTAATTAAAGTCTCAACCAAAGTTGTTGAGACTTTGGTAAACTACTACTTGGAAAGGCTCAAATTGAAGTCCCCGGTGTTTTTTAATTTTGTACAAATTAGTAGTATAAAGTATATGAACCCCTCCACCCATCTCAATTACAGGGCAAATTATCCAAAGAGCCAAAACAGAGGACAAAATGGACTCATTTATCACAAAAGGAAAAAAAATGGGAGGAAAAGGCAGGTAATAGACAATCTTTCCACATTTAGATCATCTGTAGTCATATTTGTAGTTGTTAGCTACAGTTGGTTATGTCTTCAACTTTTCTCAAAAGTCCCCTATATAATTTAGCCCCAAATTAGCCAACCCCTCTCATTTCTCATTTTAGACTGTGAGCCCACTGTTGGGTAGGGACTGTCTCTATATGTTGGCAATTTGTACTTCCCAAGTGCTTAGTACAGTGCTCTGCACATAGTAAGCACTCAATAAATACGATTGATGATGATGATGATTTCCAAATACCTACTGATTTCAAAGTTGCTATCACTTTCTCTAACTTTACACATCTTCGGATGGAAATGCAGTTCATCGAAGTGGCATTTCTTCTCACCAATCCGCTTGAAGCTGCTTTGGCCTACCCTAGCTCATGACCAAGTCTCTTCAAAACCAACTCCGACAGATTCAGATGCAGTCAGAATGCTGAGGGGACTGATTTTCTGGGCCTAAATTCCTAGTAAAGTCATGTAAATATCTAATGCTAACTATAGATTATAAATTATGTATTTATATTATTGTCTGTCTCCCTTTCTAGACTGAAAGCTCGGTATGGGTAGGGAATGTGTCAGCTTATTCCGTTGTACTGAACTCTCCCAAGTGCTCAGTGTACAGTGCTATGCACACAGTAAGTGCTCAATAAATACCATTACTTGCTTGGCTGATGTTACTGGCATGTCAGAATAAACTATTTCGTAAATGAGATGAAGTCAGGCCTGCAGAGAACTAAATATTCTTGCATTTGGACAGGGCGTCCAGCTCTACATCCCATTTCTTTGTCTGCCTGCTGGGACCGATTTAAGGAGGAGACTGCAGAAAGGGGATTAAGACCAGGTTGGGATGTCACACGTGACCCCCCCCTTTGCCCAGTGCATCAATGCCACCACACTCCCCACCCCCTAATCCTCAAGGAGTTCCAATACAAAAGCCTTCCACACCAGGCTGGATGAATGGCCAAGAGCTCTAGATGTGTGAGATTCAAACAAGAGAGGGAAAGGATGAGGATTTATGCTTGTGTGCTTCCTCTAGGGCTCTCTGAAGGCCAGCACGAGTGGCCCATTTGGATGGAAATAAGGAAGAGCTACAGTTGTGACCAAGCTAGTTTTCTTGGTTAAAAAAATAAGGATGAGCCCTGAATGGGCCAATTCATTGGCTAGGTAGAGGTTGTTCAAATTCTTTTTTCCAACAGCTCATGAGAAATATAGCTCCTCTCACCCATTCATTCATTCAGTCGTTTTTATTGAGTGCTTAGTGTGTGCAGAGCACTGTACTAAGCGCTTGGAAAGTATAATTCGGCAACAGATAGAGACAATCCCTACCCACGAATGGGCTCACAACCCACACAGCCTGCATCGGCACCATCTGTTCCAAAGAGCATTTGATTGCCTTGGTGTTAGTATCCTTTCTGGTCCTCTGGATTCTTCTACTGCCCGATTTCTTCCTCCTCATTCTGTCTCTCCTAATCTCCTCCACGACTCCTCTCTTACTTTATGAGTAATAATAATGATGGTATTTGTTAAGCGCTTACTATGTGCCAAGCACTATTCTAAGTGCTGAGCAAGAGTAAGAGATTCAGGTAATCTTTAGTTCCAACCTATCCCTTCTCCCCCTGCAACTGACCCTCCCTTGCAGTAAAATCTATCAATAGCATTAACTGAGTGCTTACTGTGTACAGAGCACTGAACTAAGCGCTTAGGAAGCTACAACTGGGTTGAGATCCCTACCCAAGAGGACTTTACAGTATAGGGGGGAGAAAGACAGTAAAATGAATCACAGCAAGGGGAAACAGAGTGTAAAGATACATACCTAAGTGCTTTGAGGTGAATATTAAGTGCTTAAGGGGTACAGATCTGAGTCCAGAAGTAATGCAGAGAGGAAGGTGGATGGGGGGAAAATGAGGGGTTAGTCGAGGAAGGCTTCTTGGAGGAGGTATGATTTCAGGAGGGCTATGAAGGTGGGAGCATAGTGGTCTGTTGGATATCTAAGGGGAAGGAGTTCCAGGCTCAAAGGAGGACAGGGACAAGGGATCTGCAGAAGAATAAACAAGACAGAGGTACAGAGAATAGGTTGGCTTTAGGGCAGTCAAGTGTGCAAGCTGGGCTACAGGAGTTCAACAAGGTAAGGTGGGGTGGAGAGACCTGATTGAGGGACTTAAAGAACATGGTATAAGGAGTTTATCTGATGTGCAGATGGATGAGCTGTTAAGACCTCAGGTTTCAACATAGACATAGTAAAATATTATTAGCCCAGGGTAAGATGCTAAGCAAGCATTGTGGGGGAGTGACCAAACCATAGTTGAAGCTACCTTGTGGCTCTATGAACTCGTTTTGTACTGTAATATACGTTGGCATCATTGTGGTGCTGTTCTGTTTACAGGGAGAAATATACTTGATAAAGGTCAGTTCATGCATAGTACATAGACTATTCAAGTTGGTTGCACTGTCAACTCTCTATACTGTGAGCTCATTTGGGGCAGGGACTGTGCCTGTTTGTTGCACTGTATTCTCTCAAGCGCTCAGTACAGTGCTTTGCACACGGTAAGTACTCAATAAATATCTCAGAGCCGGAGGAAATACTGTTACTGATGTTCATTTAGCTTTAATTCTATTTGTTCTGATGACTTGACACCTGTCCACATGTTTTGTTGTCTGTCTCCCCCTTCTAGACTGTGAGCCCGTTGTTGGGTAGGGACTGTCTCTATATGTTGCCAACTTGTACTTCCCAAGCGCTTAATACAGTGCTCTGCACACAGTAAGCGCTCAATAAATACGACAATGAATGAATGAATGAATAAATAATGGCATGAGAAGAATTTCTAAGTCACAACTATTGATCTTGGGCAAAAACTGCCTGAAAAGTGGATGATTTAGAGAACAGGCAGCACGTGACAGGTACAGGTCAACAAGCGCTTAGTACAGTGCACTGCACACAGTAAGCACTCAATAAATATCATTAAATGAATAAGATACGGTCAGTAGAAGGTTGGATCTTTCCATTCTGAAGCATCTAATTTTAGGAAATCTGGGGCTTCTTAGTCTTTGAATAGTATGGTACTGGAAATTCCCTTGAAAACAAACACGGCTGACAAGCAACATACAACTTCAACTACAACTGCCATAGTTCCGGGATATTTAATGTAGCTCCACCTGTAAGGTTGCTCATAACATTATCATATACAGAAAGATTCCTCCCAGTGAAGCCTTGGATTTCACAGTTTCAACAAGAGCTTACAACACTTCTGCTTAATAAGCGTTTTCAGTGCCTTTGGTGGAAAACAAGCAAGTCTCTTTGGACTTCAAAATGACTTCTGAGGCGAGGAGAAACACTGTCACTCTCAAGGTGATTGGTGGGTGGGGAAACCAAGAGTCTTCAGCCTTTCTGTTCTAATTTCACCTGTCACAGAATCTTTGAAATCCAAAGTTATCAAACAAGAGATGATTTTGTGCAGTTAGGCCACCTAAAGAATGGGTGATATCACTCAATGCTATTTTCTCCTTAGGAAGGACTGAAACGACCCTATCAGTCCTTCCAACTGAATCACTGAAAGAAACCTCCTCCAAAGTAAACTGAAACCCCCATTTTAACTTGTCCAGACAAAAGGGTCTAAAGGAAAAACAAATCACTCCAACATGCCTTTACTAGGGCAAAAACTTCAATGACTTATGGTTTGAAGACTACAGATGGTAGTTCAGGAGTGCAGCTTCCATCAAAGAGTGAATGGCCGCTAAACATCTGAGAAAGATCTTGGAGGAAACTCATTTGATGCTAAATGACTTAAAAAGGTATTGTGAGCACATGTGATTGGAAATTAGATAAATGAATATCTGTGAAGACAAAAGCTGGAACATCATACACCAATGAACCACAACTGATTGTAAATAATATGGCTTACAGGATTCTGATGAAACAGTAACAGCAATGCAAAGCAAAGGTCACTGGTTTTGCATTAAAATGCTAGAAATAATATACCGTGGGTTTTGGTTTGAAACCTGAGGGAGACTAGAGGCATAGAATCTGAAATACCCTACATACATTGTACAAGTTTATCAGCAGCCCTAAATTACTGAAGGAGAGCACACCTCCTCCAGGAGGCCTTCCCAGACTGAGCCCCCTTTTTCCTCTCCTCCTCCCCATCTCCCCCACCCTACCTCCTTCCCCTCCCCACAACACCTGCATGTTTGTACAGATTTATTACTTTTTGACTTGTACGTATTTACTATTCCATTTATTTTGTTAATGATGTGCATATAGCTTTATTGCTCTTTATTCTGATGACTTGACACCTGTCCACATGTTTTGTTGTTGTCTGTCTCCCCCTTCTAGACTGTGAACCCGTTGTTGGGTAGGGACCGTCTCTATGTTGCCAACTTGTACTTCCCAAACACTTAGTACAGTGTTCTGCACACAGTAAGTGCTCAATAAATATGATTGAATGAATGAATGAAATGAAGGATCATACTCATAGCTACTTGGGCTCTTGGCTGCTGAACAGACAATCAAAGATAAACCCAGAGAGGGGAAAAAAAGGAAGGGAAGAGCAAAAATATAAAGGTTAAAAAAAAGTTTTTCTCCTGTGAATTCACACTTTCAGTGAAGCAGGATTAGGAGACAATCCAGACTTTGACAACAAAGTAGTATCTCCTAACCAGCTGACTGTATTTTTCTTTTATCTGCCTTTTCAAGATTCAACCAACGGTCTTTACTGAGCACTTACTGTGTACAGAGCACTGTACTAAGCACTTGGGAAAGTACAATACAAGAGAGTTGGTAAATAGGCTCCCTGCCCACATTGAGCTTACAGTCTGAAAGGGGAAACAGATATTAATATAAATAATTTATACAATACAATTTATAGATATGTAATAATTGTGGTAGTGGTTAAGCACTTACTATGTGCCAGGCACTGTACTAAGCGCTGGGGTGGATACAAGCAAATTGGGTTGGACACAGTCACTGTCCCATATAGAGCTCAGTCTTAATCCCCATTTTACAGATAACAGACCCAAAGAAGTGAATTGACTTGTCCAAGACCACAAAGCAGGCAAGTGGCAGTCATTCATTCATTCAATTGTATTTACTGAGGCAGAATTGGAACCCATGACCTTCTCACTCCCAGGCCTGTGCTCTCTCTACTAAGGCAAGCTGCTGCTGCAAAATCCTGTGGGGTTGAGGGTGGGGCAACTACCAAAGGCCCAGAGGTCAATAAGTAAAAAAAGTACAAGTTACTCCCTGCTTTTGCATTACTTGTAACCAGCCCAAATGTAAATTTGCGGCAGGTTGCTACTCATTCAGAAGCAGTGTGGCTCAGTGGAAAGAGCACGGGCTTTGGAGTTAGAGGTCGTGGGTTCCAATCCCAGCTCTGCCACTTGTCAGCTGTGTGACCTTAGGCAAGTCACTTCACTGGGCCTCAGTTACCTCATCTGTAAAATGGGGATTAAGACTGTGAGCCCCACGTGGAACAAACCCATTACTTTGTATCTACCCCAGCGCTTAAAAGAATGCTTGGCACATAATAACTGCTTAACAAATACCATCATTATTATTATTATTATCTCTGCTGGCCAGAGAAGCCCCACGCTGCCCTCATCCTTCTTCACTGAGAGGGTGGCCAGGTCCTTATCCCAGTTACTTGTCCGACAGCTAGCCCTCCTAAATTCCTTGAGATTATGACCGTCTGGCTTCTCTCTGCCCCTCAGAAAGCATCACAAGTTACTATTCCTTCTCAACTTTTTTCTTTTACACAATATGCTTTCAATTCATACCAAAACGGTCTCTTGAGAAAACCGAATGCCATTTAAAAAATTCAAAATAATTTAATTCTGCTTCCTTCTCGGGCTCTGAGTAACCAAAACAAGTACAGCATGGAGTAATGGATAAAAAATGGGGCTGGGTGTCAGAAGTTAATGGGTTATAATCCCAGCTCCACCACTTGGCTGTTGTGAGCCCCACATGGGTCAGAGACTGTTTGCAACTCAATTTGCTTTTATGGTACAGTGGTACATATGGTACAATATGGTACAATGCTTGGTACAGTGCCTGACACATAGTAAGCGCTTAAATACCACCTTTAATATCATTATTATATACTTTCTTCTATTCTCCAAGACCAGACTTGTGTGTTCTCAAACCTCTTGTACAGAGCACCCTGGAATTCCTGTAGCTGCTGTCCCTCTCTCCCGGAATGGATCCCATCCCATCCACTCCATCCCGTAGGGAACTGCAATTCGGACCTAGTCCGATGCCCAGCAAGGTCCCAACTGGCATCTGGGAGATTAAAAGAAGGAAAGCGTGGAAGGCAAGGACGCATATTCAGGCCTGGCTCTTGTCCCCATAACTCTATTAAGAATTTCTAGTCTCAGCAGTAATAATAACTGGGGTAGTTGCTAAGTACTTACACTGTGTCAAGCACTGTACTAAACACTGAGATAGACAGAAGATAATTAGGTCAGAAAAATTCCCCTTAATACATGGGGCTGACCACCTAAGTGTAAGGGAGAGCAGGTACTGAAACTCCATTTTACTGATGAGAAAACTGAGGCACAGAGAAGGTAAATTACTTGCCTAAGGTCACCCAGCAGGCAAGTGGTAGAGCCAGGATTAGAACACAGGCCCATGCTCCTGCCACTAGGCCACAGCGTTTCTCTGGCACAACAATTTCAACATATGTGTGTGATCTCTAGGGTCCAGGTCTGCCCTTGAGACACCAGATGTCCTAGACTTACATATCAGCTCAATAAATATCCTTACTACTACTATCATATTTATTGAGCGCTTACTGTGTGCAAAGCACTGTACTAAGTGCTTGGGAAGTACAAGTTGGCAACATATAGAGACAGTCCCTACCCAACAGTGAGCTCACAGTCTAAAAGGGGGAGACAGAGAACAAAACCAAACATACTAACAAAATAAAATAGAATAGATATGTACAAGTAAAATAAATTAATAGAGTAATAAATATGTACAAACATATACACAGGAAAGTATCTTAGTGGAAAGAGCACGGGGTGGGGAGTCAGACGCCATGCTTTCTAATCCCAGCACCGCCACTTGTCAGTTGTGTGACTTTGGGCAAGTCACTTCACTTCTCTGTGCCTCAGTTCCCTCATCTGTAAAATGGGAATTAAGATTGTGAGCCCCACGTGGGACAACCTCGTTACCTTGTATCTACACCAGCACTTAGAACAGTGCTTGGCACAGAGTAAGCGCTTAACAAATACCATCTTTATTATTATTCGTAAAGCGCTGACTACGTGCCCAACACTGTCCTGAGTGCCGCGGCAGATTCAAGATACCACTACTACTACCAGACTGAATCGGCATCATGGGCGAACGCTAGCGAGGACCCTCCTCTCCCCTCCAGAGCAGAATCTTAGCCATCTGTCACAAATACTTGCTTTACATTTGTGACATCTGACCTCTCGCTGAATGCACCACAAAATTCAAATTTCACATACCATGCAAGCAGGAAATCTGATCATTCCAGCAGTAGCCACCTGCAAAGTCCAATATCAAATACTAGTTCTGGGCTGCACAGAGTCATGTGCTACAAATCTTTTTCTGCAGCCTCTACAATTAGTCCTAATTTGCGTCTTCTAAAACGTGTTTCTTATGGGACATCTGGCCTTGAATCTTCCACCTTAGCATTGAAAAAATACTTAATGTCTGGATTCGTCCCCCACCCCCAAGTAAGGAATACTGCATGGGTGGCATAATCAAGTGCAGATTTTCCTAAAAATAAATCTTTAAATTCCAAGAATACATTGATTCTCACTACAACCCATTGAAACATTACACTTATATGCTATAGTGCAAAAGAGTTCACTATAATCATAATAACTTTAATCATATATTTCCAAAATTGTGTTGCTAAATATCCAGGTCCGCTTAGTTTTGCCAGAATGCGTGTTTTCACTATGTGTTTTGGACAGACCATGAAAGCAGAAATGGGAAAGATTCTTCCGACGACACACATCTGTCTGGACCCCATGTGACAAGGTGTTAGAACAAATGGTCTCATGCACGTGCACAGCCTCAAACACAGGACAACTATTATAGCACAAATTTTCCTTCACGCAGGTTAAGAAGATGATTTCCACAGTTTAGGAGAACTGGGTAGACATTCAGCACACATGGAATTTCCACAAAAGCCTGTTTTCTCCCCCTTCCCCCTCCGCCTAAAATAAAGCATTCTAAAAGTGGAAGAAGCACTCAAGAAAGAAAAGGCATTTTGATGAAAGAATAAGCTTACAATTATACCTTCTGTATAATGCCCCTAAAAATTAAGGATATTATCAATGTCAAATAATAATATTTCAATAACAGCATTGCTGAATTTTATGCAGTTTTCTAAGAAGCCCTAAAATTTATTCTCAAAAATAAAAACAATTTTACATATACTCATTTCAAATTTTCTTAAAAATGAATAAACAACAAATAGTTGGATTACATAATGAAACTAAAAAAACATCTTCTATCATATACTAGTATGATGGGCAGTGCCAAAACACAAACTCAAGTCAAGAAAGGTATTTCTTGGGTTGTAGAGAAGAAAAACAGTTAAAATGGTATGAGCTCTTGAGATTTTTCTGCTGCCTACCCCAAGAAAAACTGGAAGAGAAAATAACTGACCAGCATTTCACCTAAAGAGAAGAATAAGGGGTCAACAAACTCCGGAGAGATTGGAAAAGAAATACGGTTAGCAGGTAAAATCAGTTTCATTCAAAAAACTACAAGAAACTTTGGTAAAATAATATACATCTCACCGTAATTGAAATACAGCAAGATATATTTTATCCGGATTTTGATACACCATTTGGATTAATTGGTGCTAAACTAGTATTTGCCCCTACTCAACCCAGCAGCAGGCCCCACTCAAATTATACGTCTGGGGAATTTGCACCCATGTTAATGGTGCTGGGGCTACATTACATGAAATCTACAATAAAAATGACCCTCAAAAGCTACATTCAAAGAGTTTACTGAGTGGCTGCTTCCTCAAAGACAGGAATGAGGTCAAATAATTGTGACCAAAACTTAGCCATCTTACAAAAGCACCCCCAGGTCTCAAATAAGCTTCAGTTGGTTACCCATTCATAAGAATAATACCAATTACCACTATTTTCTTCTTCTTTTTTGATGGTATTTGTTAAGCGCTTAACTTTATGCCAAGCACTGTTCGAAGCGCTGGGGAGGATACAAGGTGATCAGGTTGTCCCACGTGGGGCTCACTATCTTAATTCCCATTTTAGAGATGAGGTACCTGAGGCACAGAGAAGTGAAGTGACTTGCCCAAAGTCACACAGCTGACAACTGGCAGAGCCGGGATCTGAACCCATGACATCTGACTCCGAAACCTGGGCTCTTTCCACAGAGCCACACTGCTTCCTAAGTGAGCCCCTTCCTTCCTCTCCCTCTCGACCCCCTCTCCATCCCCCCATCTTACCTCCTTCCCTTCCCCACAACACCTGTAGATATGTATATATGTTTATACATATTTATTACTCTATTTATTTATTTTACCTGTACATATCTATTCTATTTACTTTATTTTGTTAGTATGTTTGGTTTTGTTCTCTGTCTCCCCGTTTTAGACTGTGAGCCCACTGTTGGGTAGGGACTGTTTCTATATGTTGCCAACTTGTATTTCCCAAGCGCTTAGTACAGTGCTCTGCACACAGTAAGCGCTCAATAAATACGATTGACTGATTGATTGCTTACTGTGAGTCAGGCACTGAACTAAACACAGGGGTCGATACAAGATGATCAGGTTGGACACAGTCTCTGTCCCACATGGGGCTCATATTCTAAAGGGGAGGGAGAACAGGAATTTAATCCCTATTTTACAGATGAAGAAATTGAGGCCCAGAGAGGTTAAATGACTTGCCCAAGGTCACACAATAGGTAAGTGGAGCCCACATACAAGGGCAAGTCTGTCAACCTCACATTTTAAGAATGATACATTCTTCAGACATGCAGAATGATAGATTCCTCACCTGTAATCCATCTTTGAGCTTCAGTATGCACTCCATTGTATTGATAGTGATGACTACCGGCTCCGAGCCCAGTTTTGTCCATGGCACGTGGATCCGTAATTCATGAATATGACCGCTTAAAAATGTAAATGGTAATTTCAGCTCCTAAAAAAAAAAGCCCGGAAGTAAACAAAAATTAATTTCAGCTCCAAAGTGTTGTACAAAAGTCCATAAACTAAGTCTAATATTTAAAAATACACCCAACCAGATGCTGCTTTGTCACCAATAATTTGAAATGCCCTTTTCCTAGTCTCAATAGAACAGCAATGAAAATGATCAAAGTACATTTTTTCTAAATTTCTGTATCCCTTACATATTAAAAAAAAACATACATTTAGGGATTGTTTCAATTTGTTGGCGAATTGCAATAATAATAATAACAATGATGATGGTATTTGAAAAGCACTTACTATCAATCCTATTTACTGAGCACTTACTATGTGCAGAGCACTGTACTAAGCGCTTGGGAAGTACAAATTGGCAACACATAGAGACAGTCCCTACCCAACAGTGGGCTCACAGTCTAAAAGGGGGAGACAGAGAACAGAACCAAACATACCAACAAAATAAAATAAATAGGATAGAAATGTACAAGTAAAATAAATAAATAAATAAATAGAGTAATAAATATGTACAACCATATATACATATATACAGGTGCTGTGGGGAAGGGAAGGAGGTAAGATGGGGGGATGGAGAGGGGGACGAGGGGGAGAGGAGGGAAGGGGCTCACTTACTATGTGCCAAGCACTGTTCTAAGCACTGGGGTAGATACAAAAAGTTGTCCCACATGGGGCTCACAGTCTTCATCCCCATTTTCCAGATGAGGTAACTGAGGCCCAGAGAAGTTAACTGACTTGCCCAAAGTCACACAGCTGATAAGTGGAGGAGCCGGGACTAGAACCCACAGCCTCTGACTCTCAAGCCAGGGCTCTTTCCACTAAGCCATGCTGCTTCTCTTGCACTCTCCAAACACTTAGTACGGTGCTCTGCATACAGTAAGCACTCAATAAATGTGACAATTAATATATTAGTTTGCGATTAATGGTATACTGCTGATTAACAACCTTCAGGCACATTCAAGTTGTGATTAACGCCAAGCATCAGAGTCGCCTGGGGCCTTTGGCCAGAGATGTTAAGACAACTTGGTCCACCCCGGCTTGAGAGATCTTCCCAGCCAAGTCCGAGGGAAGGAGAACATCCGTCACATCAGCAGCAAGAAAAATCCGGCCAGGGCCAGAGCTGTTATTCAATCAATCAATCATATTTATTGAGCACTTACTGTGTGCAGAGCACTGTACTAAGCGATTGGGAAGTACAAGTTGGCAACATATAGAGACAGTCCCTACCCAACAGTGGGCTCACAGTCTAAAAGGGGGGCTCACAGTCTAAAAGTCTAAAAGTAATAATAATTACTATTATTCACAGTAATATCTGTTAGACTGTAAGCTCCTTATGGGCAGGGAACCTGTCTGCTAATTCTGTTGTACTGGACTCTCCTAAGCACTTAGTATGGTGCTCTGCACATAGTAAGCACATAGTGCTCAATAAATACCACTGGTTGATTGATTGTGGAGGCAGTAGCTTGGTACCACCCCTTATTCATTCATTCAATCGTATTTATTGAGCACTCACTGTGTGCAGAGCACTGTACTAAGCACTTGGAATGTACAATGCAGCAACAGAGACAGTCCCTACCCAACAACGGGCTCACAGTCTAGAAGTACAATATAACAGAGTTGGTAGACACGTTCCCTGCCAACAAGGATCTTACAGTCTAGAGTCACATCCAGCAGACCACTGCTCCTCCCATTTTCATAGCCCTTTGGAAACACACCTCCTCCAAGAAGCCTTCCATGATCAATATTTCATATTACACCCTATCTGTCCCTTAACTTCATTCATTTATTCATTTATTGAGCGCTTACCGTGTGCTACTAAGTGCTTGGGAAGTACAAGTCGGCAACATACAGAGATGGTTCCTACCCAACAATGGGCTCACAACTAGAAGGGGGAGACAGACAACAAAACAAAACATGTAGACAGGTGGCAAAACCGTCAGAATAAATAGAATTATAGCTATATGCACGTCATTAAGAACAATTTGTGGCCGACTGACCCCATGCCATCAAGGCAGAGGTGGCCACAAGACACCTTATAGGCAGGGAACGTGCCTGCTAATTCTGTTGGGACTGTACTCTCCCAAGCGCTTAGTACAGTGCTCTGCACATAGCAGGCACTCAACAAATGCCGTTGGTTGATTGGGCCCTTAGGAGGTCCAATGGCAGCATCCGTCTAAGACACGTTTTATCAGTAATCCTCTGCTTTTTCTGGCCCCTCTGTCAACCTTCAAAAGTAGAGCTACTTGAGAAGGGTGAAGGATTCGCTAAAATATGAAATTTCCTTACTTCTACATCCACTCTATAAATGCAGTAAGAATGCCGAGGGGTTATCGAGAGTTTCCAGCCTATTTAATTTTCATGGGCATAAGGGGCAGGGAGAGCTCCAGCTATAGAAAAAAACATATTTATAATAATAATACTAATAATAGTATTTCATTCATTCAATCGTATTTATTGAGCACTTACTGTGTGCAGAGCACTGTACTAAGCACTTGAGAAGTACAAGTTGGCAACATATAGAGACGGTCCCTAAGCAACAATGGGCTCACAGTCTAGAAGCGGGAGACAGACAACAAAACATGAAGACAGGTGTCAAGTCATCAGAACAAATAGAATTAAAGCTAAATAAACATCATTAACAGTATTTGTTAAGAACTTACTATGGGCCAGGCACTCCACTATGCACTGAGGTGGATACAAGCAAATCAAGTTGGACACAGTCCCGGTCCCACCTCTCAATCCCCATTTTACAGATAATGATAATAATAATGATAATGTTGGTATTTGTTAAGCGCTTACTATGTGCCAAGCACTGTTCTAAGTGCTGTGGGGGGGGATACAAGGTAATCAAGGTTGTCCCACGTGGGGCTCACAGTCTTCATCCCCATTTTACAGATGAGGGAACTGAGGCCCAGAGAAGTTAAGTTACTTGCCCAAAGTCACAAAGCTGACAAGTGGCAGAGCCAGAATTAGAATCCATGACCTCTGACTCCCAAGCCCGGGCTCTTTCCACTGAGCCACGCTGCTTACAGATGAAGTAACAGGTACAGAGAAGTGACGTGACTTGCCCAAGATCACATAGCAGACAAGTGGCGAAGTCGGGATTAGAACTCATGACCTGATTTACAGGCCCAGGTTCTAACCACTATGCCATAGTGCTTCTCACTATGCCATGTTGCTTCTCAAGGAGCAACAACAGGGAAGTTCAGCCTGTCTCCAAAGGTTCCTTCTCCATTCATCTGAGGCCATTTCTCCCAATCCTCCTGCCGGTAATAATAATAATAATGGCATTTATTAAGTGCTTACTATATGCAGAGCACTGTTCCTAAGCATTGGGGAATTTACAAGGTGATCAGGTTGTCCCATGTGGGGCTCACAGTCTTAATCCCAATTTTACAGATGAGGTAACCATAATAATAATTATTATTATTAGAAGGGTAGACAGGCATTATTATACATAAATAATAGTAATAATAATTTTGGTATTTGTTAAGTGCTTACTATGTGCCAAGCACTGTTCTAAGCACTGGGAAAGATACAAGGTAATCAAGGTTGTCCCACATAGGGCTCACAGTCTTCATCCCCATGTTACAGATGAGGAAACTGAGGCCCAGAGAAATTAAGTGACTTGCCCAAAGTCACACAGCTGACAAGTGGCAGAGCCAGGATTTGAACCCATGACCTCTGACTCCAAAGCCCGGGCTCTTTCCACTGAGCCACAGTAGGGTCTCCCCTTCTCACACTGCCCTCATATCTTGCCATCTATCAATCAATGGTATTTACTGAGCACTAACTCTGTGTAGAGCATTGTACTAAGTGCTCGCAAGAGTATGGTACAACGGAATTAGCATACACATTCCCTGCCCGCAATAAACTTAGTCTGGGGAAGGGGAGACAAACACTAATTTTTTTAAAAAATGGCATTTATTAAGCGCTTACTATGTGCAGAGCACTGTTCTAAGCACTGAGCACTGTTCTAATTTAAATGTCTAGTGACTGCATTTATATATGTTTATATATATTTATATGTTTGTACATATTTATTATTCTATTTATTTATTTTACTTGTACATATCTATTCTATTTATTTTATTTTGTTAGTATGGTTGGTTTTGTTCTCTGTCTCCCCCTTTTAAACTGTGAGTCCACTGTTGGGTAGGGACTGTCTCTATATGTTGCCAACTTGTACTTCCCAAGCACTTAGTACAGTGCTCTGCACACAGTAAGCGCTCAATAAATATGATTGATGATGATGATGATGCATTTTAACGTTTTATGAAATAATGATAATAATAATAATTCTGATATTTAAGTGCTTACTGTGTGCCAGGTACTATGCCAAGTGCTAGGGTGGATATAAGCAAAATCAAGTTGGACACAGTCCCCGTCCTTCTTGGGGCTCACAGCCTCAATCCCCATTTTATGGATGAGGAAACTGAGGCACAGAGAAGTAGAGTGACTTGCCCAAGGTCACAGAGCAGACAAGTGCCAGAGCTGGGATTAGAATCCACGACCACCTGATTTCCAGGCCCATGCTCTATCCACTAAGCGATGCAGTTGAAATGAATGTAATGCCCATGTATATTAGATCCTGAGAACTCTAGCAAAGAGGCTTAGAGTAAGAAGCATTATAAACATGATCAAGAGCACATTACGATAGAAATCTTGGAAACAGGCAACCTCAGGAAGGCACTGAGCACGCCCACTCCGCCAAACCCAAGGATCACTTGGAGGTAGCATTTAACCGATCAGCAAGATTCCTGGACCGGAAAATAATTTCATCATCATCAATCGTATTTATTGAGCGCTTACTGTGTGCAAAATTTCAGCTGAAAGGGATGGGCACAGAGTCTAAAATCGCCCCTAATTACACTCCGGATGCCTGATCCAACTACGGGTTCTAGGGCCATCTCTCGCTTCTAATTTGAGAAAGCATGAGAATGTGACAAATTTGCAAGTGGCAGACACAAATATAATGGGTCAGAATGGTGTAAGATTCAGAATATTAAACAGAAGCACAATTGCATTGATCCCCTTTGCCCCATAGGCGCAGATGGGGAACGGAGGGAAGAAATCGGGGTCTTGGGGAAGCAGCGTAGTTCAGTGGAGAGAGCCTGGGCTTTGGAGTCAGAGGTCATGGGTTCGAATCCCGGCTCCACCACATGTCTGCTGTGTGACCTTCGGCAAGTCATTTCACTTCTCTGAGCCTCAGTTACCTCACCTGTAAAATGGGGATTACGACTGTGAGCCCCACGTGGGACAACCTGATCACCTTGTATCCCCCAGCACTTAGAACAGTGCTTTGTGCATAGTAAGTGCTTAAAATGCCATCATTAAAAATGCCATCATTACCCAAGTACCCTTTGGACTGTAAGCTTGCTGTGGGCAAAAAATGTGTCTTTTTATTGCTATACTGTACTCTCCCAAGCGCTTAGTATAGTGCTGTACACACAGTAAGAGCCCAATAAATACGCTTGAATGATAGCATTTAATGTCTCCGGTGCTAAGCCTTCTTGGAGCAAAAATCTAGGCTCCTTTAAAAAAAAAAAAAATCCTGACCAAAAATTTCCAGCTCCCATTCTATCAGGCCCAATAACCAGTTGAGCACTTGGAAGGCAAATGGGAGCGAGTGGTCGAACTGGGAGGGCAGATGGCCCGATTGCTGAGTTCTTCTGTGTTCTTCCCCCTCCCGCCAGGGGTAGCTTGCCTGGGGTTTGAAGAACTCTAGGAGACGCCTAAGGATGGAACAAACTTTGGGGACAAGATGGATTCGGGCCCAAAAGGGATCATCAGCAGCCCGGCAGGAGCGCTTGAAAATAGGATGCCCACGGCAGGCTCTCAGTGGCCCCTAAAATATTTGTGGCCCCAAAGGCATATTCCAACATCTGCACAGTGCTCCCACTCGAATGCTTTCTGGGGCCACGAGTTAGATGTGGCGTAACGGCAGCATGGCCTAGTGGATAGACCACAGGCCTGGGAGTTAGAAGGTAATAATAATAATAATAATAATGGCATTTATTAAGCGCTATGTGCAATGCACTGTTCTAAGCGCTGGGGAGGTTACAAGGTGATCAGATTGTCCCACGGGGGGCTCACAGTCAATCCCCATTTTACAGATGAGGGAACTGAGGCCCAGAGAAGTGACTTGCCCAAAGTCACACAGCTGACAATTGGCGGAGCCGGGATTTGAACCCATGACCACTCACTCCAAAGCCCGGGCTCTGTCCACTAAGCCATGCTGCTTCTCCATGGATTCTAATTCCGATTCTGCCTCTTGTCTGCTGTGTGACCCTGAGCAAGTCACTTCACTTTTTTGGGCCTCAGTTAGCTCACCTGTAAAATGGGGGTTGAGACTGCGAGTCCCATGGGGAACGGGGACTGAGTCCAACCCAATTTTCTTATATCCACCCCAGTGCTTAGTATGGTGTCTGGCACATAGTAAGGGCTGAACAAACACCATCACTATGCATTTAGTGCAGATTTCGATCATAAATATGCTTTGCCCCACGCAGGCACAAACAAATCTTTAAAACGACTGCTGGTACCAAGACTTATTTGTCTACTGAGTACAATGAGGGTAATTTTATGTCTGGTTAAGAAATTACGATAAATGCTCTGCACACAGTCAGCGCTCAATAAATACGACTGAATGAATAAATTCCTTTTTCTGTCATACATGATAATTGACACTAATGAGTGAATCAGAGTATTTCAAATTTTTCAAATTCATTTTTATCCCTATCATGGAATTACTGTTCCCTGCCCTCCTACTCACTCGGCTCACCCTATATGCCAGTGGGAATAGAACTGATAGGGACAAAAAAACTGTGAGCAAAACTGCGTACGCCACTAGCACCATCCCTAATTATTTTCTCTCAGGACAGAGACCCATCCGCCTCCCCCACCCACCCAGCCATACATTCATTCAATCGTATTTATTGAGCGCTTACTGCGTGCAGAGCACTGTACTAAGTGCTCACATTACACAATGACAGCCCTTAAAGCAGAGTTCCAGAACATTTATTTCAGGCCAGTGGATGTCAACCTTGTCGTGGGCAGGGAATGTGTCTGTTTATTTTTTTACTGTACTCTCCCAAGTGCTTAGTATAGTACTCTCTGCACAGTGAATGCTCAGTAAATACGACTGATTGAATGAATGACTAAATTACTCAAAAATGCTAAATGGATACACAGTGGCCTGAAAACTTCCAAGCATCTTCAAAATCCAAATTTACAACCAGAACACCCTGCTTAGTCTTAATAGTATAAGAAATGAATATCTCTGACAGTCTAATTTTTGACACCCCGCCGTCAGCCGAACAACTAGATAAACCACAGAAAAGGAAGCCGGGCATAGAGTCTCAAATACAAAACAAACATATATTCCCATGCTCCATTCATTCAATTGTATTTATTGGGTGCTTACTGTGTGCAGAGCACTGTACTAAAGCACTTGGAAAGTTCAATTCAGCAACAAATAGAGACAATCCCTGCTACAAACCCCTTCCTTCCCTTTTCTAAATGAAAACTTGTTGGCCACCCACCGCCTCCAATTATCTGTCAAAATTGGGACAGTATACCACATTCACAGACGCTGTGTGGCCTAATGGACACAGCCCAGGCCTTGGAGTCAGAAGGACCTGGATTCTAGTCCCAGCTCTGCCACTTGTCTGCTGTGGGACCTTGGGCGAGTCGCTTCACTTCCCTGGGCCTCAGTTACCTCATCTACAAAATGGGGATTAAGACTGTGAACCCCATGTGGGGGTGTGGACTTTATCTAAACTGATTATCTTGCATCTACCCCAGCACCTGTCACATAGTAAGCACTTAAATGCCATAAAATAAAATTAAAAAAAAAAAAGACGTCAGGCTCATGACATGATCTAACTGGCTGGAAACGCTAATGTCTTCCCATTTGTCTATGCACCCATTTTAAGGACTTTGATTCATTCATTCAGTCGTATTTATTGAGCGCTTACTGCGTGCAGAGCACTGTACTAAGTCCTGGGAAAGTACAATTCGGCAACAGAGACGATCCCTACCCAACAATGGGTGCACAGTCTAGAAGACTGATAATAATAATAATAATAATAATAATAAAAATAATAATAACAATGGTATTAGTCAAGCACTTATTATGTGCCAAGCACTGTTCTAAGTGCTGGGGGAATATTACTATGTGCCAAGCACTGTTCTAAGCACTGGGGGGATATTACTATGTGCCAAGCACTGTTCTAAGCACTGGGGGGATACAAGGTGATCAGGTTGTCCCACTTGGGGCTCACAATCTTAATCCCCATTTTACAGATGAGGTAACAGGCACAGAGAAGTTAAGTGACTTGTCCAAAGGCACACAGCAGACAAGCGGCGGAGTTGGGACTAGAACCCATGACCTCTGACTCCCAAGCCCATGCTCTTTCCACTGAGCCACACTGCTTCTCTGATCACACAACAGGATGCACCACCTTGGTTAAGGTTATTTTAAAGCACTACGAACTTCAGACATACTATGGAAATTTCTACACGTCTCCAAATATGTTCACATTAGTGGTATCTGTCAATAGCTTACTCTATGGCAAGCACTGTGTTAAGTAATCAATCGTATTTATTGAGCGCTTACTGTGTGCAGAGCACTGTACTAAGTGCTTGGGAAGTACAAGTTGGCAACATATAGTAGATACAAGCTAATCAGGTCAGACATAGCCTCTGCCCGATAAGGGGCTCACGGTAATGGGGAGGCAGCACAAGTATTCAATCTCCATTTTACAAATGAGAAAACTGAGGCACAGGGAAGTCAGGTGACTTCCCCACGGCCACAAAGCAAGAGAGATTGTCAGCATCCCGCTAAAAGGTCCTTGCCTAATTCCCAGCGCTTAGTATAGTGCTCTGCACAGCTTCAGTGTTTGAGAAGCAGCGTGGCTCAGTGGAAAGAGCACGGGCTTGGGAGCCAGAGGTCATGGGTTCTAATCCCAGCTCTGTCACTTGTAAGCTGTGTGACTTTGGGCAAGTCAATTCACTTCTCTGTGCCTCAGTTCCCTCATCTGTAAAATGGGGATTAAGACTGTGAGCCCCATGTGGGTCAACCCGATCTCCTTGTATCCTCCCCAGTGCTTAGAGCAGTGCTTTGCACATAGTAAGCACTTAACAAATGCCATCATTATTAGTAGAAGTAGTAGTAAGGTTACCTCAGTACTCCGCATTCATTCAATCATATTTATTGAGCACTTGCTGTGTGGAGAGCACTGGATTAAGCACTTGGGAAGTACAAGTCAGCAACACATAGAGATGGTCCCTACCCAACAACAGGCTCACAGTCTAGAAGGGGGCACATAGAAGTCTGCACATAGTAAGCTCTCAGTAAATACTACTGATAGGTGAGATTAAAATTCTACTGCATTAAATTTTGCTAAATTGGTAAAGGAGGTACATAAGCAAATCAAATAGAAAAGGTCATCTTGATATATTTGGAAAATACATGCGTATCTGGCTGGTATAAATGCGATGTGAGCCCACTGTTGGGTAGGGACCGTCTCTACATGTTGACAACTTGTACTTCCCAAGTACTTAGTACAGTGCTCTGCACACATTAAGTGCTCAATATATATGATTGATTGATTAAAACCCAACATCTGACCTGGCTGAAGCCCATGCTCTGTCCACTAGGCCAGGCTGCCTTCAGGAGCTCTAGGTTAAGACTGAGTAGTGTGAATAAATCCAATACAGAGAACACACATTATTTTTAAGTTGCTTTCAACCTCTTGCCTTCAAACTTCTCGCCCCAACTGTTAACGAACGAATAGCAAAACTAATTTTATTGTCACCTATCCCAGATTTTACCCAAAGATCACTCAGTGAACCTAGAGAAAACAGAAGCAACGACCTTGAATCAAGAGGGGAAATTCTGCCTCTATCCGCAGCTCACTACTGACTGTTGTTTTTATTTTGTATATTGCATTTGACCCTCTCCTTGTGCTGTTTTAATATTTTGTGTTTCACTGCTCCTAATCTGTGTCTCCGGTCCTTCCCCCTGCCCCACATATTCATTCAATCGTATTTGAGCGCTTACTGTGTGCAGAGCACTGTACTAAGCACTTGGAAGGTACAATTCGGCAACAGAGACAATCCCTGCCCACAACAGGTTCCCTTAGATTGTGAGCCCCTTGAGGTGACAGGGTCCATAAACCCATGTACTTGTTCCCAGATCAATGAATCAATCGTATTTATTGAGCACTTACTGTGTGCAGAGCACTGTAATAAGCACTTGGGAAGTACAAGTTGGCAACATATAGAGATGGAACAGTGTTCTGCACACCATTAGCCCATAATAAACACTAATAATAATAATAATAATGGTTTTTGTTAAGCACTTACTCTGTGCCAAGCACTGTTCTAACCACTGAGGGAGATACAAGGTTATCAGGTTGTCCCTGTCCTAATCCTCATTTTACATACGAAGTAACTGAGGCACAGAGAAGTGAAGTGACTTGCCCAAAATCACACAACTGACAAGAGGCAGAGCCGGGAATAGAAGCCATGACCTCTCACTCCCAAACCTGGGCTCTTTCCACTAAGCCATGCTGCTTCTTCACTACTACTGTGATAGCCTACAAACTAGGTAATCACTCCCTGGGGGGAAAAAAAGTCAACCAGCAATATTTATTGAGCATCTTGTATTGAATTCCCTAGGGGATTAAAAATAAAAATTATAAAAAAGTGTGAGCAAGAGAACTGCTCCTGGCTTCACTGAACTTGGTTATAAATTACTTTCTTTCAAACTGACCATGAATAGAAGATAGCTCAAAACTACAATTTAAATAGAGAGAGAAGCAGTGTTGCCTAGTGAAAAAAGCACCAGCCTGGGATTAAGAGGACCTGGGCTCCAAATCCAGCTCTGCCACCTGTCTGTGTGATTTTGAGCTCATCCTCTAGACTGTGAGCTCACTGCGGGCAGGGATTATCTCTTGCTATATTGTACTTTCCCAAGCTCTTAGTACAGTATTCTGCATGCAGTAAGCGCTCAATAAATACGGCTGAATTGAATGAATGAGTTTTGGGCGAGTCACTTACTTTTCCTGGGCCTTAATTTTCTCATCTGAAAAATGGAGGTTAAATACCGCTTCTCCCTTCACTGTGAGCCCCATGTGGGACAGGGACTGTGTCTGACCTGGGTATCTTTTATCTCCTTAGCCAAATGCTTGCTGTACAGTATACCCTTTACCTACCACCAGAATAAACATATTTGGAGACTTAAGACTGTGAACCCCATGTGGAATGAGGACTGTGTGTGATCTAATTATCTAGTATCTACCCCAGCTCTTAGTATGGAGTTTGGCACATAAACACTTAAATACCACAATTATTATTATTCATGATTTTCAGCTTCTACCTCTGACCCCTCAGGACTAGCTTCTGTCTAAAACCCCCTTCTAATAATAATAATAATGCTATTTGTTAAGCGCTTACTATGTGCCAAGCACTGTTCTAAGCAGTGGGGTAGATACAAGGTAATCAGGTTGTCCCACCTGGGGCTCACAGACTTAGTCCCCATTTTACAGATGAGGTAACTGAGGCACAGAGAAGTGAAGTGATTTGCCCAAAGGCACACAGCTGACAAGTGGCAGAGCGGGGATTCGGACCCACAAACCCTGACTCCGAAGCCCAGGCTCTTTCCACTAAGCCATGCTGCTTCATTATGTGATTGTGATCCTGATTCACAATCAGCAGGCATCAGCTCTTTCCATATTCAAAAGCTTCCTGAAATACCATGTTCTGCGAAGGGATTTCCCTGATTAATTTTTGTTTTCCCACAGGTCACTTTAGCTTCTCGGGACTTAAAGAAGCAGTGTGGCTCAGTGGACAGAGCCCGGGCTTGGGAGTCGGAGATCATGGGTTCTAATCCCAGCTCCGCCACTGATCAGCTGTGTGACTCTGGGCAAGTCACTTCATTTCTCTGTGCCTCAGTTACCTCATCTGGAAAATGGGGATTAAGACTGTTAGCCCCATGTGGGACAACCTGATTACCTTGCATTTCCCCCAGCGCTTAGAACACTGCTTGACACATATTAAGCACTTAAAAAATACCAAAATTATTAATTATTATGTGCTGTCAACCATACCACTCTTGTACACATAGCTTTACATACTCCACTAAGCACATATTCACCTAAAAATCCTCCTCCTATAAATGACTGTGTCTGTTTCTCACCCCTGAGGAGACTGTAATTCTGTCACATTTGAATGGAAAAGGAATGAGGCTGAGGAGAGGATGTGAACAAGAGGTCAGTGGGGAGAGTGATAAGAATGAGGCCCAGTGAGTAGGTTGGTTTGAGAGGAATGAAAAGCGAGAGCAAGGTGTAGTGGGCCAAAAGACTAGGTATGTCAGAGTGATAACAAAATGCCCTAAAGTCAATGGTTTTTGAGGTATAAGGCGATAGAATAATAATCATGGTATTTGTTAAGCACTTATTATGTGCAAGGCACCGAACTAAGCGCTGGAGTGGATACAAGCAAACAGAGTTGGACACAATCCCTGTCCCACATGGGGTTCACAGTCTCAATCCCCATTTTACAGATGAGGTAACTGAGGCACAAAGAAGTTAAGTGACTTGCCCCAGGACACACAGCACACACACGGAGGAGCCGAGATTAGAACCCCTCACCTTCTGACTCCCAGAACATTCCGGAAAAATGATACTGAGCAGCATGGCTCAGTGGAAAGAGCCCAGGCTTCGGAGCCAGCAGTCAAGGGTTCAACTCCCGGCTCCGCCACTTGTCAGCTGTGTGACTTTGGGCAAGTCACTTCACTGGGCCTCAGTTACCTCATCTGTAAAATGGGGATTAAGACTTTGAGCCCCCCGTGGGAAAACCTGATCACCTTATAACCTCCCCAGCACTTAGAACAGTGCTTTGCACATAGTAAGCACTTAATAAATGCCATCACTATTACTATTATTAGAGTCAGGGAAATGTGACAGGAGAGGAAAGTCTGTAAAGTCCTTTTGGGCAGTGTTCCTCAAATCCCAATGATTGAATGATTGATTGATTGACAGAGACTGGGACACAGAGACTTTGTGAGGAGGCCAATGCAGTAGTCAAGGCAGGAGGTGACAGGTGCTTGGCCCAGGCCAGTGACAGTTTGGACTGAGAGAAGGGGTTCGGTTTTGGGAGCGCTGTAGAAGAAAAACCGTCAGGATCTGGCAATAACCTCTTCTAGACTGTGAGCCCGTCGCTGGGTAGGAACCATCTCTATACGTTGCCGATTTGTACTTCCCAAGTGCTTAGTACAGTGCTCTGCACACAGTAAGTGCTCAATAAATACTTGATTGATTGAATGAATAAGGGGATTGAATAAGACAGAGTAGCCAAGGAGAGGGTCAAGGTTCCAAGCTCCAGAGATGGTGAGAGTGGTTATGTCAACTGTGATGGGAAACAGGTGGAAGGATTGGGGAAAGGAGTTAAGGAGTTCAGTTTTAGGCAGGTTGAGCTTGGGGTGCTGGTGAAATCTATCTAGTGATGTTTTGGATGTCAGAAGAAATGCAAGATTGAAGAGGTGGTCAGGTCTAGCAAAATACAATTTCTCCTCACGCTATATTCCACCCTGCATTTTCTATCTGCACTCTGCCTTCCTTCCTAAACCCCTTTATCTTTACCCTAGTCATTCACTCATTCAGTTGTATTTATTGAGCGCTTACTATGTGCAGAGCACTGTACTAAGCGCTTGGGAAGTATAAGTTGGCAATCAATCAATCGTATTTATTGAGCACTTACTATGTGCAGAGCACTGTACTAAGCGTTTGGGAAGTACAAGTTGGCAACATATAGAGACAGTCCTTACCCAACAGTGGGCTCACAGTCTAAAACGGGGAGACAGAGAACAAAACCAAACATACTAACAAAATAAAATAAATAGAACATATAGAGACGGTCCCTACCCTTCTTGCCCGGACAATACCCTTGTTGCCACACTGCCTGAGTCGCAGGTAAATCCCACCAACTCTAGAAAATGTTCCCTGACTAGTCTTTCCCAACATACCAACCTTTTTGGCAAAAATCAACAACCGATTCTGCAGCTTTTTATAATTTTACAGCAACACAATTATGCGGACTGTGGGTTTGCCTCATCTCCTCTTTTAGATTGTAAGCTCCGGGAGGTGGGGCCTCTGTGACGGGTCTTTAAATGTACACCAATCAATACTTGGCTTTATCTTTATAAGATCTTATCTTTATAAGAGGGAAGTTTCAGCCCAGCAGGTGATGGACTCAATATGCTTCACCTGAAGGGAGCAGCTGTAAAAGTAATTAACTGCAGCTGATGATCCTTCTACTGAAAATTTGTTTGTTTTCGGTTTTTTTGAAATGGTATTTGTTCCATTCTATGGATAAACATACCAGAACAACTTTATGACAGAAGATGGATATATCCATGGGGTCGCTATGGGTCAGAAACTACTGAACGGCATCTGAAGATTTGTTAAACACTATGTGCCAGGCACTGTACTAAGCACTGGGGTAGAAATAAACTAACCGGGTTGAATGCAGTCCCTTTCCCACATGGGGCTCACAGTCTTAATCCCCAATTTACAGAGAAAGGCAAAGAGATTCATTCATTCATTCGGATTTATTGAGCACTTACTGTGTGCAAAGCACTGTACTAAGTGCTTGGAAAGTACAATTCAGCAACAGAGACAATCCCTAAGGGGGTGGACAGACAACAACACAAAACAAACAATAATAATAATAATGATGATGATGGTATTTGTTAAGCGCTTACTAATGTGCCAAGCACTGTTCCTAAGCACTGGGGTAGATACAAGGTTATCAGGTTGTCCCACGTGGGGCTCACAGTCTTAATCCCCATTTTACAGATGAGGTAGCTGAGGCCTAGAGAAGCTAAGTGACCTGCCCAAAGTCACAGCTGACAAGTGGAGGAGCAAAATTAGAACCCACAACCTCTGACTCCCAAGCCAGGGCTCTTTTTTTTTTTAATGGCATTTATTAAGCACTTATGTGCAAAGCACTGTTCTAAATCCTGGGGAGGTTACAAGGTGATCAGGTTGTCCCACATGGGGCTCACAGTCTTAATCCCCATTTTACAGATGAGGTAACTGAGGCACAGAGCAGTTAAGTGACTTGCCCAAGTCACACAGCTGACAATTGGCGGAGCCTGGATTTGAACCCATGACCTCTGACTCCAAAGCTCAGGCTCTTTCCACTAAGCCAGGCTGCTTTTCTAAATTGCACTAAAAATAGCTACTGGCACAAGCATCAATGGGAATCATTGGTATTTATTGAGCACTTACCGTGCACAGCACATTGCACTAAGCACTGGGGAGAGTACAACCAAGTTGGTAGACATGTTCCCTGCCCAGAGACAGGCATCAAATATTACATATGTCACAATCCATTATTTTAGTTCATTTCTGCCCCGAGTGAGCCCGGGCTCTTTCCACCGAGCCATGCTGCTTCTTCCCAAGCGCTTAGTCCAGTGCTCCGCACACAGTAGGTGCTCAATAAATATGACGGAAGGAATGATTGTGGGAAAACAGGTGCAGGGGCCCACTTAGGGAGAAGCAGTGTGGCTCAGTGGAAAGAGCACGGGCTTTGAAGTCAAAGGTCATGGGTTCAAATCCCAGCTCCGCCAATTGTCAACTGTGTGACCTTGGGCAAGTCATTCAACTTCTCTGGGCCTCAGGGACCTCATCTGGAAAATGGGGATTAAGACTGTGGGCCCAACGTGGGACAACCTGATCACCTTGTAACCTCCCCAGTGCATAGAACAGTGCTTTGCACATAGAAAGCGCTTAACAAATGCCATTGTTATTATTATTATTGTCAGCTGTGTGACGTTGGGTAAGTCACTTAACTTCTCTGTGCCTCAGTGACCTCATCTGTAAAATGGAGATGAAGACTGTGAGCCCCACATGGGACAACCTGATCACCTTGTGACCTCCCCGACGCTTAGAACAGTGCTTTGCGCATAGTAAGTGCTTAAAAAATGCCATCATCATCAAATACTATTGAACTGTGAGATCGTTGTTGGGTAGGGACCATCTCTATATGTTGCCAACTTGTACTTCCCAAGCGCTTAGTACGGCGCTCTGCACACAGTAAGAGCTCAATAAATGCGATTGAATAAATACGATTGAATGAATGAAGTGGTAGAGCCCGGGATGTGAACCCACGACCTCTGACTCCAAAGCCCGGGCTCTTCCCACCGAGCCACGCTGCTTCTTCCCAAGCGCTTAGTCAATCAATCAATCAGTCTTGTTTATTGAGCGCTTACTGTGTGCAGAGCACTGTACTAAGCGCTTGGGAAGTACAAGTTGGCAACATATAGAGACAGTCCCTACCCAACAGTGGGCTCACAGTCTAAAAGGGGGAGACAGAGAACAAAACCAAACATACTAACAAAATAAAATAAATAGAATAGATATGTACAAGTAAAATACATAGAGTAATAAATAGAGTAAATATAAATAAATAAATACAGTAGGCGCTCAATAAATACGACGGAAGGAATGAAGGCGGGAAAACAGGTGCAGGGCCGGCTGCCTACCTGCTCCAGCACTTAGAACAGTGCTCTGCACATAATAAGCGCCCCCTCCTAGACTGTGAGCCCACCGTTGGGTAGGGACTGTCTATGTTGCCAACTTGTACTTCCCAACGTTAATAAATTGTTTTTGGGAAACGCCCCCACGACTCCCTGTGCCTTTTCTAGACTGTGAGCCCACTGTTGGGTAGGGACTGTCTCTCTATGTTGCCAACCTGTACTTCCCAAGCGCTTAGTCCAGTGCTCTGCACACAGTAAGCACTCAATAAATACAACTGATTGATTGATTAGTCCAGTGCTCTGCACACAGTAAGCGCTCAATACGATTGATTGATTGAATTATTATTATTATTGTAGGGACTGTCTCTCTATGTTGCCAACCTGTACTTCCCAAGCGCTTAGTCCAGTGCTCTGCACACAGTAAGCACTCAATAAATACAACTGATTGATTGATTAGTCCAGTGCTCTGCACACAGTAAGCGCTCAATACGATTGATTGATTGAATTATTATTATTATTGTAGGGACTGTCTCTCTATGTTGCCAACTTGTACTTCCCAAGCGCTTAGTCCAGTGCTCTGCACACAGTAAGCGCTCAATAAATACGATTGAATGATTGAATTATTATTATTATTGTAGGGACTGTCTCTCTATGTTGCCAACTTGTACTTCCCAAGCGCTTAGTCCAGTGCTCTGCACACAGTAAGCGCTCAATAAATACGATTGAATGATTGATTAGTCCAGTGCTCTGCACACAGTAAGCACTCAATAAATACGATTGACTGATTGATTGAATTATTATTATTATTGTAGGGACTGTCTCTCTATGTTGCCAACTTGTACTTCCCAAGCGCTTAGTCCAGTGCTCTGCACACAGTAAGCGCTCAATAAATACGATTGATTGATTGATTAGTCCAGTGCTCTGCACACAGTAAGCACTCAATACGATTGATTGAATTATTATTATTATTGTAGGGACTGTCTCTCTATGTTGCCAACTTGTACTTCCCAAGCGCTTAGTCCAGTGGTCTGCACACAGTAAGCACTCAATAAATACGACTGATTGATTAGTCCAGTGCTCTGCACACAGTAAGCGCTCAATACGATTGATTGATTGAATTATTATTATTGTAGGGACTGTCTCTCTATGTTACCAACTTGGACTTCCCAAGCGCTTAGTCCAGTGCTCTGCACACAGTAAGCGCTCAATAAATATGACTGATTGATTCGCCCAGTGCTCTGCACACAGTAAGAGCTCAATAAATACGATTGATTGAATTATTATTATTATTGTAGGGACTGTCTCTCTATGTTGCCAACTTGTACTTACCAAGCGCTTAGTCCAGTGCTCTGCACACAGTAAGCGCTCAATAAATACGACTGATTGATTCGTCCAGTGCTCTGCACACAGTAAGGGCTCAATAAATATGATTGATTGATTGAATTATTATTATTATTGTAGGGACTGTCTCTCTATGTTGCCAACTTGTACTTCCCAAGCGCTTAGTCCAGTGCTTTGCACACAGTAAGCGCTCAATAAATACGACTGATTGATTCGTCCAGTGCTCTGCACACAGTAAGCGCTCAATAAATATGATTGATCGATTGACTGAATTATTATTATTATTGTAGGCACTGTCTCTCTATGATGCCAACTTGTACTTCCCAAGCGCTTAGTCCAGTGCTCTGCACACAGTAAGCGCTCAATAAATACGATTGATTGATTGATTAGTCCAGAGCTCTGCACACAGTAAGCGCTCAATAAATACAATCGATTGATTGATTAGTCCAGTGCTCTGCACACAGTAAGCGCTCAATAAATACGATTGATTGATTAGTCCAGTGCTCTGCACACAGTAAGCGCTCAATACGATTGATTGATTGACTGTCTCTATGTTGACAACTTGGACTTCCCAAGCGCTTAGTCCAGTGCTCTGCACACAGTAAGCACTCAATAAACACGATTGACTGACCGATTGATTAGTCCAGTGCTCTGCACACAGTAAGCGCTCAATAAATACGATTGATTGGTTGATTAGTCCAGTGCTCTGCAGGCAGTAAGCGCTCAATAAATACGATTGATTGATTAGTCTGGTGTTCTGCACACAGTAAGTGCTCAATAAATACGACTGATTGATTAGTCCAGTGCTCTGCACACAGTAAGTGCTCAATAAATACGATTGATTAGTCCAGTGCTCTGCACACAGTAAGTGCTCAATAAATACGACTGATTGATTAGTCCAGTGCTCTGCACACAGTAAGCGCTCAATACGACTGATTGATTGATTGGTCCAGTGCTCTGCACACTGTAAGCGCTCAATACATACGATTGATTATGTTGCCAACTTGGACTTCCCCAGCGCTTAGTCCAGTGCTCTGCACACAGTAAGCGCTCCATAAATACGACTGACAGATTGAATCAGTGCCATTATTATTATACGAACGATTGATTGATGGATTGACTGTCTCTCTATGTTGCCAACTTGGACTTCCCAAGCGCTCAGTCCAGCGCTCTGCACACAGTAAGCGCTCAATAAATACGACTGATTGAATCAGTGCCATTATTATGATCATCATTACCTGCTCCAGGACCTCCAGCTTCAACTCCAGCTTGCTGAGCACCACATCCCCCCCCCAGAGAGACAGCTGCAGGTCGGAGGGCTTGAGGTTTTTGATGTAGCGGTTCACGTAGCTCATGAAGATGGGGGTCACGTAGGACTCCAGCATGGTGCAAGGCCCGGGGGCTGCCAAGCCAGGCCGGGGCGCGCAGTGGGAAGCGCGTTATAGGGGAGGGATGGGATGGGGGGGACCCCCGGGAAGCCGGGAAAAGCTCGGGAAGCCCCCCGAAGGAAGGGATCGGGATGGGGACCCCCTCTGGAAAAAGGGGGGGACCCCAGTTCCCCTTGGGAGCCCCCCGATCGCCCCCTTTCCCGAGCCCAACAGCAGCCCCCCAACCCTACTCAGGCCAACGCCCGCCGCCATAAGGACGGGCCTCCCCACGTCCGCTCGGGTGTCGCCTCTTTAACCGTCCCCCTCGCCGGCGGCCCTCTGCTCCAACCAGAGGTTCCACCCCCGCGGAAGTTCCGCCTCTGAGGAGAAATCATCATCATCATCATAATAAAATTATAATAATAATGACGGTATTTTAATCGCTTATCATGTGCAAAGCACCGTTCTAACCCCCGGTGTTGTGGGGGGGGGATGCCAAGTGATCAGGGTGTCCCATGGGGAGGGCTCACAGTCTTCAACCCCATTTTACAGATGAGGCACTTCTAGGCTGTGTCAATCATAATATAATAATGGCATTTTCAATCAATCAATCAATCATCAATCGTATTTATGGAGCGCTTACTGGGTAAGGAGCACTGGACTCAGCGCTTGGGAAGGACAGGTTGGTAACATGTAGAGGCAGTCCCTACCCAACAGTGGGCTCACAGTCTAAAAGATCATCATCATCATAATACAATAATAATAATAATAATAATGGCATTTTTAATCGCTTATTATGTGCAAAGCACTGTTCTAACCCCCGGGGCTGGGGCGGGGGGGGGGGAATACAAAGTGATCAGGGTGTCCCATGGGGGGGCTCACAGTCATCAACCCCATTTTACAGATGAGGCACTTCTAGACTGTGAGCCTGCTGTTGATAATCTATCAATCAATCGTATTTATGGAGCGATTACTGGGTGCGGAGCACTGGACTAAGCGCTTGGGAAGGACAAGTTGGCAACATCTAGAGACAGTCCCTACCCAAAAACAGGCTCACAGTCTAGAAGGGGGAGACAGAGAACAAAACCAAACATATTAGCAAAATAAAATAAATAGAATAGATATGTACAAGTAAAATAAATAAATAGTCATAAATATGTACAAACATATATACGTAGGCATTTTAATCGCTTATTATGTGCAAAGCACCGTTCTAACCCCCGGGGCTGGAGGATGCAAAGTGATCAGGTTGTCCCATGGGGGGCTCACAGTCTTCAACCCCATTTTACAGGTGAGGCGCTTCTAGGCTGTTAGCCTGCTGTTAATAGTCAATCAGTCGTATTTATGGAGAGCCTACTGGGTGCAGAGCACTGGACTAAGCGCTTGGGAAGTACAAGTTGGCAACATATCAACATGCTGTTGATAATCAATCATAATATAATAATGGCGTTTTCAATCAATCAATCAATCAATCGTATTTATGGAGCTCTTATTGGGTGCAGAGCACTGGACTAAGCGCTTGGGAAGGACAAGTTGGCAACATCTAGAGACAGTCCCTACCCAACAACAGGCTCACAGTCTAGAAGGGGGAGACAGAGAACAAAACCAAACATATTAGCAAAATAAATAGAATAGATATGTACAAGTAAAATAAATAGAGTCATAAATATGTACAAACATATATACGTAGGCATTTTAATCGCTTATTATGTGCAAAGCACCGTTCTAACCCCCCGGGGCTGGGGGATGCAAAGTGATCAGGTTGTCCCATGGGGGGCTCACAGTCTTCAACCCCATTTTACAGGTGAGGCGCTTCTAGACTGTGAGCCTGCTGTTGATAATCAGTCAATCAGTCGTATTTATGGAGCGCTTATTGTGTGCGGAGCACTGGATAAAGCGCTTGGGAAGGACAAGTTGGCAATGTATACAGTCCCTACCCAACAGTGGGCTCACAGTCTAGAAGGGGGAGACAGAGAACAAAACCAAACATATCAACAAAATAAAATAAATAGAATAGATATGTACAAGTAAAATAAATAAATAGAGATAGAGTAATAAATATGTACAAACATACATACATAGGCATTTTATTCGCTTATTATGTGCAAAGCACCGTTCTAACCCCCGGGGCTGGGGGATGCAAAGTGATCAGGTTGTCCCATGGGGGGGCTCACAGTCTTCAACCCCATTTTACAGGTGAGGCGCTTCTAGACTGTGAGCCTGTTGTTGATAATCAATCAATCAATCATATTTATGGAGCGCCTACTGGGTGCGGAGCACTGGACTAAGCGCTTGGGAAGTACAAGTTGGCAACATATATCAACATGCTGTTGATAATCAATCATAATATAATAATGGCGTTTTCAATCAATCAATCAATCATATTTATGGAGCTCTTATTGGGTGCAGAGCACTGGACTGAAGCGCTTGGGAAGGACAAGTTGGCAACATACAGAGACAGTCCCTACCCAACAACAGGCTCACAGTCTAGAAGGGGGAGACAGAGAACAAAACCAAACATATTAGCAAAATAAAATAAATAGAATAGATATGTACAAGTAAAATAAATAGAGTCATAAATATGTACAAACATATATACGTAGGCATTTTAATCGCTTATTATGTGCAAAGCACCGTTCTAACCCCCGGGGCTGGGGGATGCAAAGCGATCAGGTTGTCCCATGGGGGGCTCACAGTCTTCAACCCCATTTTACAGGTGAGGCGTTTCTAGACTGTGAGCCTGCTGTTGATAATCAGTCAATCAGTCGTATTTATGGAGCGCTTATTGTGTGCGGAGCACTGGACTAAGCGCTTGGGAAGTACAAGTTGGCAACATAGAGAGACGGGCCCTACCCAACAGTGGGCTCACAGTCTAGAAGGGGGAGACAGAGAACAAAACCAAACATATCAACAAAATAACATAAATAGAATAGATATGTACAAGTAAAATAAATAAATAAATAGAGATAGAGTAATAAATATGTACAAACATATATACATAGGCATTTTAATCGCTTATTATGTGCAAAGCACCGTTCTAAACCCCCGGGCTGGGGGATGCAAAGTGATCAGGTTGTCCCATGGGGGGCTCACAGTCTTCAACCCCATTTTACAGGTGAGGCACTTCTAGACTGTGAACCTGCTGTTGATAATCAATCAATCAATCGTATTTATGGAGCGCCTACTGTGTGCAGAGCACTGGACTAAGCGCTTGGGAAGTACAAGTTGGCAACATAACATATCAACATGCTGTTGATAATCAATCATAATATAATAATGGCGTTTTCAATCAATCGATCAATCGTATTTATGGAGCGCCTACTGTGTGCAGAGCACTGCACTAAGCACTTGGGAAGTACAAGTTGGCAACATAGATGGGCACTACCCAGCAGTGGGCTCACAGTCTAGAACGAGGAGACAGAGAACAAAACCAAACATATTAGCAAAATAAAATAGAATAGATATGCACAAGTAAAATAAATAAATAAATAGAGTAATAAATATGTACAAACATAGATACATAAGAATTTTAATCGCTTATTATGTGTAAGGCACTGTTCTAACCCCCAGGGTTGGGGGGGAATACAAAGTGATCAGGTTGTCCCATGGGGGGCTCACAGTCTTCAATCCTATTTTACAGGTGAGGCACTTCTAGACTGTGAGCCTGCTGTTGATAATCAATCAATCGTATTTATGGAGCGCTTACTGGGTGCGGAGCACTGGACTAAGTGCTTGGGAAGTACAAGTTGGCAACATAGAGAGATGGGCCCTACCCAACAGTGGGCTCACAGTCTAAAAGATCATCATCATCATAATAATAAAATAATAATAATAATGGCATTTTTAATCACTTATTATGTGCAAAGCACTGTTCTAACCCCCGGGGCTGGGGGGGGGGGGGGGCGGGGATACAAAGTGATCGGGGTGTCCCATGGGGGGCTCACAGTCTTCAACCCCATTTTACAGGTGAGGCACTTCTAGACTGTGAGTCTGCTGTTGATGATCAATCAATCAATCGTATTTATGGAGTGTTTACTGGGTGCGGAGCACTGGACTAAGCGCTTGGGAAGGACAAGTTGACAACATATACAGTCCCTACCCTACAGTGGGCTCACAGTCTAGAAGGGGGAGACAGAGAACAAAACCAAACATATTAACAAAATAAAATAAATAGAATAGATATGTACAAGTAAAATAAATAAATAGAGATAGAGTAATAAATATGTACAAACATATATACATAGGCATTTTAATCGCTTATTATGTGCAAAGCACCGTTCTAACCCCCGGGGCTGGGGGATGCAAAGTGATCAGGTTGTCCCATGGGGGGCTCACAGTCTTCAACCCCATTTTACAGGTGAGGCACTTCTAGACTGTAAGCCTGTGGATAATCAATCAATCAATTGTATTTATGGAGCACTTACTGGGTGCGGAGCACTGGACTAAGCGCTTGGGAAGGACAAGTTGGCAACATATACAGTCCCTACCCTACAGTGGGCTCACAGTCTAGAAGGGGGAGACAGAGAACAAAACCAAACATATTAACAAAATAAAATAAATAGAATAGATATGTACAAGTAAAATAAATAAATAAATAGAGATAGAGTAATAAATATGTACAAACATATATACATAGGCATTTTAATCGCTTATTATGTGCAAAGCACCGTTCTAACCCCCGGGGCTGGGGGGGGATGCAAAGTGATCAGGTTGTTCCATGGGGGGCTCACAGTCTTCAACCCCATTTTACAGGTGAGGCGCTTCTAGACTGTGAGCCTGCTGTTGATAATCAGTCAATCAGTCGTATTTATGGAGCGCCTACTGTGTGCAGAGCACTGGACTAAGCACTTGGGAAGTACAAGTTGGCAACATAGATGGGCCCTACCCAACAGTGGGCTCACAGTCTAGAACGGGGAGACAGAGAACAAAACCAAACATTAGCAAAATAAAATAGAATAGATATGCACAAGTAAAATAAATAAATAAATAGAGTAATAAATATGTACAAACATAGATACATAAGAATTTTAATCGCTTATTATGTGTAAGGCACTGTTCTAACCCCCAGGGCTGGGGGGGAATACAAAGTGATCAGGTTGTCCCATGGGGGGCTCACAGTCTTCAATCCTATTTTACAGGTGAGGCACTTCTAGACTGTGAGTCTGCTGTTGATAATCAATCAATCGTATTTATGGAGCGCTTACTGGGTGCGGAGCACTGGACTAAGCGCTTGGGAAGTACAAGTTGGCAACATAGAGAGACGGGCCCTACCCAACAGTGGGCTCACAGTCTAAAAGATCATCGTCATCATAATAATAAAATAATAATAATAATGGCATTTTTAATCACTTATTATGTGCAAAGCACTGTTCTAACCCCCGGGGCTGGGGCGGGGGGGATACAAAGTGATCGGGGTGTCCCATGGGGGGCTCACAGTCTTCAACCCCATTTTACAGGTGAGGCACTTCTAGACTGTGAGCCTGCTGGTGATGATCAATCAATCAATCGTATTTATGGAGCGCTTACTGGGTGCGGAGCACTGGACTAAGCTCTTGGGAAGGAGAAGTTGACAACATATACAGTCCCTACCCTACAGTGGGCTCACGGTCTAGAAGGGGGAGACAGAGAACAAAACCAAACATATTAACAAAATAAAATAAATAGAATAGATATGTACAAGTAAAATAAATAAATAAATAGAGATAGAGTAATAAATATGTACAAACGTATATACATAGGCATTTTAATCGCTTATTATGTGCAAAGCACCGTTCTAACCCCCGGGGCTGGGGGATGCAAAGTGATCAGGTTGTCCCATGGGGGGCTCACAGTCTTCAACCCCATTTTACAGGTGAGGCGCTTCTAGACTGTGAGCCTGCTGTTGAAAATCAATCAGTCGTATTTATGGAGCGCCTACTGTGTGCAGAGCACTAGACTAAGCACTTGGGAAGTACAAGTTGGCAACATAGAGAGATGGGCCCTACCCAACAGTGGGCTCACAGTCTAGAACGGGGAGACAGAGAACAAAACCAAACATATTAACAAAATAAAATAAATAGAAGAGATATGTACAAGTAAAATAAATAAATAAATAAATAAATAGAGTAATAAATATGTACAAACATATATACATAAGAATTTTAATTGCTTATTATGTGTAAGGCACTGTTCTAACCCCCAGGGTTGGGGGCGGGGGGGATACAAAGTGATCAGGTTGTCCCATGGGGGGCTCACAGTCTTCAACCCTATTTTACAGGTGAGGCACTTCTAGACTGTGAGCCTGCTGTTGATAATCAATCAATCGTATTTATGGAGCACTTACTGGGTGCGGAGCACTGGACTAAGCGCTTGGGAAGTACAAGTTGGCAACATAGAGAGACAGGCCCTACCCAAAAGTGGGCTCACAGTCTAAAAGATCATCATCATAATAATAATAATAAAATAATAATAATAATAATGGCATTTTTAGTCGCTTATTATGTGCAAAGCACTGTTCTAACCACCGGGGCTGGGGAGGGGGATACAAAGTGATCAGGGTGTCCCATGGGAGGATCACAGTCTTCAACCCCATTTTACAGATGAGGCACTTCTAGACTGTGAGCCCGCTGTTGATAATCAATCAATCAATCGTATTTATGGAATGCCTACTGGGTGCGGAGCACTGTACTAAGCACTTGGGAAGTACAAGTTGGCAACATAGAGAGATGGGCCCTACCCAACAGTGGGCTCACAGTCTAGAAGGGGGAGACAGAGAACAAAACCAAACATATTGACAAAATAAAATAGAATAGATATGTACAAGTAAAATAAATAAATAAATAAATACATAAATAAATAAATAGAGTAATAAATATGTACAAACATATATACATAGGCATTTTAATCGCTTATTATGTGCAAAGCACTGTTCTAACCCCCGGGGCTGGGGGGGATACAAAGTGATCAGGTTGTCCCATGGGGGGCTCACAGTCTTCAACCCCATTTTACAGATGAGGCACTTCTAGACTGTGAGCCTGCTGTTGATAATGATAATGATGGCATTTATTAAGCGCTTACTATGTGCAAAGCACTGTTCTAAGCAGTGGAGGGGGGGATACAAAGTGATCAGGTTGTCCCATGGGGGGCTCACAGTCTTCATCCCCATTTTCCAGATGAGGCACTTCTAGACTGTGTGCCCGCTGTTGATAATGATAATGATGGCATTTGTTAAGCGCTTACTACGTGCAAAGCACTGTTCTAAGCAGTGGAGGGGGGGATACAAAGTGATCAGGTAGTCCCATGGGGGGCTCACAGTCTTCATCCCCATTTTCCAGGTGAGGCACTTCTAGACTGTGTGCCCGCTGTTGATAATGATAATGATGGCATTTGTTAAGCGCTTACTATGTGCAAAGCACTGCTCTAAGTGGGGGGGGGATACAAAGTGATCAGGTTGTCCCATGGGGGGTCACAGTCTTCAACCCCATTTTCCAGATGAGGTACTTCTAGACTGTGAGCCCGCTGTTGATAATAATGATGGCATTTATTAAGCGCTTACTATGTGCAGGGCACTGTTCTAAGCGCTGGGGTGGTTACAAGGTGATCAGGTTGTCCCATGTGGGGCTCACAGTCCTCATCCCCATTTTCCAGATGAGGTACTTCTACACCGTGAGCCCGCTGTTGATAATGATAATGATGGCATTTATTAAGCGCTTACTATGTGTAAAGCACTGTTCTAAGCAGTGGCGGGGGGATACAAAGTGATCAGGTTGTCCCATGGGAGGCTCACAGTCTTCATCCCCATTTTCCAGATGAGGTACTTCTAGACTGTGAGCCCGCTGTTAATAATGATAATGATGGCATTTATTAAGCGTGTACTACGTGCAAAGCACTGTTCTAACCGCTGGGGCTGGGGGGGATACAGAGTGATCAGGTTGTCCCTCGTGGGGCTCACAGTCTTCATCCCCATTTTCCAGATGAGGTACTTCTAGACTGTGAGCCCGCTGTTGATAATAATGATAGCAATTTTAAGCGCTTACTATGTGCAAAGCACTGTTCTAACCACCGGGGCTGGAGGGGACACAAAGTGATCAGGTTGTCCCATGGAGGGCTCACAGTCTTCATCCCCATTTTCCAGATGAGGTACTTCTATTCATTCATTCAATCGTATTTATTGAGCGCTTACTGTGTGCAGAACACTGTACTAAGCGCTTAGGAAGTACAAGTTGGCAACAATTCATTCAATCGTATTTATTGAGCCCTTACTGTGTGCGGAGCACTGGACTAAGCGCTTGGGAAGTCCAAGTTGGCAACATCTAGAGCCGGTCCCTACCCAACAGCGGGCTCACAGCCTAGAAGGGGGAGCCAGACGACAAAAAAAAACATATTAACAAAATAAAATAAATGGAATAAATATGTACAAGTAAAATAAATAAATAGAGTAATAAATATGTGCAAACATATATACATATAAGACTGTGAGCCCTCTGTTGATAATAATAATGATTTATTAAGCGCTTACTACGTGCAAAGCACTGTTCTAACCGTCAGGGCTGGAGGGGATACAAAGTGATCAGGTTGTCCCTCGTGGGGCTCACAGTCTTCATCCCCATTTCACAGATGAGGTACTTCTAGACTGTGAGCCCGCTGTTGATAATAATAATGATGGCATTTTTAAGCGCTTACTATGTGCAGGGCACTGTTCTAACTGCTGGGGTGGTTACAAGGTGATCAGGTTGTCCCATGTGGGGCTCACAGTCTTCATCCCCATTTTACAGATGAGGGAACTGAGGCCCAGAGAAGTGAAGTGACTGACCCGAAGTCACACAGCTGACAAGTGGCAGAGCTGGGATTTGAACCCGTGACCTCAAAACACTGTTCTAAGCGCCGGGGCTGGGGGGGATACAAAGTGATCAGGTTGTCCCTCGTGGGGCTCACAGTCTTCATCCCCATTTTCCAGATGAGGTACTTCTAGAGTGTGAGCCCGCTGTTGATAATAATAATGATGGTATTTATTAAGCGCTTACTATGTGTAGGGCACTGTTCTAAGCCCTGGGGGAGGATACAAAGTGATCAGGTTGTCCCTCGTGAGGCTCACAGTCTTCATCCCCATTTTACAGATGAGGTACTTCTAGACTGTGAGCCCGCTGTTGGGTAGGGACCATCTCTCTATGTTGCCAACTTGTACTGCCCAAGCGCTTAGTACAGTGCTCTGCATGCCTGTATATATGTTTGCACATATTTATTACTCTATTTATTTTACTTGTACATATTTATTCTATTTATTTTATTTTGTTAATATGTTTTGTTCTGTTGTCTGTCTCCCCCTTCTACACTGCGAGCCCGCTGTTGGGTAGGGACCGTCTCTCTATGTTGCCAACTTGTACTGCCCAAGCATTTAGTACAGTGCTCTGCATGCCTGTATATGTACATATGTTTGTACAGATTTATTACTATATTTATTTTACTTGTACACATTTACTAGTCTATTTTATTTGGTTTATATGTTTTGTTTTGTTGTCTGTCTCCCCCTTCTAGCCTGTGAGCCCGCCGTTGGGTAGGGACCGTCTCTAGACGTTGCCAACTTGTACTTCCCAAGTGCTTAGTACAGTGCTCCGCACACAGTAAGCTCTCAATAAATACGATTGAATGAATGAATGAATGCACAGCATTATACTTAGCACTTCAGGGAACACGAAGGACCAGCAGATATGATCTCTTGCTCCCCCAAGGTGCAGTGTTGGCTGCAAACACTTGGGAACCTTCTTTCTAACCACTCTAGGTCCATTGTTCCAACCCCCGGCAGCTGGGACATAAATAGTGAATTTTGCTAAGTATATTATTGTCATGGGCAGAAGACACCTGTCAAACAAGGGCAACGCTGATGCTGCCACGAGGCAAGACTCAGCCTCCAAGCAGAGCTAAACTTTTTATTTTTATGTTATTTGTTAAGCGTTTACCATGTGCCAGGCACTCTGCTGAGGACTGGGGTAAATACAGGCCATTTTACAGATGAGGGAACTGAGGTACAAAAAAGTGAAGGGCCTTGTCCAGGGTCACACGGCGGACAAGTGGCAGATTCAGGATTAGAACCCAGGTCCTTCTGATTCCCAGGCCTGTGCCCTCCCCTCTTGGCCACGCTCCCTCTCTAAGTGTACTAAAAACACTGTTACCAGAAAAGGAATCACCGGGAATCAATCAGTGGGATTTACTGAGCACTTAACTGTTTGCAGAGCACTGTTGGAGAAGCAGTCTGGCATAGTGGATAGTACACAGGCCTGGGACTCAGAAAAGAAATTAGGTTCTAATCCTGGTTCTGTCTCTTAATAATAAAAATGATGGCATTTGTTAAGCACTTACTATGTGCCAAGCACTGTTCTAAGCACTGGGGGGCATACAAGGTAATCAGGTCATCCCACATGGGGTTTACAGTCTTAATCCCCATTTTACAGATGAGGTAACTGAGGCACAGAGAAGTTAAGTGACTTGCCCCAAGTCACACAGCTGACAAGTGGCAGAGCCGGGATTAGAACCCATGACCTCTGACTCCCAAGCCCGTGCTCTTTCCACTGAGCCACGCTGCTTCTCTTGTCTGCTGTGTGACCTTAGGAAAGTCACTTCTCTGGGACTCAGTTACCTCATCTGTAAACTGGTGATTAAGGCTGTGAGGCCCATATTAACAATAATAATAATAATAACGGTATTTGTTAAGTGCTTACTCTGTGCAGAGTACTGTTCGAAACGCTGGGGGGAATAAAAGGTTATCAGTTTGTCTCAAATGGGGCTCACAGTCTTAATCCCCAGTTTACAGATGAGGTAACTGAAGGCACAGAGAAGTGAAGCCAGTTGCCCGGGGTCACAAAGCAGACCAGAGGCGGAGTCGGAATTAGAACCCACGTCCTCTGAATCCCAAACCCGTGCTGTTGCAACTAGGCCAGGCTGCTCTGTCCGACCAATTTGCTTGCATCCACCCCAGCGCTTGGTACAATTGGTGGCACAGAGTAAGTGCCTAACAAAAATCAATCAATCAATCGTATTTATTGAGCACTTACTGTGTGCAGAGCACTGTACTAAGCTCTTGGGAAATACAAGTCGGCAACACATAGAGACAGTCCCTACCCAACAGCGGGCTCACAGTCTAGAAGGGGGAGACAGAGAACAAAACCAAACATACTAACAAAATAAAATATATAGGTTTACAACCCCAAAAACCACAATTATTATTATTGTGCCAAACTCTTGGGAGAGTACCGTCCAATCGAGTTGTTAGAACACGTTCTCCCCGCTGGTCCTTGCGATTCCCAGACCTCTGCTCTTTTCTCTGGGCCATGCTGTAAAGCGGCAACCACAGGCACACCAACCATCAACCGTGTTTATTGAGCATCTCCTTCGGATAAAGCTCTAATTAGGTGCTAATCACCTGAACAAAAGTGGACTCAAATCTAATGGTGGGAATGTTGTAGGGGGTCTGAGGGCCAGAAGTGAATCTCAGGGCCACGTGGTGGGCAGTCAGCTCAGAGAAAGCCGGAGCAGCATCTGCAATCAATCCATGGTTTTTATTATTAATAATAATAATAATAATAATAATAATAATATTCATTCATTCATTCATTGAGGCGTATTTATTGAGCACATACTGTGTGCAGTGCACTACACTAAGTGCTTGGAAAGCACAATTCAGCAACAGAGACAATCCCCGCCCACAAAGGGCTCACAGTCTAGAAGGGGGAAGGCAGACATCAAGTAAACAGCCATCAGTAGAATCAATATAAATAAATACAATTATAGGTATATACACATCGAAACAAGTCAACATGCATTAATTATAAATAAATAGAATTATAGATATGTACATATATACACAAGGGCTGTGGGGCGGGAGGGGGGGTAGATCAAAGGGAGTGAGTCGGGGTGATGGAACGGGGAGGGGGAGCTGAGGAAAAAAGGGGGGCTTAGTCTGGGAAGGCCTCCTGAAAGAGGTGAGCCTTCAGTAGAGCTTTGAAGGGGGGAAGTGTGACTTGTTGGCAGATTTGTGGAGGAAGGGCGTTTCTGGCCAGAGGTAGGACGTGGGCCAGGGGTCGACGGCCCACGTCTCTGTCTCCCCCTTTTAGACTGTGAGCCCACTGTTGGGTAGGGACTGTCTCTATATGTTGCCAACTTGTACTTCCCAAGCGCTTAGTACAGTGCTCTGCACACAATAAGCGCTCAAATATGATTGATTGATTGATTGACTGCGGGACAGGCGAGAAAGAGGCCCAGTGAGAAGGTTAGCACCAGAAGAGCAGAGTGTGCTTGCTGGGATGTGGAAGGAGAAAAGGGAGGTGAGGTAGGAGGGGACAAGAGGATGGAGAGCTTTGAAGCCAATAGTGAGGAGGTTTTGCTTGATAATAATAATAACATTGATGGCATTTGTTCAACGCTTACTATGTGCCAGGCGCCATTCTAAGCACTGGGATAGATACACGGTAATCAAGTTGGACACAGTCCCTGTCCCATATGGGGCCACAGTCTTAGTCCCCATTTTACAGATGAGGGAACTAAGGCACAGAGAAGTGGCCTGCCCAAGGTCACGCAGCAGACAAGTGGCAGAACCAGGATTAGAACCCATGACCTTCTGACTCAAAAGACCATGTTCTATCCAGTAGGCCAGAGCATGGGAGTGCTAGGCACTGTCTTAAGCATTTGGGAGAGCTCACTGCCCTCAGGGAGATTCCAATCTAATAGGGGAGACAGGAAAAAATTATTTACAGGTTGTGAGCATGGAAGGAAGGACAGGTTTAAATCTGGAAATTGTATAAACATGTTAGGTTGAAACAGCTGTGCAAATAACTGAATTGATGTGTGTGTGTGTGTGTATGTGTGTGTCTGTGTATGAGGATAATAGTGGAATGCACAGATAAATACGTGAATGAATAAAATACAGTGCTTATGGACACAAACCAGTGCTTAGAACAGTACTTTGCACATAGTAAGTGCTTAATAAATGCCATCATTATTATTATTAGTAACTGCTGTCTACAGGATTAAAGCTCACTACACCTGTAGTAACAGTGGATATTGGTCTGATGCAACTGATGTGTGTTTTTTTTTGTTTCTTCTTTTAATGGTATTAAGTGGTTACTGTATGTCACACATTGTTCTAAGCACTGGGGTAGATACAAGTTAATCAGATATCAGACATAGTCCCTGTCCCATGTGGGGCTCACAGTCCAATCAATCCTATTTATTGAACACTTATTGTGTGCAGAGTGCTGTACTAAACTCTTGGGAGAGTAAAATACAACAGTTGGTAGGCACATTCCCTGCCCACGATAATAATAATAATAATAATGATGGCATTTATTAAGCACTTACTATGTGCCAAACACTGTTCTAAGCACCGGGGGAGATACAGGGTAATCCGGTTGTCCCACAGGCGCTCACAGTCTTCACCCTCATTTTACGGATGAGGGAACTGAGGCCCAGAGAAGTGAAGCGACTTGCCCGTAGTCACACAGCTGATAATAATAATAGTGATGAACTCATAGTCTAGAGGGGGAAGACAGACATTAATATAAATAAATTATGGATATGTACAAGATTGTACAGATACATACATTCATTCATTCATTCAACCGTATTTATTGAACGCTTACTGTGTGCAGAGCACTGTACTAAGTGCTTGGGAAGTACACAATATGTGCAGCTGAGGGAGGGGTGAATAAAGGCAGAAAATCAGGGAAGGTCTCTTGGAGGAAATGTGCCTTCAATAAGATTTTGAAGGTGGGGAGAATAATTGATCGTCGGGCCAGAGGCAGGACGTGGGCGAGAGGATGGCGGCGAGACAGATGAGATGGAGGTACAGTGAGTAGGATGGTATTAGAAAAGCGAAGTGTGCGGGCTGGGTTGTATTAGGAGAGTAAGGAGGTGAGGTAGGAGGGGGTAAAGTGATTGAGTTCTTTAAAGCCAACGGTGAGGTGTTTCTGTTCGAAGCAGAGGCGGATGGGAAACCACAGGAGGTTCTTGTGGAGTGGGGAATCATAGGCTAAACATTTTTGTAGAAAAATGACCCGGACAGCAGAGTGAAGTTTGGACTAGAGTGTAGAGAGACAGGAGGCAGAGAGGTCAGCGAAGAAGCTGATTTAGTAATCAAGGTGGGAAGCTGATATAGTAATCAATGTGAGAAGCTGCGTGGCTCAGTGGAAAGAGCCCGGGCTTTGGAGTCAGAGGTCATGGGTTTGAATCCCAGCTCTGCCAATTGTCAGCTGTGTGACTTTGGGCAAGTCACTTCACTTCTCTGGGCCTCCGTTACCTCATCTGTAAAATGGGGATGAAGACAGTGAACCCCACTTGGGACAACCTGATCACCTTGTAACCTGAACAGTGCTTTGCACATAGTAAGTGCTTAATAAGTGCCATTATTATTATTATTATATTTTCACAGCTAATTTATTTTGATTAGCACCTTCACCATTTCAGGAACACTCAGTACAATATTCTCTCTGCAGAAGCAGGGTCAGTGGTAGCATTCCAGTAGTCTCAGACAAACAAATATTTTCAATCCCCAGTTTGAGCTAGGACTTAAACCAACTTCCACCCCTCAGCTCAATTCCTGGAAGCATTTTTTCCAGACCCCAGTCCCATCCCAGGCTGGGTCCGAGAAGGCAGATTAATCAATCCATCAAAGATATTTTATTGAGTGCTTACTCTGTGCAGAGCACTGTACTGAGGCTTGGGAGAGCACAATTCAACAGAGTTGGGAGACACGTTCCCTGCCCATTAGGAGCATTCAGTCGAGAGGAAGAGTTTAAAGAGTGGGACTTCGGAAGAACGAGTAGTTCTGTTCTTTGTAGCCTAACTTCTCTGGGATGGAAAATGCTGGTTTTTCCAAGGCTAGCATTCATCTTACTCTGAGCCGCTTTCATGGATAACCTTTACGTGTCTTACCCCTAAAACCTGCTGAGAATAAATGAGGGACTGTTAGCCTGACTTTGGTGGGTCCAAGCTACCACCCACAGTGACCAGTCCTAAAACTGGCTCTGAGCAGACGATGGTGGGGGAAGGTGGCAACCGTCCTACTGGACTCCAAACCACAAATGGAACTCAAATTAATTTCTCCTGGGTAAAATTAGGTTCCCGCCGTGAGGTGTAAGTAAAAAGCAAGTGGTTAAATTCATTAGAAATGCCTTAACAAAACAAACCAACTTCGAGTTTAGTTAACTTTGAAAATAAAATAAGGACCAACCACGTCAAATGCGTGGACACATCAAAGGCGAAACAGCTTTTTCTGTGGCTTTGAGGACTGAGTCTTAGGAGGCCACAGGGTTGGTTTTTTAAAGTGACCTGTTTACACCAGGGAGATTCATCACGTTCCTACTTAGAAACAAGTTAAAACCTAGATGTGATTCAATCATTTGCATCTGGGCCAACTGGAAAGACAAGAAGTTAATAACTGACAGAAAACCAACTATTATTTTAAGCATTAAAATGAAAACTGGAAATTTAGGTGGAAAAAATATTTGTGACAGCCTCTGAAATAAAGGCCTCTCCATAACAAAGACAACTAACTAAAATACAATGCACCATGAAATTGTTTTTTTTGTTACCACGCAGAAGCCTGGGTTTCCATTGCAATAATATCCTGTTGGTGAAAATGAATCTGTACCTTAGTACAGTGCTCTGCATACAGTAAGTGCTCAATAAATACGATTGAATGAATGAATGATAAACTGTGATTTACAGTATAAAAAAGGTTAACCAGTAAATTAAGTGGAAGTGTCTACCTTTCAGCACCACTCTGTGGAAAGAGCACGGGCTTGGGAGTCAGAGGTCACGGGTTCTAGTCCTGGCTCCACCACTTGTCTGCTGTGTGACCTTGGGCAAATCACTTAACTTCTCTGTGCCTCCGTTACCTCCTCTGTAAAATGGGGATTAAAAGTGTGAGTCCCACGTGGGACGACCTGATTACCCTGTATCTAGCCCAGTGCTTAGAACAGTGCTTAGTACATAGTAAGTGCTTAACAAATCCCATTATTTTAAAGAAGCAGTGTGGTTTAGTGGAAAGAGAACGGGTATAGGAGTCAGAGGTCATGGGTTCTAATCCCAACTCCGCCACTTGTCACCTGTGTGACTTTGGGCAAGTCACTTAATTTCTCTGTGCCTAAGTTATCTCATCTGTAAAATGGGGATTATGACTGTGAGCCCCACGTGGGACACCCTGATTACCTTGTATCTACCCCAGTGCTTAGAACAGTGCTTGGCATATAGTAAGTGCTTAACAAATACCACCATTATTATTATTATTATTTAAAACACTAAAACCCATCTTTACACTCAACAGAAGTAGAAGAGAAATCAATTTAAGACACAGCCATTAATTTACTGGGGAGAAATTAAGCTAAAATTCAATACCATTTATTTTCCGATTTACATCTTTATGTCAGTGTTTTAATGGTATTCATTAAGCACTGCATATCAGGCATTATACTAAGCACCTGGGTAGATAAATCTAATCAGGTTGGACACAGTCCCATGTCCCACATGGGACTCTCACAACCTTAATCCCCATTTCACTGATGAGGTAACCGAGACACAAAGAAGTTAGGTGACTTGACCAAGGTCACCCAGCAGAAAAGCAGTTTAGGTGGGATTAGATTAGATTAGAGAAGCAGCGAGGCTCAGTGGAAACAGTCCGGGCTTTGGAGTCAGAGGTCATGGGTTCGAATTCCGACTTCACCACATGTCTGCTGTGTGATCTTGGGCAAGTCATTTAACTTCTCTGGGCCTCAGTTACCTTATCTGTAAAATGGTGATGAAGACTGTGAGCCCCACGTGGGACTACCTGATCACCCTATAACCTCCCCAGCGCTTAGAACAGTGCTTTGCACATAGTAAGCGCTTAACAAATGCCAATTATTATTATTATTATTATTATTATTTGAACCCAGATCCTTCTAACTCCCAGGCACATACTCTCTCCACTAGGCCATGCTGCTTCTCACGTGAGCAAATCTGTAGAAATCTCTTCTGCTAACTTACCCATTCACTCAGGTAGAATACTTTAGGTTAATATAAATACATTTGATATTGATTAATTCGATTTTTTTTTCGTTTTTTTGTGCTATTTGCTAAGCACTTACTATTTGCCATCCACTGTACTAAGCACTGGGTAGATACAAGCTAATAAGATTGGACACAGTCCATGTCCCACATGAGACTCACACTTCACAGATGAGGTGTTTGAGGCACAGAGAAGTGAAGTGACTTGCCCAAGGTCACACAGCAGACAAGTGGAAGAGTAGGGATTAGAACCCAGGTCCTTCTGACTCCCAGGCTCCAGGCAGGGAACGTATCTACCTACTGTGTTATATTGTACTCTCCCAATGGCCTAGTACAGTGCTCTGCATACAGTAAGTGCTCAATAAATATGGATGATCGATCGATTGAATCAGTCTTGTTATTTAAATGAGAACTAGCCATTGGCTGCCTGCTTCATTTGGCTCAGTGGAAAGAGCCCGGGCTTTGGAATCAGGGGTCATGGGTTCGAATCCCAGCTCTGCCAATTGTCAGCTGTGTGACTTTGGGCAAGTCACTTCACTTCTCTGGGCCTCAGTTCCCTCATCTGTAAAATGGGGATTAAGACTGTGAGCCCCCCGTGGGACAACCTGACCTCCTTGTAATCTCCCCAGCGCTTAGTACAGTGCTTTGCACATAGTAAGCACTTAATAAATGTCATTATTATTATTATTATTGTTATTATTATCCCTGCGTCCCAGTCAGATAGATTCTTCCTCTTCTTCCCACTTATCTGTGCTTACATCCACCACCAAAACCAAATATTTCAATTCAGCTACCTAATTTGTTGATAAATCATAACTGATAGTACTCTGTAACTGCCCCCTGCAGGTTATTATGTAGAAGTGATAAACAACTGTCTTAATTACAGAAAAAACTTGGTTAGGAATCTCAATTGTTTCCATGAAAACAGAGCATTAAACAAAAGAGCACAAAACCAAATACAGTTGCCAGTAGGAAATTATGTAAAGCCTACTAAGGTAGTCTCAAGATCCAAAGAAATTGACCAAAATAATATAAACATATTTGTTATGAAACAGAAGATAGCAAACACTCTTTATTAGCTAACGTTAAGTAGCAATGTAAATATGTATCATAATGACATATTATGAATATCGACAACTAAATACGAAGAAAAGGAAAACCCAATTGCCTGCTCTGTTGACCCCACCAAATATAAAGCCCAGTATATTTGATGTTCACCTGAGTTCAGCTATTTTAACACATCTAACTGCTAGTTTTAATCAATCAATCAATTGTATTTATTGAGCGCTTACTGTGTGCAGAGCAGTGTATTAAGCGCTTGGGAAGTACAAGTTGGCAACATATAGAGACAGTCCCTACCCAACAGTGGGCTCACAGTCTAGAAGTTTTAAGTGCTTAGGATGTTTTTCTCTACACTGGTAACTGTAGCTTTGGTAGTCAATCAATCAATCAATCGTATTTATTGAGCACTTACTGTGTGCAGAGCACTGTACTAAGCGCTTGGGAAGTACAAGTTGGCAACATATAGAGACAGTCCCTACCCAACAGTGGGCTCACAGTCTAGAAGGGGGAGAGTCCACTCTGAGATTATGATGTTCACCTCATACCCTGTTTAATACGGGGTTTGCCCTCTAGTAAAATCTCATGTTAAGTTAAAGTTAAGGTTCAACAAAGTTAAAAAACTTTAAGGAAAAGGAAAAATGTATAACTCAGGGTCCAAGCTGCTCTCATTCATTCATTCAGTCATATTTATTGAGCGCTTACTGTGTACAGAACACCGTACTAAGCACTTGGGAAGTACAAGTCGGCAACATATAGAGATGGTCCCTACCCAACAACGGGCTCACAGTCTAGAAGGGGGAGACAGACAATAAAACAAAACATGTAGACAGGTGTCAAAATCGTCAGAACAAATAGAATTAAAGGCATATTCACACCATTAACAAAATAAATAGAATAGTAAATATGTACAAGTAAAATAGAGTAATAAATCTGTACAAATATATATACACACAGCTGTTTTTTTTCTGACATCGAGTTGCAGTGTATCCTGGGAAGCTTGTGTTGTTGGCATAGTTCTCACCAATTCTGTCTTTGTCTTCTACCTAAACATGTCGTGAAAACACATTTTCTGGCACAATTGAGTGTATGGCGGCGACGTGCAGAATACATTTCTGCTACTCAGAGTACATGCACAACAAAACCAGAGGGACTCCCCTGGAAGCAGACTGCATTATAATAAACAACCGTATTCAAATTCGTTAAGATTGCAGCAGAAAAGCGGACAGGGAATATGTCTGTTTATTGTTATATTGGACTCTCCAGAGGGCTTAGTCCAGTGCTCTGCACCCAGAAAGCACTCAATAAATACGACTGAAGGACTGACTGGATGAAAAAAAGGCATTATCGCAAGGGAAGACTGTATTTAATACAGCATGTAAGGCAGAACTTGACAGTTTGGGAATCGTTAGGGAAGTTGTACAGTTTACATTAGCATGGCATGATTGTATCAAACCAGTCATTTCTGAAAAGATATGCCTGGGACTAATTAGAAACTATACAGAATAAAGAACATAAAATATATTACTGACATCCGGTCCAGCATTTTGTCTCCAATGACTCCAACGGTAGCAACAGACAGTGAGGAGGAAGAGCCCTCTTTGGCATCTATGATAATACTGTGCAAGATCTCATTTTTTTTTGGTATTTGTTAGGTGCTTACTACTACTACTACTACTAATAATAATAATAACAATGTTATTTGTTAAGCACATACTAAGTGCCAGGCTCCATAATAATAATAATTATGGTATTTGTTAATCACTTACTAAGTGCCAAGCACTGTTCTGAGCACTGAGTTGGATACAAGGTAATCAGGTTGTCCCATGTGGGTCTCACAGTCTTAATCCCCATTTTACAGATCAGGTAACTGAGACACAGAGAAGTTAAGTGACTTGCCCAAAGTCACACAGCTGACAAGTGGCAGAGCCGGGATTAGAACCCACAACCTCTGACTCCCAAGTCCATGCTCTTTCCGGTAAACCACTCTGTTTCTAAGTGCAGGGGTGGATACAAGCTAATCGGGTTGGACACAGTCCCTGTCCCACGTGGGGCTCGCAGTCTAAATCCTCATTTTACAGATGAGGAAACTGAGACACTGTTCTAAGCACTGGGAGAGATACAATTAATCAGGTTGAACACAGTCCTAGTCTCACTTAAGGCTCACGGTCTAATTAGGAGGGAGAACAGGCCTTGAGTACCCATTTTACATCTGAGGAAACTGAGGCACAGAGAAATTAAATACTTAGCCTAGATTCCAGAGCAAAGCAATTGGCAGGGCCGGAATTAGAGCCGAGGTCCTCTGACTTCCAGGCTGGTGCTCTTTCCAGTAGGCCACGCTGCTTCTCTTAGACTCAATTCCATAATAAAGATATCTTTAAAATGAAGCCCTTGGTTTGCAGAGTTCAACAGTGAATTACCCATCACAAAGATTTTTATTTAATTCAACCAGTGGAAGTCTTCAATATAGACACAACATTTCCCTTATCAAATTTAAATCCACCTCCTCAGTTAATAGCAAATTTAACCGGTGATGCTTCTGGTAATTTTAAGAAATCTGAAAAATTTAAATAAATGAAGCTTCTACAGAAATGTTTACCAACGCTGAAGTAAAGATGATGTGAGAAATTATTTGATGTTGAAAGAAAATATCGCACTATAAAGGAAACTTTCATAATCAATTACTGGATGGCATAAAGGGATTATCTCTATTTGTTGCCGAATTGTACTTTCCAAGTGCTTAATACAGTGCTCTGAACACAGTAAGCATTCAATAAATATGATTGAATGAATGAAGATGGGAAAAAATAACGGGAAATTCCAGGGAATTCTGACAAGAAGAAAGCAATAGGATTGGCTAATATCCACAATGCATTTCAGCAAAGGGGAAAGAATAGTAAGTAAATACTTAATTTAAAGCAATCCATTGTCGGGCCAGTTGTCTGTGATAAGCGTGACCTTATAGGATGCCCACAGAGTGTACATTAGATAAAAATGTTTGCTTTCTTGTTCACTTCTAGTGTTAATAGGATATAGAACAACTCCCTGAAGACTATTTTTGTCTGAAAGGTCAAGGTTATGATAACCTTATAATCTGTATAGTATAATAGCATCGACCAGTCTGTTCTGGTCATTTGATGAAAAATGAACCTTCCTTCTATGTTTTTGCTAGTTACCACATAGATTGAACTGCCATTTCTGGGTATATACAGTTAAACCCGGCCCATAATTGGAACAGTTTCTTACATTCCTACCTTGAATTTGTATAGAGAATGCCTGAAATTGCTGAAACGTGCTTAAGCATTCTTGCAAGGAACAGGAAGCTTACCTATGACGAGAGATTTGATTGCTCCATCTTTTAAAAATGTTTTGCTCTGCCAATCGAAGATATTTATTGAGCATTTACTGTGTGTGCAGAGCACTGAACTAAGCCCTCCGGAGAGTACAATACAACGAGGTTGGTGGACCTGATCCAAGCCCTCAAGGAACTTTCTAGACTGTGAGCCCACTGTTGGGTAGGGACCGTCTCTATACGTTGCCAACTTGTACTTCCCAAGTGCTTACTACAGTGCTCTGCACACAGTAAGCGCTCAATAAATACGATTGAATGAATGAATGAATGAACCCTCCTCCTCCTCCAAAATCTCCAGTGGCTCCTCATTGTCTTGGCATAAAAAACAATCTTCTGACCCATCAGCATCAAGGTTCTCCAACAGCTATCTCCCTCCCTGTATTACTTATCTAGTCACTTCTCCTGTTCCATCCCAACTTGTGCTTTTCGATCCTCACACCCAAATTGATCTCCTTAAAATTCCTTCCCCTCAGTTTCCCGACTCACACTCCTTGCTCACATCTTCCCCGACTCCTGAAATGCACACCTCATTCAGCTTTGTCTAGGCATATCCCTACTCTCCTACAGAGCTCTTTTTCAGTCACCTTCTCTTGGAGGTTCTCCCTAATTGATCTCCCCTCAAAACCCTGACATCTAATCGGCCTTCTCGGACTTTATGCATTTATGTGCCTATATATGTATTACGTCTTTTAGTCACTTGTGCTGTTATTTATTTATTTATTCACTCATTCAGTCATATTTATTGAGTGTCTACTGTGTGCAGAGCACTGTACTAAGCGCTTGGGTAGTACAAATCGGCAACATAATAGCTAGCTTTACTTCTATTTATTCTGATGACTTGACAACTGTCCACATGTTTTGTTTTGTTGTCTGTCTCCCCCGCTTTAGATTGTGAGCCCGTTGTTGGGTAGGGACTGTCTCTATATGTTGCCAACTTGCACTTCCCAAGCGCTTAGTACAGTGCTCTGCACACAGTAAGCGCTCAATAAATACGATTGAATGAATGAATGAATGAATGAATGAATATAATATCTCTTCTGTCTCTCTTACTGTTGATGTTATCATCAGTGTATGGCTACCGTCTCCCTTATTTGTTTATGAGATCCTAGGGTTGGGCACAGAGAAGCAGCACGGGGTTGTGGATAGGGTTGGGGCCCTGGAATCAGAAGGTCATGGGTTCTAACCCCTCCCTGCCACTTGTCTGCTGTGTAACCTTGGGCAAGTCACTTTGCTTCCCTGGGCCTCGGTTACCTCATCTGTGAAATGGAGATTGTGAGCCCCACATGGGACAGGGACTGTGTCCAACCCGATTTGTTTGTATCCATCCCAACGCTTAGCTGGCACATAGTGAACACTTCACGAATACCACAGTTATTATTAAAATAGACCGTAAGGTCCTTGAGGAAAAGCATCTAGGTCTGTCAACTCTATCCTATTATACTTTTCCAAGCATTTAGTACGGGACTGTACACATGGTAAGTGCTTCATAATTACCATTGATCGATTGATTCATTGATTAACAGTTTTTACTTCTGTTGTTTGTTCCCTAAATGCTAAACTGCTCTCTCCACAGTGAACACTCAAGATGTACTGTTGATTCTATTATTGAACATCCACAATTAGGCCTTGCTCATCCTATTCACAGCATGGCTCAGTGGAAAGAGCACGGGCTTTGGAGTCAGAGGTCATGGGTTCTAGTCCCAGCTTCGCCAATTGTCAGCTGTGTGACTTTGGGCAAGTCACTTCACTTTTCTGGGCCTCAGTTACCTCATCTGTAAAATGGGGATTAAGACTGTGAGCCCCCCATGGGACAACCCGATCACCTTGTAACCTCCCCAGCGCTTAGAACAGTGCTTTGCACATAGTAAGCACTTAAAAAATGCCATCATTATTATTACTATTTCTGACACTGCCAAGCAATTGAACACAATATTGCTTTTTCACCTTTTCTAGGATGAGCAAGGTATCAACATACCAGACCAATATTCTAAATAAACAGAGGGAAGTATTTTCCAGAAAGCCTGCATTTTAGCCTTGTTTTCAAAAACACTTTTCTGTATCTACATGTCCTGTCATCTCTTCCTTGTTCTTGCATTCCTTCTATGGCACTATATTTAAAGCATTCCCTTCATGTAAACAGTTGATGTAAGAGAATTGCATTTTTGTGTTGTCTATTTTTAAATTTCCATTTCCTTAAACTATTCAAGCAAAGTTTTATCTACTGTTTACCTGAATAGTCATTTCAGCCGAAGAAAGAAAAAAAACTGGGGGAAGGGGATAATTGTGTCTGACACCCTTCAATTGAATTTTGTACTTTGTTGGTTTAGTGTCAGTTATTGACAGCTTGAAAGAAGAAACCTCTGATCATATCAGCAACAGCTGGATGAAATCGATTGCACCTTTAACATCAGAACACATCACAGGGAACATTATCATCAGTCTCTTGATAGGAGAGGAGATTATTTGGAGAGAGGATGTCCTGCAGTAGAAAGCTGGGTCCAGGGAGAGGAAGATCAAAATACAAAATGCAAGGCAACAATAAAGCTAAAAGCTCTGTCTTGTAGGGGAAGTTTCTCTTCCAAAATCATGTTTACTTGAATCAAAATGCTTCCATCATTCCAAATTTTGCCCTGCCAAAGTTCAATAGCTTTGCTTAGCTCTTCATGTTTTTGCTCACGCCAAGCCCAAAGTTGGCTACTTTAAGATGGTTATTTACCCATTCGGGGATTTATTTGCCACCTGCTTTTGTTTTTCTAAAGATGCAAAATCAAACTCTGGGGCAATATTCCACACTTTTCTTTGTGCCACACAAGTGGTAAATAACACAGCCCGATAACGTTTTGATTTCCTCAAATGTGTGGAATACAAAACATGTATTCATTCGTTTAAGATATAAAAATGTACTCTCACACTTCTGAAATCAACAGCCAATCATTTCACACTTGTGCCAAAGGCAAACAGACATAATTCTAACTGGCAGCTGAACAACATTCCAAGCGGCCACCACATTAATTAACTCACCTCAATCAGATTCCACTTCAACTTGCACAGCTTGCTGCCGGGAAGCCTAGTAATAAATTGTGAGTTTAAATGCTGAACCAGGTAGGAAACACCATATGGCATTTTATTATAGAGGGTGGGATACTCTTGTTTAATACCAGTAGCAAGAGCTCTGATCATTTCTTTTCACTGTGGTCTCTGTTTTCTGATAGGAGGAAGATCAGAAACATGATCTTGGAAACATGTCATTTCAAAGCAGTCATTCAGATTTGGCTCATTTACTGGGTTTTCAGGGAACAAAAATCCTTCAGGATCAAAGTCCAACGATTCCCTATATATCTAAAAATCAAGGGGGTCATTCATTCATTCATTCATTCATTCATTCAGTCGTGTTTATTGAGCACTTACTGTGTGCAGAGCACTGTACTAAGCACTTGGGAAGTACAAGTTGGCAACATATACACGGTCCCTACCCAACAACGGGCTCAAGATATGTTATAGCAGTGGGCATAGCATATTGTGGGATCTTAATAAATATCACATTGTTATCAACACTAACACTCAGATGAATGAAAAGGAAAGACAGAATCTGAGAAAAAAAGAAAGGACACACACACATTGCTTTCCATTCATTCATTCAATTGTATTTATTGAGCTCTTAATGTGTGCAGAGCACTGTACTAAGCACTTGGGAAGTACAAGTCGGCAACATATAGAGATGGTCCCTACCCAACAGCGGGCTCACAGTGTAAAAGGGGGAGACAGACAACAAAACAAAACATATTAACAAAATAGAATAAATAGAATAAATACGTACAAGTAAAATAGAGTAATAAATATGTTCATATTGGGCATCATCTAAGTTCTGCATTTCATTAAGTTCTGTTCCTGCCTTGCATAAGCTGATATGCTATTCTTCCTCATGCTTCTGTTCTTTCAGCAGTCATGCACTAAATGATATTTAGTGACCTGAAAGTGTGACTGTTCCTCCTTTCTTAGCATTTAACTTCCTCTAGGATCAAAGGACTTAGTTACAAAGGAGAATCTGGCTCAATGCTTACCAGGAACACATTTTTCAAAACTAAAAACACCATTACAGAGCTAAATGTAGTCTAAGTCCCACCAATGTCAAATGCCCTATAGTAAAGACTGGAATCCATGGAAAACCAACTAAACAATGGGAGAGCCATCTAGTAGACTGGCCCTGCAAATAACCAATCATGATAATTACTTCCCTGGTGGTAAAGAATACCAAAATTAAATCATTACTCATTTAGGTAAAAAATAGAGAATGCCGATCATCTCTATCATTCTGAGGACCGCCTAGAGATGAGAACCAACTAGTATAATCAATCAATCGGATTTATTGAGCTCTTACTGTGGACAGAGCACTGTACTGAACGCTTAGGGGAATACAATGCAGTGGAGTTGGTAGATGTGTTTCCTGCCCATAATGGGCTTACAGTCTAGAGGAGGAGGTAGATATTAATATTAGATTAATAAATGATTGTATGTAATTTTTAAATATATATATGTAAGTGCTGAGGAGTTGAGGATGGGGTGAATACCAAATGCCCGAAGGACATACATCTAAATGCATAGAAGAGGCAGAAGGTAGAGGGAACTGGGGAAAAATATTAGTTAAAAAATGTTTTTCTCTGTGAATTACCCTGTCTTGTGGGCAAGACTGCAACGGACCTGGGAATGGCTTTTTCTTAAACCACATTAAAACTCAAAGGACACGAGTATGTGGGCGGGGAATGTGCCTGTTATATTGTACTCTCCTAAGCATTGGGAGCTGTGGGTAGAACATTCCAGAGAAGTGATCTGGGAAAAAGAGTGAATTAGGGACTGGAGGAAAGAGAGAAAGGAGGCTGGGAGATCAGTGAGGAGGGCTGGTAGAGTAGTTATGTCAGGATAAGACAAGTGCCTAGACCAGTGTGGTGGCCGTTTGAGTGAAGAGGAAGAGGCCGGTTCTGGCAGTGTTGTAATAGTAAAACAAAAGCATTTGTCAACAGCCTGAATATTGGGGTTGAAAGAGAGGGAGGAGTTGAAGATATTGCTTATGTGGCATTATTCTTACATAGATAATCCATCCATAAACATGATTTCAGCTACTCCCTGATAGCCCCAAACAATCTTTGTAGCCCTGACCTCCCACACCCTAGCCAATCTCCCATCTCCTCCTGCATCCATATCATGTCCATTTGTCCAAGTCTAAAATTGAATTTCTCAGCTTCCCTTCTAATCCTCTTCTCTTCCATTCTGTCCATCTACAATCAATCAATCAATCAATCAGAGGTATTTACTGAACACTTACTATGGAAGAAAAAACTATACTAAACGTTTAGGAGAATACAATAGATTTGGTTAACTGGAAAACAGTAAGGGAAATACATTAAAATAAAGTACAGGTAGGGGAAGCAATGGTATATGCATCAGTGCATCACACCCCACCTCACCCCCCTATGCTCTCTACCCAATTTTGATGACCAGATTACTCCTCTCAACTCCTCCCTCTCCACTCAACTCTCTCACTCTCCTTTCCCCTTTTCACACAGTAAGCACGCAATAAATACATCAGATTGAAATACGACTGGTATCACTAATTCCATAGACGTGGTGATTTCCTAATGCCCTGGGAAGATTTGATTCGTTGTTAATATTCTCACAAAGCATCTGGCTTTTCTCCCTGCAAGAACGGTAGTGGAGAGGAGATTTGAGCGAACTAGCAGGCAGACCCACAAGCATGGTAATCTGTCTCCCTGCCTCTAGACTGTAAGTTCACTGTGGGCCTGAATGTCTCTCTTTATTGTTGAATTGTACTCTCCCAAGCTCTTAGTACTCCACACACAGTAAGCTCTCAAAAAATACGATTGACTGAATGAAAGATTGAATGGAAAAATAATCTCTCTGGCATTTGTACTGGTGTCACTAATGACCACTCTAGTCGGTGTCCTGGCAGAGGAGGAGTCAGAGAGCAGGGTCTTAAGGGATTCTCCCAAGAGCAATCACCAGAATCCCTGTGCTAATGCATGAGGCTCTTCCTTCACACAAAAATCATGTGTATTTCTGTTCACCAGGTGCAGGTGGAGAGGCACTTCAGATGAAGGCCACCTGACTCTGATATTGCAGCTGGAGAAGTCAAAGGGGAGGGTGGCAAAGAGATACATCTGCCCAGATGTGAAATGAAAAGTTGTATTGAATCTTCTTTAAAGGGTAGAACAGGTATCAGTCCATATGCATATGTAGCCTAAATTCTCCATGTAATCCATCAATCAATCATATTTATTTAGGGCTAACTGTGTGCAGATCGCAGTACTCAGCACAACACGGAGTTGTACAACACGATAATATAGCAGACACACTTCCTGCCCACAACTAGCTTGAAGTCTAGAGGAATGTAAGAATATAGAATCATGATTGCCGGGTATAAAGTTATCCTTTGACTCGAAGAGGACATTGTCAAAGATGAGACTTTATAAGTGATGTTTTTAAGGAAGAACCACTTGAACACTTTGTTCATGAAAATACAATAGGGTCCTTTGTTGAGTCCTGTTCGTTAAGTTTGAGAGGTTGGCAGGCCATCCATGTGGAGATGTCCTGAGCGTACGAAGAAATGTGAGACGGTAGAGGAGAAAAGTCAGGCCTGGAGAGGTAAATTTGGTAATGAGCACCTATATATATATGTTTGTACATATTTATTACTCTATTTTACTTGCACATATTTACTATTCTATTTATTTTATTTTGTTAACATGTTTTGTTGCCTGTCTCCCCCTTCTAGACTGTGAGCCCGCTGTTGGGTAGGGACCATCTCTATATGTTGCCAACTTGTACTTTCCAAGCGCTTAGTACAGTGCTTTGAACACAGTAAGTGCTCAATAAATACTATTGAATGAATGAATGAATGAATTCAAATGGTAGCTGAAGCTGTGGGAGTATGAGTTCTCCAACGGAGTGACTAGAGATGGAGAATAGAAAGGGACCCAGAACTGAGCCCTGGGGGACACCAACAGTTAGAGGGTGTAAGGCAGAAGAAGAGACAGTGAAAGAGACTGAGAAGGAGTGGTCAGAGAGATAAGAGGAAAATCAGGAGAGGACAGTGCCAGTGAAGCCAAGGTTGGATAAGGTTTCCAGGAGAGTGGGTCTGGGGAAGGGATCTGCAGTGTCAAAGGCAGCAGAAAGGTCAAGGAGGATTAGGATGGAGTAGAAGCTATTGGATTTTGCAAAACGGTCATGTGTAACCTTAGGGAGGGTTATTTCTGTGGAGCAAAGGAGGCGGAAGCCAGTTTGCAGGGGTTTGAGGAGAGAGTTGGAAGAGAGAAAATGGAGGCAGCAAGTGCAGACTACTTACTCAAGGATTTTGGAGAGGAATGGTAGAAGGGAGACTGGGCAGTAATTGGAGGGTGCCATGGGATCAAGGATGTTTTTTTTTTTTTTTAGGATAGGGAGACATGAACGTTTCTGAAAGCAGTAGGGAAGGAGCCATTGAAAATGGAGCAGTTTAAGATTGCAGCCAGAGAGGAAAGAAGAGGGGACAATTGTTTTGTTAGGTGGGAAGAGATGGGTTTGAAGGTGCAAGTGGAGGGAGTAAAATCTGAGAGGAGTCAGGAGATCTCCTCTTGGGATACTTCTGGGAAGGATGGGAGAGTCCAAGAGAAGGAAGGAGGAGGAAGGGACTAGAGAGGTACAAGGGAGCCTCTAGGTAGTCCAACCTAATGGTTTCAATTTTATCAATGAAGTACACAGCAAGGTCATTAGTGTCAGGAGAAGAGGAGGTAGGGGGCAGGGGGTATGAGGAGGGAGTTAAATGTCTGGATCAGCTGGTGGAGACAATGGGTATCGGAGAAGCAGTGTGGCTTAGTGGATAGACCATGGGTTTGGGAGTCAAAAGAACCCAGGTTCTAATCCCGGTTCCACCGCATGTCTGCTATGTGACTTGGGCAAGTCACTTCACTTCTCTGTGCCTCAGTTACCTCATCTGTAAAATGGGGATTAAGACTGTGAGCCCCATAAGGGACATGGACTGTGTCCCACCTTGTATCTACCCCAGTGCTCAGTACAGTGCCTAGCACATAATGCAAACTCAACAAATACCATAAAAAAGAGCGAATTCCAAAACAGAAGTAGTGCTGCTGTACAAAGGAGAGGGCCAAACTGAAGCAGGTAAGAATAGATTTTAGGTGGACAAGATCAGACAGGTGTCTGGATTTCCGCCAGCAATACTTCTGCAGTTCTGAAACAACAGTGGCAGTCAATGGGCCTGGGAGTGGGTAGATGATCCTTTCCTCAAGAGCTTCTCTAGGGCTGTTGAAGTGAACGATGGCCTGAGGTGTTGAAGGAGTCTCAGGCATCATCTTAATTCCTTCCCCCTTCTCCCAAATGAGATATTCAGATACATTGAGCCCAAGCAAGTATTTAAATTCTACTGAATTCTGAGACAAACCCATGAAGACAAAAAACACACAAGCCCCTTCATGCCTATACGGAGCATCATCATCTAATGTTACCTGGGACTATAGGGGTGATTCCTGATCTATTTCCCCCGACAACACCCCTACATATAATAATAATAATAACAATAATGATAACGGCATTTGTTAAGCACTTACTATGTGCCAGGCACTGTTCTAAGCACTGGGGGAGATACAAGGTATTTAGATTGTCCCACGTGGGGCTCACAGTCTTAATCCCCATTTTACAGATGAGGGAACTGAGGCCCAGAGAAGTTAAGTGACTTACTCAAAGTCACACAGCTGACAAGTGGCGGAGCCGGGATTAGAACCCATGACCTCTGACTCCCAAGCCCGGGCTCTTTCCACTGAGCCACGCTGCTTCTCCCCTATCACAGGAACATTTGGAGCTATCGAGAATATGTGACAATTAATTCCTATGCAGCACTTCCTCTTCTTCTATAGGTGATGCTGGGGAGATAGCCAATCAATCAATTAGTTATATTCATTGAATGCTTACTGTATGCAAAGCACTCTACTAAGTATTGGGAGAGTATAATGTAACAGAGTTGGTAGACACGTTCCCTACCCACAAGGAGCTTACGGTCTAGATGGGGAAATAGACATTAAAATAAATGATTGATATGCACAAAAGTGCTGTGGGGCTAAGGGTGGGATGAATAGCAAGTGCTTAATGGCTACAAATTCAAGTGAAAAAGTGAAGCAGAAGGGAGAAGGAGAGGTTCATCTATTTAAAATTGTTTATTTGTTATAAAAACCCTTCAAAGCCCTACTGAGAGCTCACCTCCTCCAGGAGGCCTTCCCAGACTGAGCCCCCTCCTTCCTCTTCCCCTCCTCCCCCTCCCCATCCTCCCCACCTTACCTCCTTCCCCTCCCCACAGCACTTGTATATATGCATATATGTATGTACATATTTATTACTCTATTTATTTATTTTACTTGTACATATTTATTCTATTTATTTTATTTTGCTAATATGTTTTGTTTTGTTTTGTTGTCTGTCTCCCCCTTCTAGACTGTGAACCCACTGTTGGGTAGGGACCGTCTCTATGTTGCCAACTTGGACTTCCCAAGCGCTTAGTACAGTGCTCTGCACACAGTAAGTGCTCCATAAATATGACTGACAATGAATGAATGTTATTTGTGTAGAGAACATAATTCTGAATTAGTTTCTCCTCTTCACTGTCATCGAGCAAAACAGGAGGACTGAAAGTTCAGGACAGTGCTAAGTGGAAAGCATTGACATTTATTTGGTAAGTGGGTTAGAAAAGTTAGGTGTTAAAGGTTACAGTTTAGGAAGCCATAGAAGCCATCAGAGAACAGAGAAGCAGTGTGGCTCAGTGGAAAGAGCACGGGCTTTAGAGTCAGAGGTCATGGGTTCAAATCCCGACTTCACCAATTATCAGCTGTGTGACTTTGGGCAGGTCACTTAACTTCTCTGGGCCTCAGTTCCCTCATCTGTAAAATGGGGATTAAAACTGTGAGCTCTCTGTGGGACAACCTGATCACCTTGTAACCTCCCCAGCGCTTAGAATAGTGCTTTGCACATAGTAATCAATAAATCAATCAATCGTATTTATTGAGCACTTACTGTGTGCAGAGCACTGTACTAAGCACTTAGTGAGTATTAGTAAGCACTAATAAGTACTAAGCACTTAGTAGTATTAGTAAGCACTTAATAAATGCCATCGTTAATTAATTAACTGGATCTGACTTGGGCTTTGTTACCTGGAAGTACTTTTCCTTTTGCAGTTTTAGGATCCTGCAAAAGAGAGCTGGGAGAAAATTGGTCATAGAGCAAACTCTGAATCGTGTCTTCAACTCCATGGGGGCAATCCCCTCTTCTTCTAGCCTTCTCTCTACACAAAAGATTAGTTAGACAATTCCTATGAGTGTAGTACCCTTAACAGGCATCATTTCAAGGCAGAAGGGCCTGCCAACAGTAGAACATATTTTCACATTGTGAACACTATAACCTGAGAGCAGCATGGCCTTGTGGCCTGGGTTGAATTCCTGCTGCCCACTTGTCTGTAGTGCCTCTTTGCCTCAGTTTTCTCACCTGTAAAATGGATATGTCCAAGACTGAACTCCTTATCTTCCTTCCCAAACCCTGCCCTCTCCCTGGCTTTCCCGTCACTGTAGACAGCACTACCATCCTTCCCGTCTCACAAGCCTGAAAACTTGGTGTCATCCTTGACTCTGCTTTCTCGTTCACCCCTCACATCCAATCCGTCACCAAAACCTGCCGATCTCGCCTCCGCAACATTGCCAAGATCTGCCCTTTCCTCTCCATCCAAACCACTACCTTGCTGGATCAATCTCTCATCCTATCTCGACTGGATTACTGCATCAGCCTCCTCTCTGATCTCCCATTCTCCTGTCTCTCCCCACGTCAGTCTATACTTCACACTGTTGCCCGGATCATCTTTGTGCAGAAAAGCTCTGGGCATGTTACTCCCCTCCGCAAAAATCTCCAGTGGCTGCCAGTCAACCTACACATCAAGCAAAAACTCCTCACTCTCAGCTTCAAGGCTGTCCATCACCTCACCCCCTCCTACCTCACCTCCCTTCTCTCCTTCTCCAGCCCAGCCCACATCCTCCGCTCCTCTGCTGCTAACCTCCTCACTGTACCTTGTTCTCGCCTGTCCCGCCATCGACCCCCGGCCCACGTCATCCCCCGGGCCTGGAATGCCCTCCCTCCGCACATCCACCAAGCTAGGTCTCTCCCTCTCTTCAAAGCCCTACTGAGAGCTCACCTCCTCCAGGAGGCCTTCCCAGACTGAGCCCCCTTTTTCCTCTCCTCCTCCCCATCCCCCCTGCCCTACCTCCTTCCCCTCCGCACAGCACCTGTATATATGTTTATACAGATTTATTATTTTATTTGTTTTTCTTGTGCATATTAACTATTCTATTTATTCTATTTTGTTAATGATGTGCATCTAGCTTTACTTCTATTTTTTCTGATGACTTGACACCTGTCCACATGTTTTGTTTTGCTGTCTGTCTTCCCCTTCTAGACTGTGAGCCCGTTGTTGGGTAGGGACCGTCTCTATATGTTTCCAACTTGTACTTCCCAAGTGCTTAGTACAGTGCTCTGCACACAGTAAGTGCTCAATAAATATGATTGAATGAATGAATGAATATTAAATACCTGCTCTTCCTCCACCTTAGAATGCAACTCCGACCTGCATGTACTGTATCTGTGTTCATGCTTAGAACGGAGCCTGCCCCATAGTAAGCTGTTAACAGATACAACTATCACTATAATCCTTCATGGATGCTTGATTAAATTAGTAGTTTAACAGAGAATCTGTGATTTAAGAAGAGACTGTCCATTATCATTTTTCAGTCACCCCTATCTGGGTTCTGAATTGCAATTGATATTGTGTTTGTGGAAACATTAGGAACATGATGAGTTGGGTTAATGTCTATCCGCCTGACTGTAGCAGCATGGCTCAGTGGATAGAGCACAGGCTTTGGAGTCAGAGGTCATGGGTTCAAATCCTGACTCTGCCAATTGTCAGCTGTGTGACTTTGGGCATGTCACTTAACTTCTCTGTGCCCCAGTTACCTCATCTGTAAAATGGGGATTAAGACTGTGAGCCCCTCGTGGGACAACCTGATCACCTTGTAACCTCCCCAGCACTTAGAACATTGCTTTGCACATAGTAAGTGCTTAATAAATGCCATTATTATTATTGTTATTATTATTCTATTCTCAGGACTTTCTAAACCTAGTTGTAATGAAATTGGTATTTGTTAAGTGTATACTAAGTGCCAGGCACTGTACTAAGCACTGGGGTGAGTATAACAAATTGGGTTGGACACAGTCCTTGTCCCACATGGGGCTCAGAGTCGGAATCTCCATTTTACAGATGAGGGAACTGAGGCACATAGAAGTGAAGTGATTTGCCCAGTGTCACACAGCAGACAAGTGGCGGAGCCGAGATTAGAACCCATGACCTTCTGACTCCAAGGCCCAAGCTCTAATCTCAAGGGGTCCATTTAGTTGACTCAAGGTGACTCGGGTGAGGAGCAAATTGAAGCAAAAACTGCTTTGGCCTTTTCATTATCAGTGAATAAGGTCATGTCCACCTGAGGGGAGAGGCAATTTGGACTCCTCTTAATCTCCCCTTTTTCCAAAAAGCAACCAGTTTGGGATGAGTTTGACTAGCTTTTCTCCTCTTCTCATGGATGGGTGAAGAAGAAAATGAGGAGGGAAAAAGAAGACAAGTTGAGAAAATAATGTGCCCACATATATGATGGCGATAAGTGGAAAAACAAAAAGGAGATTGGTGACAGAAATTAGAGGAATGATTCTGGATGGATGGGTAGATAAAGAGGAGGGCAACCATTCTTCCAAGGACAGACCATTATTAATTGGTCATAATAATTGCTCATTGCTCATAATAATAAATGTGGTATTCATTAAGTGTTTACTGTGTTCTAAGCACTGTGCTAAGGACTGGAGTAGATACAAGATACAAGAACAGTGCTTGACACATAATAAGTGCTTAACAAAAACCACAAAAAAGAAAAAACAAGATAATCGGGTCAGACATGATCCCTGTCCGACATGTGGCTCACAGTGTAAAGGGGAAGGGGAAAATGTAATTTTTAAAAATGGTATATGTTAAGTGCTTACTCTATACCAAGCTCTGGGGTAGATACATGATCATCAGTGTAGACAGAGTCTCTGTCCCATATGGGGCTTATTGATCTAAGTGTGAAGGAGAACAAGTGAAGAACGAGATGAGGAACAGAAAAGTAAATGGCACAGGGAAGTGTGGTGATTTGCCCAAGATCATACTGAAGGGAGGTGATTGAGTCGTGATTAGAACCCAGGTCCCCAACTCCAGGCTGGTGCTCATTTGACTAGGCCACACTGCTTATAAGGTCTCAAAGAGGACTGAGTTTCTAGTCCAGAGGGAGTACAATAGGAATGGGAAGAATGGTTAAAAAACGCCAATGAAAAACAATAACATGGAAAATGAATGGAGGAAAAAAGAGACAAAGAAAAGAGAGGGAAAAAATAGAGTAAAGCAAGGAAAAAAAAAGCATTTTCCTATGCAATTTTGAGATTAGTTGATTTTATTAATGGTCATTATTTTGATAAAACTCTCACAGAGGAACAGTTATGAGAGGGAATGGAGATTGCAACGCATTATGAAAATGTACTGTACTCGCCCAAGCACTTAGTATGTGCTCTGCATACAGTAAGTGCTCACTAAATATGATTTACAGTTTGAAAAGTGTGCTGGGGGAAAGGATGCAGCTGTGTTCCCTACTAGGGAAAGGAAATTTCAGTTGTACATGTGGAAGGTGAAAGGTGGATTTGAGAGAAATTAAGGTCTTATCTACAGATGTGGGAGACATGGGGGAGGCTGGTTCTCAATGAAGGATAGTAGATGGAAGGAGTTGGGAAAGTAAGGAAAAAATATTTTCATATTTTGAGGGTTTAGGTCATTTGTAGTGGCTTTGTCAAAATTTGCAGTTAGAATAGAAAGGGAAGATGATAATTTGGAGGGAGGATATCCACTATCCTTTCTCATTCCCTCACACCTGGGTTTTTAAGTTGCAGTGTGATCGAATCATTGTCATTTATTGAAATTCCAGGTGCACCAGCTATGATGTTAAGATGCTTTTTGGCAAGTAAGTTGAAAGCAAAGTTTTGGACATTAGCAGAACTGAGTGGTCTCAGCAATTCCACTTACTGCATGACCTGATATTGGGGCAATTTTAGCTGTTAACAGGACCTACTGAGGTATCCAGAACCCTATTCCTCAAACTCTTTCCAGATCCCTCTGTTCTCAGAGAGGGGCATGTAAGGTAGCAAGGATAATTGAGGGAGGGGAGGAGTTTCCATATGAGGACAGAATGAATTGGTTAAGACTCTGTAGTCTGGAACGAAGAAGGCTGAGGGGGGCATGATTCAAGTTAACAAAGTAAAGAAGAGGGTAGTCTGGGAGAACACAAAATCGTTGAACACCAAATCCTACAACAGGATGAATAAGGGGGGACATAGAAGGTTCAAAACAATAAAAAAAAAAGCACTTTACACAAGAGAAGCAGTGTGGCCTAGTGGGATTCAGCTTGCTGTGTGACCTTGGGCAAGTCACTTAACTTCTCTGTGCTTCATTTTTCCTGTTCTCCCTCCTACTTAGACTGTGAGCCCCATGTGGGACAGGGACTGTGTCCAACTTAATTCACTTGTATCCACAGAGAAGCAGCGTGGCTCAATGGAAAGAGCACGGGCTTGGGAGTCAGAGGTCGTGGGTTCTAATCCAGGCTCCGCCAAATGTCAGCTGTGTGACCTTGGGCGAGTCACTTAACTTCTCTGTGCCTCAGTGACCTCATCTGTAAAATGGGGATGAAAACTGTGAGCCCCACGTATGACAACCTGATCACCTTGTATCCTGAACAGTCCTTTACACATAGTAAGCACTTAACAAATGCCATCATTATTATTATTATTACCCCAATGCTTAGAAGGGTGTTTGACACATAGTAAGTGCTTACCAAATACCATAAAAGTGGTAAGCATATAGAATCAGTACTCCAGAAAGTTATGCAGGCTGAAAATATCAGCAAGTTCGAGAGCCATTTAGATAAATTCATAAACAAGTAGTCCAGTTTTTTTTCTTACTAGAAAGAAAAGTAGGGATGTAGAGGTGAACTGCAAGGTTGTTAGTTGTCTATCATTCATTACAATTATCATTCATTACAAATAGCTATGTAGTTATCACAGATTTCCTTCAAGCATCCAGTTGTTACTTTCCAAGACATAATCCTCGTCTGAGGAAATACTGGTTTGGCACAACAATAACATTGCTATTGCCTTTGTACACTTAGGTTCAGAATAGCAAGTGTGGCTGCCATTCACATGGCAAAGGTGAGAAGCAGTGTGGCTTAGTGGGTAGAGCATGGGCTTTGGAGTCAGAAGGACCTGGATTCCAATCCCAGCCCCACTACTTGTCTGCTGTGTGCTCTTGGGCAAGTCACTTAACTTCTCTGTACCTCAGCTACCTCATCTGTAAAATGGGGATAAAGATGGTAAGCCCCATGTGGGATAGGGACTGGGTTCAATCTGATTAGCCTGTATCTACCCCAGTGCTTAGTATAGTGCCTGGCACATAGTAAGCACTTAACAAATACCATTAAAAAAGAGGAAGGGGATTGCTTACCATGCTTTCCTGCTCTTGTCTTTCAGGATGCTTCATCTCCACCATAGCTGTCCTTTCTACCAGATGAAAAAAGAGTTTTCTTTACAGGCTCTAACTTTTGTTTTCTTGTTCCACTAAAATTGCCTCCTCTGGACTTCAGATTTCTATGTCTTCTCCAGCTTTCTGTTATGAAGGCTTTGCCTTCAATAATTTATCTAACCTCTACCTTTGATTTCTCCTCCAAAGAATTAGTACGATGAGATTTTAAAAGTTAACAACCTCCTATAAATGTCTTGAATTTGCTTGATTTGCTTGCATCCACCCTAGTGCTTAGTACAGTGCCTGGCTTATAGCTCTTCACAAATACCACAGTTATTATTGTTATTCTTATTGGTAATTATTATTGGATTTCCATTTCCTAACCTGAACTCGAAAACCTTGGAGAAGGCCAGATTTCTTTATCTCAGGAAGATTTCTGGCCCTATCTAATAATAATCATAATGATGGCATTTGTTAAGCACTTACTGTGTGCTAAGCACTGGGGAGGATATAAGGTGATCGGCTTGTCCCACATAGGGCTCACAGTCTTAATCCCCATTTTACAGATGAGGTAACTGAGGCACAGAGAAGTTAAGTGACTTGCCCAAAGTCACACAGCTGACAAGTGACGGATCAGGATTCGAACCCATGACCTCTGACTCCCAAGCCCGTGCTCTTTCCACTGAGCCATGCTGCTTCTCTCCATCTGCTTCTGACTGAGCCAAAGAACTGCCAACTCTCAAAGTTTCATTTGGCAACCCCCTTGCAATTCCAAATGGAACTGGTGGGGCCAGGGGTGCACAGAAATCAGAAAGCTCAGTGTAATTACAGGAAAAAAAAATCAATCGAATCCCAAACTCATTTCATTTGAATTTAAAATGGAAGCTTTATTTATTCTGAGCAATTTGCCTATTCTGTTTTTAACCATTTTATCTTGAGCTCAGTATGGTGGAACTATCATCTCTAAGGGTAGTAGCAAGTGCACTCTGATTAGCTTCCTTATTGACTCTTCTTTTATCTTTTCTGAAGACACCAGAATTAGGGCTGATACCGACATTTCACACAGCAAAACTTCTTGAGATACCTACTGAGCCAGAAATAAAAGGCTCTATTACAAACTTGTACTTCAACTGAAAACAGTAATCTTCTACACACTGGGATGGTAAAGAACTGGTTAAAATAGAAAGCAGGTGGTACTTGAAGGGAAATTTCATTTTTGAGTGAAAGGAGCCCTACGTGGCATTCAACAGTACTCTCGATTTATCCTGGAGTTCTGAGTTGCCTATTAATCTCTTCTCCTCCCTCCCTGTAACAGTGACTTCCAGGAAGCTTTCGTTCTGTTATTCCTCACTTGCTCTGTGTCAATATGTGGAGAAGGGTGAGGTAAAACCCAGGCTTCCAATCCCTGTGTCATTATTGTTTGAAAGCCAAAAGTCTCTTCAGAACAAAACATAAGTTTTTTCTAAAGTTAGTGGGAAACCAAAGAGAGATTGGATTAAGTTGATTCATTGTCCAGTTAGTTCTTTGTTAACTACATGAAAAATTTTCATTTGGCCATTCCCCACAAAACAGTACAGTCTATTTTTGGTACCTCTGACAAAAACATCCCTGGAGATCTACAATAAAAAGTTGAATTCATATATTGATGTAGCAGCTTTCTTACCAGGATAAATGTCTATGTCCCTCCGAGGGTGTCGACCATTTAGGTATAAATTAGTGACATATATCAACTCCAAGACCCAGAGGTATAAGTAAGACAAAGGGGTAAAGTTATTTCACCAGGATCATTACGAAAACAGGAAAAGATGTGTAACCTAACAAAATTAGGTTTCCAAACTGCCAGAGCAAGGAGGATGGAGGGAATACTTTAACAACACAGTACAATAGGGCTTAGGACACACTGCAGTCTTAGCTGAAAACTACGAGTCAATTGTCATAGATGGACAAGCCTGGCCCATTGCGATCAATTAAGGAAAGCCTCTTTTCAAACTGAAGTTTCACAGAGATTTTCAGACAAGAAGGCAAAAACGAAAACAGTACCAGGTACTGCAAACAACAAAAATAACAGCTTAAAAAGGGACGTTTTGGGGGTGTACACCATATGGTTGGACTGTGTCCCACAATGGCCTTTTCAGCCACACATAAAAACAGAGGTGAAGTGCACCAAATAATAATAATAATAATAACTATGGTATTTGTTAAGCACTTACTATGTACCAGGAACTGTACTAAGTGCTGGGCTGGCTACAGGCAAATTGGGTCGGACACAGTCGTGTCCCACATGGGGCGCACAGTCTCAATCCCCTTTTTACAGATGAGGCAACTGAGGCACAGAGAAGTGAAGTGACTTGCCCAGTGTTAGCATACAAGTGGCAGTGGAGGATTAGAACCCATGACCTTTCGACTCCCAGGCTCGTGTTCTATTCACTACGCCATGCTGCTTCCTTGGCAAATGCAACATCTTTATTCACACACACACACACACACACACACACACACACACACACACACACACACACACACACACACACACATTGTGTATGCCCACGTGCGTTTTTGCTGGCTTACCTGTCTGAACTTTTCAGGTTATTTATTATAACCTTCTGACATTGTCCCTTCCCTCCATCTGTCTGCCAAGTGGCTCAATCAGTCGTATTTATTGAGCACTTACTGTTTGCACAGTACTGTATTAAGCGCTTGGGAGAGTCTGAGTTGGAAGACACGTTCCCTGCCCTCAGTGAGCTTACAGTCTAGAGAAGTGAAGCCAACGGGAACCTTGCCACTTTCCCATGACAACATCCGCGGCCCCAGTTCCCAACATGCCCTGTGCAACCCAGCCCACAGAGGATTTAAGCTGCAACAGGGTGCCCCTCGGTCTCTTTCTCCTGAACTGCTGAGTGAAACCATTCATTCAAACATTTATTGAGTGCTTACTGTGTGCAGAGCACTGTACTAAGCACTTGGAAAGTACAATTGAGAAACAAAGAGAGACAATTCCTGCCCACAACGGGCTCAAAGCCTAGAAGAACCATTGGTGACACCTGCCACCTTCCCACTGAGACAGCCTGTATTGCTGCTCCTGACAGACCTTGTACTTGCAGAGCCGCAAGAGATTTAAGCTGTGGCGACTGCCATCTTTACAAATTTTAGAAAGCCCCTACGGGTGAATAGAGCACATGCCTGGGAGTCAGATGACCTGACTTCCGATCCCAATGCCACCACTGGACTGCTGTGTGACCCTGGGCAAGTCACTTAACTTCTCTGTGCCTAGGTTACCTCATCTTTAAAGTGGGGATTAAAATTGTGAAACCCACGAGAGATACGGACTGTGTCCAACCTGGTTAGCTTGTATCTACCTCAGAGCGTAGTAGAGTGCCTGGCACATAGTAAGTGCTTATTGAATACTATTTTTAAAAAAGCTTTATGACTGGCGATAGCAATACAAATGTCTGTCGTAACCCTAGCTTGCTTTTAAGAAAGCGTGAATGCAGTGAGAGTGACCAAGAGAGAAAAGGAGAGAGGTGTAAAAGTTTGTTCTTGTATGCATTTGTTTTTCACCTTACCCTCCACTTCAGATTATAAACAACTCAATGGCAAGGAGAGATCTCGTGATCTTAATTAGCCAAAATATCCCCAGTCACCAACAATAAGTATGAATAAGGTAAGAAGTACTGCCAGTGGAATACCAGCCCAAAATCACTGCTGCTAAATGCATAATAATGCTGTGGCCAAGGAATGCTGGTCTCCAGTACTGTAAGACATCTCAGGTCGTGAGTCCAGGCTCCCAGGACTGCAATTGCCCTCCACTTAACATTTAGTTGAGAGCTGCAGTATCAAAGGTATTGGGAAAGGAATTTGAGGAAAGTTCAAGGCACTGCCAAACATTTCCTAAACACTCATTACTTAGGCATAGAAGTTTCATTTAGTGCACGTGGAAAGGGGGAATGGCGCATCTTAAAAACTCCACATCTAAAAACCTACAGGCTAATATATGTATACATACATATATAATATATATAATGCTATATGTGTGTATATAGCGTGTATATAGATTCAAATTAGTGTAAATACCTAAATATTCAAAAGGACAAAATTCTGAGTGTATTTCTGAGTGATAGCCAGAGTCTCAAAGGCTAACAGAAGTCCGACCCAGTAAGCAGTAAGATAGAGAAGAAAAGAAGGTTCCCTCACCAAAATTTAAAGGGCTTTTCTGGCTTGCTGGTAGCCTCTCTTTACCGGATAATATGTAGGACTTTGGCTTTTGAGAAAGGTGGTTTCCAGTCGGCAGATACAGCGAGATTAAGTTTCAGTCCTTCGACCCTGTCGCAATCAAGCTCTGCCCACAGGGTGGCATCCTCAGCCACTTATTGGGGGCCAAACTAACTCCCCCCCAGGCCTGCCTCCATGAGGGGGGAAGTCAGAGGAGAGGGAATGAGAACTCTCTATTAGCACTCCCACCCTACCCACCGCCTTCAGCCAGTCCTCTGTCCCTTAGCTGAGCAGTAGGAGAAAGGAGAAGGAAAAGAAAAGCAGCAGCGGGGAGGGGCGGCATGGCCTTTAGAAGCAGTGTGGCCTATTGGAAGGATCACAGGCTTGGAAGTCAGAGGATCCGCGCTCTAATCTCCGGCCCCCCACTTGTCTGCTGTGTGATCTTGGGCAAGTCGCTTTACTTCTCTGTGCCTCGGTTACCTCATCTGTAAAGTGAGGATTAAGACTGTGAGCCCTATGAGGGAAAGGGCTTAGTACAGTGCCTGGCACATCGTAAGTGCTTAACAAATACCACAATTACTAATCACCAGCGGTCCAGTCTCAGCCCCAGAAGCAAGACTAAATGTTGTTCTAATGACCTGAAAGAATACTTATGTTTCCCTAGTTGCTTAACTGGGCCCACCTGGAGAGAATGAGGAGTCCACATGAGCATTTCTGTCCCTGGGATCAGGAAACAAAAGGTAACTTCATTCCCCAGCCAAATGTAAACCTTTGTGAAGGGGTTAATCACTTCCCAACCTTTACCAGACTGTCAAAGGTGCTTGCTATAGCATCGATCATTCCACAGTATTTATTGAACACAAAATAATTGCAGAGCACTGTACTAGGTGCTTGGGGGAATAAAGGAGTTAAAAATAAATCTATCAATCAGTCAATGATATTTATTGAGTGCTTGGGAGAGGACAATACAACAGAGTTTCTAGACTGTGAGCTCATTGTTGGGTAGGGACTGTCTCTATATGTTGCCGATTTGTATTTTCCAAGTGCTTAGTACAGTGCTCTGCACTCAGTAAGCTCTCAATAAATACGATTGAATGAATGGACATAGTCCCTGCCTACAACAGACTTACAATCCAATCAATCAATCAATTGTATTTATTGAGTGCTTACTGTGTGCAGAGCACTGTACTAAGCGCTTGGGAAGTACAAGTTGGCAACATATAGAGACAGTCCCTACCCAACAGTGGGCTCACAGTCTAAAAGGGGGAGACAGAGAACAAAACCAAACATACTAACAAAATAAAATAAATAGAATAGATATGCACAAATAAAATAGAGTAATAAATATGTACAAACATATATACATATATACAGGTGCTGTGGGGAAGGGAAGGAGGTAAGATGGGGAGGATGGAGAGGGGGATGAGGGGGAGAGGAAGGAAGGGGCTCAGTCTGGGAAGGCCTCCTGGAGGAGGGAAGAAATCCAGAGAGGAAGACATTAATAATTAATTAATTAAGAATTGATTAATACTATTATTATTAATAAATTAATAAAGCTGGACATATGCATAAGTGCTGTGGGGCTGGGTAGAGACCCAAGTGCATAGATGACATAGAAGGGAGAGGGAGTTGGGGGGAAAAAAGGACCAAACTGGGGACGATCTCTTGGAGGACATGTGCCCTTAATAAAGCTTTGTAAGTGGGGAGAGTGGTGGGCTGTTGGATATGGATGAGGAGGGAATTTCAGGCCAAAAGCAGGAATTGAGTGAGGGGTTGTCGGGGAAATAGATGAGGTCAGGGCATAGTGAGTAAACTGGCCCTAGAGGAGGGAAGTGTGCAGGCTGGGCTGTAGAAGTGGCGTGGCTCAGTGGAAAGAGAACAGGCTTTGGAGTCAGAGGTCATGGGTTCAAATCCTGGCTCTGCCACTCAGCTGTGTGACTTTAGGCAAGTCACTTAACTTCTCTGGGCCTCAGTTCCCTCATCTGTAAATTGGGGATTAAGACTGTGAGCCCCCCGTGGGACAACCTGATCACCTTGTAACCTCTCCAGTGCTTAGAACAGTGCTTTGCACATAGTTAGCACTTAACAAATACCATCATTATTATTAGTAATAGGAGGAGGAGGAGATCAGTGCAGTGTGGTAGGAGGGGGAAAGATGATTGACTGCTTTAAAGTAGATGATAAAGAGTTTCTGTTTGATGCAGAGGCAGATGGGCAACCAGGGAAGGTTCTTCAGAAGTTGGGAGATGTGGACTGAACTTTTTTTAGAAAAATGATCTGTGCAGTAGAGTGAAGTATAGACTGGAGTGAGGAGAAACAGGAGACAGCAAGGTCAGCGAGGAGGCAGATGCAGTAATCAAGGGATAAGTGCTTGGATCAGTGTAGAAACACATACGATAATTAAGGCTGGATTTTAGCAATGTTGAGAAGGTAGGATTGACAGGATTTGGTGATAGATTTAATATGTGGGTTGTATGAGAGAGATTAATTGAATGGTTTTGGACTTGGGAGACAGGAAGGATAGTGGTATTGTCTACGAAGGTCACAAATGATCTTCTTACCAGATCCAATGGCCTCTACTCCTGCCTAATTCTTCTCAACCTTTTAGCTGCCTTCGACATTATCCAACCTCGTCTTCACTGTCCTCTTCTGATTCTCCTCCTATCACTCCGGCCGCTCATTCTCAGTCTCTTTCACGGGCTCCTCCTCTGCCTCCCACCCCCGAACTGTGGGAGTCCCTCAAGGTTCAGTTCTGGATCCCCTTCCATTCTCCATCTACACCTACTCTCTTGGTGAACTCATTCCCTCCCATGGCTTTAACTACCACCTCTGTGCAGATGATTTCCAACTCTACATCTCCAGCCCTGATCTCTCTCCTCTGCAGTCTCACATTTCCTACTGCTTTCAGGACGTCTGTACTTGGTTGTCCCGCCAACATCTCAAACTTAACATGCCCAAAACAGAGCCAACATCTTCCCACCCAAATTCTGTCCTGCCATAGACAACACCACCATCCTTCCTGTCTCACAAGCACATAACCTGGGCATTATCCTTGACTCCTCTCTCTCATTCAACCACAAATTCAACCACATCACTAAAATCTGCCCTTTCCTCTCCATCCAAATTACTACCACATTAATCCAAGCACTTATCCCACCTTCATTACTGTAACAGCCTCCTTGCTGAGTTCCCTGCCTCCTGTTTCTCCCCACTCCGAACCATATTTCACCCTACTCCCAGGATCATTTTTCTACAAAAACATTCAGTGCATGTTTCCCCACTCCTCAGGAACCACTGGAAGTTGCCCATCCACTTCCACATCAAACAGAAACTACTTACCATTGACTTTAAAGCACTCAATCACCTTACAACCTTCTACCTCACCTCATCGCTCTCCTACTACGACCCAACCCTCATACTTTGCTCCTCTAATGCCTACCTACTCACTGTACTTCGATTTCTTTTATCTCATCACTGGCCTCTCACGCACATCTTGCCTCTGGTCTTCCCTCTTCATATTTGACAATTATTCTCCCCACTTTCAAAGCCTTATTGAAGGCACATTTCCTCCAAAAGACCTTCCCTGACTGAGCCTTCAATTCTTCTTTTCCCTCTCCCTTCTGTCACCCCGATTTGCTCCATTTTTTCACCCCTCCCTCAGCCCCCTAGCTCTTATGTACATATCTGTAATTTATTCATTTATATTAATGTCTGTCTCCACCTCTAGACTATAAGCTCACTGTGGGCAGGGAATGTGTCTGTTATATTGTTACATTGTACCCTCCCAGGAGCTTAGTACAGTATTCTGCACACAATAAGTGCTCAATAAATATGATTGATTAATTGGTTAACTGATTCAGTGATAAGAAAGACGGGAGAGGATAGGGTTTGGGTCGAAAGATAAGGCATTCTATTTTGGACAAGTTTGCTTTAAGGTTTAAGTAGAGATGTCCTGAAGGCAGGAGGAAATGCAAGTCTTCCGAGACGGTGAAAAATCAGGGCTGGAGAGGTAAATTTGGAACTCATCTGTACAAAAATGGTAGTTGAAGCCATGGGAGTGAATGAGTTCTCCGAGGGAGCAAAGAAGTGGATGTAGATGGAGAATAGAAGGGGAGCCAGAACTGAAACTTGAAGGACTCCCAAAGTTAGTGGGTGGGAGGCAGAGGAGGAGCCTGCAAAAGAGACTGAGGGTGAGCAGTCAGAGAGATAGGACGAGAACCAGGAGAGGACAGTGTCAGTGAAGTCAAGGTTCGATAATATTTCCAGGAGAAGGAGAGATATTTAGCAGACACAGTCCCTACCCTGCTAACAATACTTCATGGAGAGACAGACAGTAAAATAAATGAAAGGCAGGAGGAAGCAGTAGACTATAAAGATATGTATATAAGTACTATAGGGTGATAATAATAAGATAATAATCATGGTATTCATTAAGTACTTACTACATGCCAAAGACTGTACTAAGCTCTGGGGTAGATACAAGGTAATCAGATCCCACAAGGGGATCACAGTAGGAGGAGGAATGTGAGTATTCAAGTGCTTTGGTGATGTGAAAGTGCTGAAGCAACAGGGGGATATACAGCGGGGAGATAAGAGATTAATCAGGGAGGGCTTCTTGAAGGAGACGTGAATCCATCAAAGCAGCATAACAACACTGCTCCTGAGACTACAGAACCAAGGCTATCCTTAGCTGCAGGATAGCAACACTTCACCAGGCTTCTGCAGGAGACTCATTCTCTCCCTTCACATATATATTGCCCCTCGCACTCTGTCTCTATGACTTGACAATGCCAAAATTTGATTATTCATGATAGTGCCCCTCCCCCTTTTCATCTGGGGAAGAGGTGGGTTGCTCACATACTTTTCTTATCCCTATCAAGCGTCAACAATCGGTTATGATGATAATTTTTCTCAGCCTTTACAAAAATCAACAGACCCCCCCCAGTTCAAGAACCAGTGTGATCATTATATAACCATTGATTTCAACTGTTCCAAGGATGATGAATTAATCTCTTACTGTTTTGTAATAAATGATGGTTGCTACAAACTCTAAAGATGCCATCAATGGGCATGGTAAGGTGGGGAGGAACATTTAACACAAAAAGTGAGGATTCAGGGAATTTTGGTTCATTTTTAAGAACCTCCAAAATCAAACCCATTACAGTACTGATTAAATTCACATGTTCTGTTGCACATTCCTCACTTTCACCCCTGCTCTTTTTAATAAATTTGACAATTACATCTGGGCCCTTCAGAATACATATGGGTCTGATTACTGATTTTAAAAGTCTCTCCTTATGTAATTCTACAGAAATGCATCCCCAGAAAATACACGAAGAATGACTCAAACCCTATGAGAGTGAGAAGTAGAAACTTAACATTCATGAAAGTTTTTCTCAATTGATTGAAGATTGTGTTGCTTATCCTGTTCATTCTGTGGGAGGCTAAGAGGTCAATGTGATGGGTTGGAGAAGCAGCGTGGCTCAGAGGAAAGAGTCCGGGCTTTGGAGTCAGAGTTCATGGGTTCAAACCCCGGCTCCGCCAACTGTCAACTGTGTGACTTTGGGCTAGTCACTTAACTTCTCTGTGCCTCAGTTACCTCATCTGTAAAATGGGGATGAAGACTGTGAGCCCCCCTTGGGACAACCTGATCACCTTGTAGCCTCCCCAGCACTTAGAACAGTGCTTTGCACATAGTAAGCTCTTAATAAATGCCATTATAAAAATACCATCATTATTATTATTATTTATGGGTGCAAATGATCTTTTCCAATTTCTTTCTTTTCCAAGAACTGATGACAGTGAATCATTCCACCCCAACTCTCGGCAAATACCTTTACAGAAAGTGCTTAAATCTGGAGTTGTTCTAGAGTTGGGATCTAGAATTGGCTGTATTTCTCTTTTTGCTTTGTTCATACTTTAAGAAACACATCTTTCACTTGAGGGTTGTCATACGTAAAATGATTAGATAACTCAAAAACAGCTATCGTACTGTTTCTTATTTTTGGAACCCAAGGTATTCATACCTTTGGGGAAGCAGTGTGGCTCAGTGGAAAGAGCATGGGCTTTGGAGTCAGAGATCAGGGGTTCAAATCCCGGCTTTGCCAAGTGTCAGCTGTGTGACTTTGGGCAAGTCACTTAACTTCTCTGTGTCTCAGTTACCTCATCTGTATGGGGATTGAGACTGTGAGTCCCCCATGGGACAACCTGATCCCCTTGTAACCTCCCCAGCATGTAGAACAGTGCTTTGCACATAGTAAGAGCTTAATAAATGCTATTATTTTTATTATTATTATTATTATTACCTAACAAAGCAGAATTCCTTAGACATCCCCACAAAAGAAAAAAGAATCACCAAAGACGTTGCTAGGGAGAGAGTCAAATTTATTTTATCCAGCATTTTGCTGAGGAAATGAAGCTCTGAGTGGGTCTGCACAGTGCATAACTGGAGAGCAGAGAGCAAGCCATTCATTAATCAAAGGCTATTCTCCATGTGTGCTCTGAATAGAAGGTCCTGCAAATCAAATACTAGTCCTTTTGGTCATCCTCATACACAGGCCTTTAAGTAATAAAAAAAAAAGGGACCAGACCAAAAATATGGTTTCCTTCTGTAAGGGCAAAGCAGGGTGAAGTAATTCTGTCCCCTCCCCTTCCCCAAGAATAAACCCACAAAAGACAGTTAAGAGCAATACCTCCTCCCCATCTCACTTATCCAATATTACTCTTACATCACCACCCTCTCTCCCACATGATTAAGAAAAAAAAAGAATTAAGCTTACTGAGTGTGTGGCAACTCCTGGGGCTTGGTGAAGTCAGAAATTGGGCTTTATAAATTGGGTCATCTGGTCTACAGCTCAAGTCTTCTGGTCTCCTCCCTTTGTGCTCATTTCCTATCAAACTTCAAAGTCTGCTTCTAAAAGGGAAACTGGAGCTGCAGGGCTCTAAACAACTATTTGGGTATGTTGTGAATATATATAATATTTATTTATCATTTATCATGTAAGATATGTCTTCTATTTATATCATTGTATTCATTCAGTCTGTTATATTATAGAATATATTTATATTTGTAAATATAAAAAATATATTTTTATTTATATAGATTGATACATAGCTGCAATTTGTGATTTCTACATTTTTATTTGGGCTTATCATGTCTCTCCTTTAGAGTGTATGATTTTTGAGGGTAGAGGCCAATGTAACTCCCCATAGCACTGAGCACTCAATAAATGCTGTCGACTGCCTTAATAACTGACCTCATTATTCATCTTGCATCTGCACCTATATATCTTTTCCTTGATAAATACCATAAAAACTCTCCCTCTGATCAGGTTCTTGAGGGAGAGTGAAAAAAGGAATTTATTTGATTTGCTTTTCTACAACATGTTTTAAAATAAGAGTACATTCATTTCTTGACTAGTTGTACATCTAGAGTAGTTAAACTATTTCAAAACATACCTGACACAATCCCCTTCCGTTGGATTTAACCAGACTTTTTCATTGTTTTTTTAGCTGCCCTAATAAAATGTAACATATACAACTTTGCAAAACTGTTTTACTTACTTGTCCCTCCAAAATGAACAGATTAATGACCAAAAGTATAAAAGTAAAATGGTGCCATATAGGAAATCCAACCAACTAGCAAAAAACAACAAAAAAATTTATGCGTATGAGTTTGAACCACAATTCTTTCTGCTCATACAAAACCTCAGCCAACAAAACTGAAATTGATGTTGGATTACTGGATGCAAACAATTCCTGAATTGTCCACCAAGTGAAACAAAAGTTCGAAGTATTTTGTCCATTTTCTAGCATTTTGGAAAAGGCAACACCAATCTTAATTATGGCATCATTTATTAAAGCTGTCAGGAAGAGAAGCTGATTGTAATATTTCCTTTCCGAGGCCAATTGAAGTGATTTTTAATATTTTCTATTGACATCACACTAAAGGATCCTAGATTGATCAGGAAAGGTTTTAAGGAGCGGCAGTGTTTGTCAGAGGCTCAGGTCCAAGAAGCCAAATGTTGAGTATCATAACCACTTGTGCTGCTGACTTACTTTTCACTATATTTGTAACATCAACTCTGATGGTGACAGAAAACCTCATTTATTTTAGTGATTTCTCGTTTGGAAGTAGTTACATTCAGTTTTGTGTCTTTTCTTCATTTTAAAGATCGTAATATTGTCTACATTTGTAGATCTCAGATCTGAGATTTTGGGGGGAACGTACTTTGTCAATAAAAATAAAATAAAATAATTCTAATTGAAGAATAAAATGTATTTGGTGGAGGACAATTCACACCATAAGGGAATCAACTAGAATGGTGTACAATTGTAATTTCAAAGTATTCTTTATATTCAGTGCCTCTAAATTTACTGGAGAAATGTAAATGCGTTTAAAAACTTAAGAATTTTCCCTTGAGAAAAAGTCTAGCCCATGCTCAAATCTTTCATCAATCCACATAACTTAGTAATCGTGGCCTACAGGGCTTCTCAAAGATACAGTATATTAATAATCACCGTCCTTTTTCCGGTAAGAAACTTTATAGATTCTAATGGTAACTCTATGCAGGGATCAGTGACAATAAAGAAACTAATGTTGTTTCTCAGAAAGAGTTAAACAGAGTATGAACTGAAAGTACATTTGAATACACTGGCTCAGTCTTAAAAGGTCAGGAATCTGATAGATCGCTAACGCTTCATTCTAAATTAATAGACAACTGGAATGTGTCTGTTTGTTGTTATATTGTACTCTCCCAAGTGCTGTGTGCTTTGCATACAGTAAGCGCTCAATAAAAACAATTGAATGAATGAATGAATGCCTTACCAAACAGGTAGTCAAGCACTAGCCATGCCTTTCTTTTGAAAACTGGTATCTCTATTTAGATCTCTTTCATTAAAATGTTCACCAGTCAATCATAATGCTATGCTGTTCCAACGAAATATTTTTACCATTAGACAATATATGACGGAGTGAAATGAATATGATACTCTGCTAATGTACTTAAGTGCTAAGAGGTGGTTTGGAAGCAAGTGATCGAATTATTACCAGTGACATTGACATATAAGTATTGTATCCAGATCTGTTAGCTAAGTGTTAGAAATTTTCTTTAAACGTGGAAAAGCATTTTAAAGGAGGGTAATTGGGAATTCAAGAATGAGTGTTGAAATGTTTACGTTGGAAAATACCAAAAAGAGTTACTTTAACAAAAGGTTGAAAAGCCTGTCATACCACACTATCAGAAGCTGATTCACGCCAGCTATACAAATCTGAACTGCCTAGAGCATGCTGGTTACATTTCCTTATTTACTTTTTTAACTTCTTCATATTTCCGTGCCCAATAAATGCTACTGATGATGATAATGATGATGATTTGGGGTATAAATTCGTGACTGGATTTCCACTTCACCGAATTACCTTATGATATGAGAATTACTGAGCCAACTTAATGAGCAGGCATGCACCAACAAGTGGATGGTGTTCAGATTGTACAAGTTTGCAACAGATATCTTCATGCAAAATGTCTCTGCACAAAGTAACTCATGTGGAATTTTAGAAGTGAAAATCTCATTATATATCTATGAAATGCTAATGTTGGCATAGAAATATAGGTTGTAATTTGACTAGGGAATAGTATCATTATTAGTTAGAGCACATTATCCTGGAAATGACATGTACAAATGATGGGCAACACCTGTGGTCAGTTTTGATTCACTTCTCCTAAAATTTGCTCCATAATACTACTACTACTACTACTAATAATAATAATAATAATGTTGGTATTTGTTAAGCACTTACTATGTGCCAAGCACTGTTCTAAGCACTGGGGTAGATACAAGGTAATCAGGTTGTCCCACATGGGGCTCACAGTCTTCATCCCCATTTTACAGATGAGGGAACTGAGGCCCAGAGAAGTTAAGTGACCTGCCCAAAGTCACACAGCTGACAAGTGGTGGAGCCAGGACTTGAACCCACGACCTCTGACTCCAAAGCCCGTGCTCTTTCCACTGAGCCACGCTGCTTCTCCTCCATCCATGCTAATTCTTGGAATAGAACCCAAAATGGAAAATTACTATATCAAATCAAAAGCAATCAAATATTTAATGATAGACTAGAAATAATGTATATCAGTCATCCATCCATCAGTCTCCATCCCCCCATCTTACCTCCTTCCCTTCCCCACAGCACCTGTATATATGTATATATGGTTGTACATATTTATTACTCTATTTATTTATTTATTTATTTATTTTACTTGTACATTTCTAGCCTACTTATTTTAATTTGTTGGTATGTTTGGTTCTGTTCTCTGTCTCCCCCTTTTAGACTGTGAGCCCACTGTTGGGCAGGGACTGTCTCTATGTGATGCCAATTTGTACTTCCCAAGCGCTTAGTACAGTGCTCTGCACATAGTAAGCGCTCAATAAATACGATTGATTGATTGATTGATTGATCCATGAATATTGTCATCATCTGCGCCACGCAAAGTAATCATCAAACTCTAACCCTCAACTCTCTACATCTAACCCTCACCCTTGCTCCAAACTTGTCCTTTCCTGTACTCTAATCTTTGGCATTCCCTGCCCATAAAGAGCTTATGGTCTAGATGGGGAGACAGACATTAATATATATATATATATATATAAATAAATTGCAGATATGTAAATAAGTGCTTTGGGGCTGAGGGAAGGGTGACAAAAGGGTGAAAATCCAAGAGCAAGGGTGATGCCAAAAGGAGTGGGAAAAGAAGCAATGAGGGCTTAGTCAGGGAAGGCCTCCTGGAAGAGATGCACTTTTAATAGGCCTTTGAAAGAGGGTAGAGTGTTTGTCTGTAGGATATGCAGGAGGAGGGAGTTTCAGGCTGGAACCGGGACATGGGGGAGGGATCGGTGGCAAGATAGAAGAGATCAAGGTACAGTGATTAGGTTGGCATTAGAGGAGTGCTGTGTGTGGGCTAGGTTGTAGTAAGAAATCAGAGAGGTAAGGTGAAGGGAGCGGGCAAGATAATCGAGTGCTTTGAAGTCCATGGTAAGGAATTTTTGTCTGATGCAGAGGTGGATGGACAACCAATGGAGAGAGGTTCTCAAGGACTGGGGAAACATGGGCTGAACTTTCTTTAGAAAAATGATCCCGGCAGCAGGGTAAAATATCAACTGAAATGGGGAGAGAGAGTAGGCAGGAGGTCAGCAAAGAGGCTGATGCAGTAATCAAAGTGGGATAGGGTAATTACTTGGTTCAACATAGCAGCAGTTTGTACGGAGAGGAAAGGATGTGGTGAAAGATTGAAAATGTGGGATGTATGAGGAAGATGAGTCAGAGATAATGTCAAGTTTATAGGCTACTGTGACAGTGAGGATTGGGGGTGCTGTCTACAGTGATGGGAAAGGTGGGGGTAGGGCAGGGTTTGGGGGAGGAAGATGAAGACTCCTCTGTTTTGGACAAGTTCGGTTTGAAGTGTGAGTGGGACATAATAATAATGGCATTTATTGAGCATTTACTATGTGCAAAGCACTGTTCTAAGCACTGGGAAGGTTACAAGGTGATCAGGTTGTCCCACGGGGGGCTCACAGTCTTAATCCCCATTTTACAGATGAGGGAACTGAGGCACAGAGAAGTTAAGTGACTTGCCCAAAGTCACACAGCTGACAACTGGCAGAGCCGGGATTTGAACCCATGACCCCTGACTCCAAATCCTGTGCTCCTTCCACTGAGCCACGCTGCTTCTCCAAGTAGAGATGTCCCGAAGGCAGGAGGAAATATGAGACTCAGAGAAAGAGAAAGATCAGGGCTGGAGATGTAGATTTGGGAATCCTTTGAAGAGAGATGGTAGTTGAAACCATGGGAATGAATGAGTTTTCCAAGGGAGTGGGTGTAGATGAGGAATATGAGAGGACCCAGAACTGAGCCTGGAAGAATTCCCACATTTAGGGGGTCGGAGACAGAGAAGGAGACCTCGAAAAGATGGAGAATGAACAGAGAGATAGGAGGAGAACCAAGCTTTGCACATAGTAAGCACTTAATACATGCCATTATTATTTATTTATTATTTAACCAGTAGAGGACAGGGTCAGTGAAGCTGAAGTTGGACAGTGATTCCAGGAGAAAAGCGTGGTTCGCAATGTTGAAAGCAGCTGAGAGGGCGAGGAGGATTAGGATGGAGTAGAGGCAGTTGGATTTAGCAAGGAGGAGTCACTAACGACCTCTCAGAGGGCGGTTTCTGTGGAGTGAAGGGGGCAGAAGCCAGAATGTAGTAGGTCGAGGAGAGAAGTGGAGGAGAGAAAGTGGAGACAGCGAGTGTAAACAACTATCTCAGGCTGTTTGGAGAGGAATGGCAGGAGGGCGATGGGGCGATAACTGGAGGGAGCCATGGGTTCAAAGGAGAATTTTATAGGATAAAGGATGCATGAGCATGTTTGAAAGTAATAATAATGGTGGTATTTGTTAAGCGCTTACTATGTGCGAAGCACTGTTCTAAACGCCGGAAGGGATACAAGGTGATCAGGTTGTCCCACGTGGGACTCACTGTCTTAATCCCCATTTTACAGAGGAGGTAACTGAGGCACAGAGAAATTAAGTGGCTTGCCCAAGGTCACACAGCTGACAAGTGGCTGAGTTGGAATTCAAACCCATGACCTCTGACTCCCAAGCCCGCACTCTTTCCACTGAGCCACGCTGAAAGTAGTGGGGATAATAATAATGGTGGTATTTGTTAAGCGCTTACTACGTGCAAAGCACTGTTCTAAGCACTGGGAGGGGCTACAAGGTGATCAGGTTGTCCCACTCGGGGCTCACAGTCTTAATCCCCATTTTACAGATGAGGTAACTGAGGCACAGAGAAGTTAAGTGGCTTGCCCAAGGTCACGCAGCTGACAAGTGGTGGAGCTGGGATTCGAACCCATGACCTCTGACTCCCAAGCCCTCGCTCTTTCCACTGAGCCATGCTGCTGCACCCACTGGAGAGTGAACAGTTGACAAATAAATAGTAAATGCTTAACAAATACCATAAATAAATCATTAGAATTTATTCATTCATTCATTTAATGGTATTTCTTGAGCGCTTACTGTGTGCAGAGCACTGTACTAAGCACTTGGGAAGTACAATTTGGCAACATATAGAGACGGTCCCTACCCAAAAGCGGGCTCATAGTCTAGAAGGGGCATCTGCTATTGAGCATCTGCCTGTTGTTGGGTAGGGACTGTCTCTATATGTTGCCAACTTGTACTTCCCAAGTGCTTAGTACAGTGCTTTGCACACAGTAAACGCTCAATAAATGCGATTGAATGAATGAATGAATCTGTTTCCAACCCAATTATCTTGTATCTACCCTAGCGCTTAGAACAATGCCTGGCACATAGTAAGCGTTAACAAATTCCGTAATCATTATTAATTATTATTACTATGTGAAGAGCACTGTACAAAAACACTTGAGAGAGTATAATAGATATACATATAGAAGCCACAATCCCTGACCACAAAGTGTTTTCAAACTAACAGAGAATATAACAATAATTTACAAATCAGAGGAAGAAGTGGCTGAATAGTAAATCTATACATACATACTTGGTTGTAAGCGTAAAAGTGATTAGTTGCTACAAAAGATGAGAGCTGGAATGCTGTAACCTCAGGAGAAGGTAAATAGTATTTACAGAACTACATTTTTTTCTGCCAGGAGCCACATTTCCTTGCGTTCTTATGTGCACAAGCTCTCGATTTTTTTACTGTCAATTGCCAAATTTCCTCAGTTACTCTTAATACAAGCTCCATCATTCATTCATTCACTCAATCGTATTTATTGAGCGCTTACTCTGTGCACAGCACTGTACTAAGCACTTGGAAAGTACAATTCAGCAACAGAGACAATCCCTGCCCAAGAACTGGCTCACAATCTAGAAGGGGGGAGACAGACAGTAAAACAAGTAAACAGACATCAATAACATCAATGTAAATAAATAGAATTATAGATATATACACATCATTAATAAAATACATAGAATAGTAAATAAGTACATATATAAACAAATGCTGTGGGGTGGGTGGGGGAAGATCAGAGGGAGGGAGTTGAAGGGAGGAGGAGCAGAGGAAATCAGTCAATCAATCAATCATATTTATTGAGCGCTTACTGTGTGCAGAGCACTGTACTAAGTGCTTGGGAAGTACAAGTCAGCAACACATAGAGACAGTCCCTACCCAACAGCGGGCTCACAGTTTAGAAGGGGGAGACAGAGAACAAAACCAGACATACTAACAAAATAAAATAAATAGAATAGATATGTACAAGATAAATAAATAAATAGAGTAATAAATATGTACAAACAAGGGGGTCTTAGTCTGGGATGGCCTCCTGATATCACACACAAGGGACATGGACATATTCGTGCCTTCTGCTTAGGAGACAGTCGGAGATATTCAACTCCGTGGCCATACTATGCGTCTTTAAACCTGGTCGGTTGTCTCACAATATATGTCACTGCACATAGGAAGAACCAACAAGAAACGGTGGTTTTTTCTCCACTACTGCAAAACACAAGAGTTTTTCCCACTGACGGTGAGAAAAGCTAATCCAGCAGCTTGGCTTAGTGGCTAGAGCACGGGCCTGGAGTCAGAAGGACCTGGGTTCTAATCCCAGCTTCACCACATGTCTGCCGTGTGACCTTAGGCAAGTCACTTCATTTCTCTGGGCCTCAGTTGCCTCATCTGTGAAAAATGGAGATTAAGAGGGTGAGCCCAATGTGGGACAGGGACTGTGTATTTATTAATTAACTTGTATTTATTCCAGTGTTTAGAACAGTGCCTGGCATATAGTAAGCACTTAATAAGTACCATTATTATAGTGTAATAATAATAATAACAGGCAAGGAATTAATAATCAATCAATCGTATTTATTGAACGCTTACAGTGTGCAGAGCACTGTACTAAGCACTTGGGAAGTACAAGTTGGCAACATATAGAGATGGTCCCTACCCAACAGTGGGCTCACAGTCTAGAAGGGGGAGACAGAGAACAAAACTAAACATATTAACAAAATAAAATAAATAGAATAGATATGTACAAGTAAAATAAATAAATAAATAGAGTAATAAATATGTACAAACATATATACATATATACAGGTGCTGTGGGGAAGGGAAGGAGGTAAGACGAGGGGGATGGTATTTGTTAAGCACTTACTATGTGCCAAGCACTGTTCTAAGCGCTGGGTTAGATACAAGGTTATTAGTTTGCCCCACTTGGAGCTCACAGTCTTGATACCCATTTTGCAGATGAAGTAACTGAGGCACAGGGAAGTTAGGTGACTTGCTGCTTCTCACAAATATGTCGATAGACATTGATGAAGTACACTGAAGTCTGGAGAAATAATAATAATGGTATTTGTTAAGCGCTTACTATGTGCCAAACACTGTTACCTGTATATATGTATATATGTTTGTACATATTTATTACTCTATTTATTTATTTATTATTTATCTTACTTGTACATATCTATTCTATTTATTTTATTTTGTTAGTATGTTTGGTTTTGTTCTCTGTCTCCCCCTTCTAGACTGTGAGAATGCTGTTGGGCAGGGACTGTCTCTATGTGTTGCCAACTTCTACTTCCCAAGCACTTAGTACAGTGCTCTGCACACAGTAAGCGCTCAATAAATACGATTGATTGATTGATTGATTGCTATAAGTGCTGGGGTAGCTACAAGGTTAACAGGTTGTCCCACGTGGGGCTCACACTCTTCATCCCCATTTTACAGATGAGGTAACTGAGGCACAGAGAAGTGAAATGACTTGCCCGAAGTCACACAGCTGACAAGTGGTGGGGTCTGGATTAGAAGCCACAGCCTCTGATTCCCAAGCCCGGGCTCTTGCCACTAAGCCATGCTGCTTGTCAATTAGGTAGCCCAGGTTGGGCACGCTTGATTGCTGAAGAGGTATTCGGACCTTTTAATAGCATCCTGATTTCTCTACATGATACTTTCTATCTGACACCCTTTAGTGGCTGTGAATGTCACCAGACAAATCCAGCAGTATTGGTTGGATGAGGTTGGACCAAGATCATCATCATCATCATCATCAATCGTATTTATTTAGCGCTTACTGTGTGCAGAGCACTGGACTAAGCGCTTGGGAAGTACAAGTTGGCAACATATAGAGACAGTCCCTACCCAACAGTGGGCTCACAGTCTAAAATGGGGAGACAGAGAACAAAACCAAACATACTAACAAAATAAAATAAATGGAATAGATATGTACAAGTAAAATAAATAAATAAATAGAGTAACAAATATGTACAAACATATATACATATATACAGGTGCAGTGGGGAAGGGAAGGAGGTAAGATGGGGGGATGGAGAGGGGGACGAGGGGAAGAGGAAGGAAGGGGCTCAGTCCGGGAAGGCCTCCTGGAGGAGGTGAGCTCTCAGTAGGGCCTTGAAGGGAGGAAGAGCGCTAGCTTGGCGGATGGGCAGAGGGAGGGCATTCCAGGACAGGGCAAGGACGTGGGCTGGGGGTCGATGGCGGGACAGGCGAGAACGAGGTACGGTGAGGAGGTTAGTGGCGGAGGAGCGGAGGGTGCGGGCCGGGCTGTAGAAGGAGAGAAGGGAGGTGAGGGAGGAGGGGGCGAGGTGATGGACAGCCTTGCAGTAGAACAAGCAATATATCAATAAATGATGCAGAACTTCAAAACGCTGACAAAGAGGTTGTTCCTTGAGGGCTTTGTTCTAGAATGCAGTAAAAGCAAAGATTCACATAGGCCACCACTTTAGAGATTCGATACCAATACCAATATAATACTCCTTCCTAATTCACTCCCATACCCATTGTTCCTGCCAACTATTTACCCAGGTGACTGGCACAACTTGTACTTCCCAAGTGCTTAGTACAGTGCTCTGCACACAGTAAGCTCTCAATAAATACGATTGAATGAATGAATGAACGGATGGCACGTAGTAAATGCTTAACAAATACCATTAAAAAAACCTCACTCCCTCTCCATATTCAATTCAATTCATTCAATTGTATTTATTGAGCACTTACTGTGTTCAAAGCACTGTACTAAGCACTTGGAAACTACAATTCAGCAATTGAGAGACAACCCGTGCCCACACAGGGCTCAAAGTCTAGAAGGGGGAAGACAGACATAAAACAAACAGGCATCAAAATAAATAAATAAAATTATAGATAAGTATACATCAAAATAAGTATACAGGCATCAATATAAATAAATAGAATTATACATGTATATATAAATGTATAGTGCTGTGTGGTAGGGAGGGGGGGAAGAGCATATATGTCATATGTCAGACCACCACTGTCCCCACCTTCAAATCCTTATTAAGATCACATCTTCTCCAAAATTCCCTCCCCAATTAAACCCTCTTTTCCTTATCTCTCTCTCCCTTCTGCAGAGTTCATGCACTCATATCTGTGACCTTTGGGCATTTGATATTTGCCCCACCCTCAACCCCACAGCACTTATGTACATACTATAAATTATGTACTATATATTATTTATGTATATTAATGTCATCTCCTCCCCTACGCTATAAGCTCACCGGGGGCAAAAGTGTGTCTAACAACTCTATGGTGTTGTACTTTCCCAAGCCCTTAGTAGAGTGTTCTGCAAATAATAAGTGCTAAATAAATACCATTGACAATGATGATGAGGAAGATGATAAAGAAGATTAGAGTCCTAACTTAAGTGCTCTAAGAACCAACCAAGATGAGTTCTTCATTCCAATATAAAGGTTCATCACATTAACACAATGTGACGAATACGTCACCCCCTTGAATGTTCTTAAACAACGTTTTGTGGAAAATTCATTAAATAATTACCACTTTCTTCTTTAAGATCCCTGCAGTACAAATCTTCTGAAGACATGGAGTTGTAAATTCAGAGTCTGAAGTATTTTTCCTGATGTTGGTAAGTAACACAAGCCTTTTTTAATCACTTTAGAGAAAAAGAAACACCTCAGCAGTCTAAGTGGGAAAAACAACTTAGCAGAGATCATCATCGATAGAAATGAAAGAGAGCATATGAGTGATGTCAGATATTGTCTACTTTGGGGTTATTTGGTGGTGAGGATTAAAATCAATCAATCAATCAATTTTATTTATTGAGGGCTTATTGCTTGCAGGGCACTGTACTAACAGCTTGGGAGAGTACAGTATAACAGACAGGTAGACATGTTCCCTGTCCGCAATGAACTCACAGTCTGGAGTTTGTGTGACATTTTCTTAATGAGAGGATAAGGGGGTTGAACTAAAGGAATCTTTAATAATGTGGACAATGTGAAGAAGGCCAGCGAGCATATAGATGAAGAAGGGCTGAAAAAGTCCAAGTTTAACTTTTGAGTTGCTCGATAAAGGTTAAACATAAGCAGCTGGTCTCAGGGAAAAAATGAAAATTGTGCTTCTGTATGTAGTGAGAGGCAGCAGGGAGATTTCAGACAGTAAGCAATCTCTATTTTTCCTCTCTTCTCTCTTGACATTTAGTCAAAATATTTGGCATTTGAAAATTTTAAAAATATGCTTTTTGGAATCAATTTCATTAATGTTACCTCAATCCAGCACTTTTTAAATCCGTTGGCTTTAATCACTTAACAATACTGTGCATTTCCAAATGGTACTAAAAGTATCAAAACATTTAGTTCTTGAAAAATACAAAATCTTAGAAATGTTGGGGTCAAATCTGCCCGTTACCCTATCCTGAACATCTATGGCAACTCTCGTTCTCTGTTCTCAACCCCAGAATCTACAATACAGTCATTGGTTCGGATCTATGATGTCCACTATGGAACTCAAAAGATCGACATGGTATCCTTTCATGTGTGTGTGTGTGTGTGTGTGTGTGTGTGTGTGTGTGTGTGTGTGTGTGTGTGTGTGTGTGTGTGTGTGTGTGTGTGTGTGTGTGTGTGTTCAGTTAGCATCTGAATTAGCTGAAATGAGTATTTTTTAAAATGGATACAGAAAACCTACTCTTGGGCATACCTCTGAAGAAGCTCATCTGCAACGCTCATTCCGGCAAGGGCGAGGAATAAATTTCAGTCAATAAATTTAGCTCTGTACGCTTCTTCCAGATGGCAGAACCTTGCTGCATATATGAGTAACGGGTGTATGATGCAAGAACTTCCCAATGGGGACAAACCATATGCTCCTTTTGGAAGTTTTGAGACTAAATGAGGTAGAGTTGTCTCTTTTGTGCCTGACTGCACTTTTGGAGAGGGTGAGAAAATTCCTTCTTGTGGTGATTTGTGATTACCGCAGATCTCCCCAGTCCCACTTTAAAATGTGATGCAACTTACGAGCACGCCATTTAACTTTTCTATCCTTCAGTTTGTTCATCCACAGAATGGATTTAGTGCTACCTACCTTACATGGAATGTTATGAAAGTTAATCCTTTAGCACTTATAAAGTGTCATGTTTCCCTCATAAAAAGTGCTATGTAAATATGGTCTTACAATGACCTTTTATCCCTTGTAACTTTTAAGAGTAAAGTGGGACAACTTGAAGTCAATCCAGTGATACAATTCAAAAATCTCATTTTGCATGTGTTTCACTCCAGGGACCTGAAAATGCTGCAATAATGATGAAAAGGAATGGAATACATTTATTAAACAATAAAACAATTAAACAATATTCAACAGTTAAGCAGCAATTCCAAAGAACAACTTCTCCTGTACGTTTTGAATTGAAATAGAAGTTAACATGTCATCGGACTCTCTCTGCCCATTCCAGGATCACTATGAGGACGAGAATGAGCGAGTTATATTTCAGTGCTTATGTTTGTACAGAAAGCACTTAATAAATGCAATTAATTGATTGATTCAATGAATACCCAAGATATTAAACAGCAGGGAATTCTATACTCTCCTTGCCTTCCTGGAGAGCCCTATCAAAGTAATGTGCAGAGCACTGAGAAAAGAAAGTCCCCCACAGAAGAACATAAGTCTAACCATTACTGGTAATCTAATGGTCAGAGCAGCATTTTTATCTCCTACAATAGCAACAGAATGTTTGGAGGAACTGTGTAATGGTTGCCTTTCTTGGCACTGGTCCCAACAGTTAAGGAGCGTACTTTCCGACATTCTAACTTGCTTCTCTACATCTGAAACTTTCCCTTTCGCATTCCTAACTTTTCCTCTCATCTCTGGATTATCTAAATATTTCTTAAACCTGCCATTATTTTAGCCTGCACAATTTCCTGGGCTAACAAATTCCACAGCTTTCACACCTGCTGGGTGAAGAACTGTTTCCTTTTGTTTGTTTTGAATCTACCACCTTCAAACTTAAGTGCCCCCGCTCCTGTTGCTTTGGGATTCTGAACAATAATTCCATGTTCTCTCTGTTCACACCTTTCATGATTTTGTAAGATTCAATCCTGTCCCCTCTCAACCTTAGCATTTCCAGAATGAAGTCCTACCCTTTTCCATCTATTCTCATCCCCTATCCATTTTGACTGCCATTTTATATCTTCTCCAGCTCCTTTAAGTATTTCCTAAGCTTTAGAGCCTAAAACTCCATGTAGCAGTATTCCAGGTGGAATACTAGAACTCCACTCAGAATTCCTCCTGCTTCACAAGGAGCCTAATATAGTGTTTTTGTCAGGAAATGAAGCCATGGAATGGTGGACTGGACAGGATCGATTGCCCTGGAGCCCTGCCTAGGCTGCAATTGGGCTGCACATCAATCAGTCAATCAATCAATCGATCAATCATACTTACTGTGTGCTTACTGTTTGCAGAGCACGGTGCTAAATGCTTGGGAGAACACCATATAACAGAGTTGGTAGACATGTTCCCTGCCCACAAAGAGCCCACAGTCTAGCCTACAGAGAATATCTCACAGATCCCAATATGAATCTAAATCCATTTGGGTCAGTCACCCATCAGTCAGTCAATTGCATTTATTGAGCGCTTGTTTGCATTCATTCATTCATTCATTCATTCAATCGTATTTATTGAGTGCTTACTGTGTGCAAAGCACTGTACTAAGCTCTTGGGAAGTACAAGTTGGCAACATAAAGAGACGGTCCCTACCCAACAACGGGCTCACAGTCTAGAAGGGGGAGACAGACAACAAAACAAATCATGCGGACAGGTGTCAAGTCATCAGAATAAATAGAAGTAAAGCTAAATGCACATCATTAACAAAATAAATAGAATAGTAGAGCACTGTACTAAGTCCTTGGTAGACTACAATACAACAACCAACAGGCACACTCCCTGCCCACAATGAGCTTATGGTCTAGAGGGGGAGATAGACAGACAGACAGACAGACAGACAGGTTGGGTGGTCTCCTCCCACCTCTTAATTCCCTGTTGCTTCCCACTTTCAATCAATCAATCAATCATATTTATTGAGCGCTTACTGTGTGCAGAACACTGTACTAACCGCTTGGGAAGTACAAGTTGGTAACATATAGAGACAGTCCCTGCCCAACAGTGGGCTCACAGTCTAAAAGGGGGAGACAGAGAACAAAACCAAACATACTAACAAAATAAAATAAATAGAATAGATATGTACAAGTAAAATAAATAAATAAATAAATAGAGTAATAAATATGTACAAACATATATACATACATACAGGTGTTGTGGGGAAGGGAAGGAGGTAAGATGCGGGGGATGGAGAGGGGGATTTCAGAACAGGAGGATGGAGGTATGGAAATGTAACACTGCAGTTGGAGCACCAACATATTTATGCACTAGTTTCCCACTACTGTGTCAATAGTATTCCCACCTTCCAAGAGTAATAAAAAATGCTCACATATCTGTCTTAGATTCTCCCAAATAAGTCTGGACCAAATTCAGATTTCATTTAGTTCAGGATGCTCTCTGGAGAATAGAATCATCATCATCATCATCATCATCAATCGTATTTATTGAGCGCTTACTGTGTGCAGAGCACTGTACTAAGCGCTTGGGAAGTACAAGTTGGCAACATATAGAGACAGTCCCTACGAGGCAGAATTGGGGTGGGCTGGGCCCACCACGTATGGGCCAAGTTTGAATTGGTTCTGGGGTAGATTGGGCCGGTATAGATTTCCAGCCCTCCCCCCAACCCTCAACACTCCCTGGTCACTCTCCATTTGAGCTGGACACAACTTGGATAACAACCAGACACAAATGAGCCTTCAGCACTTGTGCAGAGTTGAGGAAAATATTCTCCACTAGCTTTCCCCCCCCACACAGCAAAGGAACATTATGAATGGCTTCATGCTTTCCAACCCCACTGCCATCACCCTCTCCAGAAAAGGAAAACTAGGAGAGGGGTGAGAGGGGTAGAATCAAGTTATTGGTTTTTTATAGTATTCGTTGAGTGCTTACTATGTGGCAGACATTGTTCTAGACACTGGAGGTAGAATCAAGATTATTAAGTTGGACAAAGTCCAAGGCCCACATGGGGCTCACAGTCTTAATCCCCACTTTACAGATGAGGTAACTGGGGCACAGAGAAGTGAAGTGACTTGCCCGAGGTCACCTATATGTTTTGTTTTGTTGTCTGTCTCCCCCTTCTAGACTGTGAGCCCACTGTAGGGTAGGGATCGTCTCTATATGTTGCCAACTTGTACTTCCCAAGCGCTTAGTACAGTGCTCTGTACACAGTAAGCGCTCAATAAATACAATTGAATGAATGAATGAATAAGTGGTGGAACAAGGATTAGAATCCAAGTCCTTCGGACTCCAGGCGTCTGCTCTAACCATTAGACAATGCTGTTTCTCAGCATAGGTTGATTATACCATGCTCAGTTACACAAGTGCAACAAACACTTCGAGTAAGAGTTGTGTATGTAGAACACTTTTATGTATCTCAATATAAATATTATATATATAAATAATGTATATAAACTATCAGAGCTCAGCTGCAATGGTGAGATCATCTGATGCAAATAAAAGGATAAAAAGGATTCCCAAGACAATCCTTTATGTAGTTCTTAGCAGTGGAATACACTCCAAAGGTTTACAGAAGAAATGGTACAAAGGCATACTGTAGGTTAACTTCATAAAGACATACTGCTCTAGCCACTAAGCCATTCTCCCAACTACTGAGTACTAGGCTCTGTAATAATAACAATAATAATAATGATAGCATTTATTAAGCACTTACTATGTGCAAAGCACTGTTCTAAGTACTGGGGAGGTTACAGGGTGATCAGGTTGTCCCACAGGGGGCTCACAGTCTTAATCCCCATTTTACAGATGAGGTAACTGAGACACAGAGAAGTTAAGTGACTTGCCCAAAGTCACATAGCTGGCAATTGGTGGAGCAGGGATTTGAACCCATGACCTCTGACTCCAAAGCCCGTGCTCTTTCCACTGAGCCATGCTGCTTCTCTTACACAGCAAGTGCTCAGTAAGCGCTCAGTAAATATGACTGACTGACTGAAGGCAACTGAAAGACAATCTCTTCATTCATTCATTCATTCAATCATATTTATTGAGCACTTACTGTGTGCAGAGCATTATATTAATCGCTTGGAAACTACAATTCAGAAACAACTAGAGACAATCCCTACCCTCAGTGGGCTCACAGTCTAGAAGGGGGGGGAGACAGACATCAAAACAAGTAAACAGGCACCAATAGCATCAATACGAATAAATAGAAGTATAGCTATATACACATCATTAATAAAATTAAATAGAATTATAAATATGTATATATATATATACACACAAGTCTATATGTTGCCAACTTGTACTTCCCAAGCACTTAGTACAGTGCTCTGCACACAGTAAGTGCTCAATAAATGCGATTGAATGAATGAGTGAAGTGCTGTGGGGCAGGGAGGAGTGTAGAAAAATAATAATAATAATAATAATAATAATAATAATGGCATTTATTAAGGGCTTACTATGTGCAAAGCACTGCTCTAAGTTCTGGGGAGGTTACAGGGTGATCAGGTTCTCCCAGGGGGGCTCACAGTCTTAATCCCCATTTTACAGATGAAGTAACTGAGGCACAGAGAAGTGAAGTGACTTGCCCAAAGTCACACAGCTGACAAGTGGTGGAGGCGGGATTTGAACCCATGACCTCTGACTCCAAAGCCCGGGCTCTTTCTGCTGAGCCACGCTGCTTCTCTAATATAATAACAGCAACAATAATGGTGGCATTTGTTAAGCATTTACTACGTGTCAAGCACTGCAGTAAGCACTGGGGTGGATACCCGCAAATCAGGTTGTACGCAATCCCTGTCCCATGAGGGGCTCAATCCCCATTTTACAGATGAACAGAGGGAGAGAGTGGGGAGCGATAGTTAAGGCATTAGCAGTGCTGAAAGTTAGTGAGAATTGGCCTGAACGGGGTTCTGATATCTGAAAAAAAAAGGGTGTAGTGGCTAGAGCCCAGGCCTGGGAGTGAGAAGGACATGGGTTCTAATCCAATCAATCAATCAATCAATCGTATTTATTGAGCACTTACTGTGTGCAGAGCACTGTACTAAGCGCTTGGGAAGTACAAGTTGGCAACATATAGAGCCAATCCCTACCCAACAGTGGGCTCACAGTCTAAAAAAGTGGGCTCACAGTCTAAAAGCTCCACCACTTTTCTGCTGTGTGACCTTGGGCATGGCACATAACTTCTCTGGGCCTCAGTTACCTCATCTGTAGTCAGTGTGGCTCATTGGAAAGAGCCCGGGCTTGGGAGTCAGAGGTCATGAGTTCTAATTCCGGCTCCGCCACATGTCTCCTGTGTGACCCTGGGCCAGTCACTTAACTTCTCTGAGCCTCAGTTCCCTCATCTGTAAAATGGGGATTAAGACTTTGAGCCCCACGTGGGACAACCTGATCACCTTGTATCCCCCCAGTGCTTAGAATAGTTCTTCGCACGTAGTAAGGGCTTAACAAATGCCATCATTATTATTATTATTACTGAGTGCAGAGCACTGTACTAAGCGCTTGGGAGAGGACAATATAACAACAGACACATTCCCTGCCCACAACAAGCTTACAGTCTAGAGGAGGAGTCAGACATGAATATAAATAAATACATTTAAAATAGGTATGGATAGGTACATTTAAAATGGGGATTAAGACTGTGAGCACTATGTGGGACAGGGTCTGTGACTAACTTGATTAGCTTGTACCTACCCCAGTGCTTAGAACAGTGCTTGACACATAGTAAACACTTAACAAATACCATCATTATTATTATTATTATTATTATTATTATTATTATGCATAGCATCTTCTTCAGTAGCTGGCTAGATACCCAACTCCCTCTCCCCCGCACAGAGCTGGATCACTCTCAACACCGGGACCTTAGCCATCCCCTCCCACCCCCTCACAGAGGTCGCTCGTCTTGGGATGCCGGGGGAGGAGGAGACCTCCAAGCCATCTGGTTAGAGCTTTTCTTGGTCTTTTTTATTCATTCATGCAATCATATTTCTTGAGCACTTACTGTGTGCAGAGCACTGGACTAAGCGCTTGGAAAGTACAAATCGGCAACATACAGAGACGGTCCCTACCCAACAATGGGCTCACAGCCTAAAGCAGATAAAACTCAATTAGAACTGCTAGGAAAGTATGGGCCTGGGAAACTGAAGGACTTGGGTTCTAATTCCGCCTCTGCCTCTTGTCTGCTGTGTAAACTTGGGCAAGTCTCCCTACTTCAGTCTATACTTCACGCTGCTGTCGGGATCATCTTTGAGCAGAAACGCTCTGGGCATGTTACGCCCTTCCTCAAAAATCTCCAGTGGCTGCCAGTTAACCTACGCGTCAAGCAAAAAAGGCAAGGTGGGCCCGGAGAATCTCACCTTTTAGATGTTCTGCCCCTTGTCAAACTGATTTCAACTATCAGTGGATGGATTGTCCAATCTAGAAAATGTACAATTGTTTGAGCAATAAGTACACTATCATCATGGAAGCACTCTGAAACTTTGTTATTCATAGTCTCCATTTGTCCACATTGAAAAATGCTCATGGATCCCAAATACAGTTATTGAGCACCAAAAAATAGCATTTTTGCTTCTCTTCATTGTCCTGAAGTTGAAGGGTCCTTAAAGCCGAAATATTTGGAAAGCTTAAAAATATTGTTTCAGTGCTATATTGAGGCCAATATCACTACTGTTTCTCAACCAATTTACTTATCCCAAGAAATGAAAACTTTGCATCTAGAACATTATCAATTTAAGATTTATAATCAGTCCAAAATAGTATCGCATGTTTGAAATCAGTGACTAGGAACGTCAACTGCAACCACAAGCCCATCTCTGGGGCTAATGAGTGGTTGCTGACAGACCACATGCAGAGCGAGTGTGGGTCAGACTAATTCCTCTCACAGCCACAGCTGCTTCTGCCAAGCACAGAGTCTAAGTTGGTCAGATGTAATTGGGATCAGTACCATTCAAGGATTTCCCCTGATTGCTATTCAGCACTTTCAGCAGCTTCCTACATGGTATGATTTGGCACCAGACTCAAGAATGAAAATGCTAAACATTATGCCTTTCATTTTTGCGTAGCTCTTTTAGTCCAGATGAATCCTGCAGTGATTCACAGACCACCAAGGATTCACAAATGATAGGCTTTCTGCTATTGACGTGGGCGGCACCCTGATAAAGACTGTCATATAGGCGTTATTATTATTAAACGTTGGCCTCCCTTCACTCTCCTCCCGGCACTGAAATGTAGCCCCCGTTTGTGATCCAAAGCAGCACTACATAAATGTTCCTTACATTTCCCAAAGGGAATCTGGGCAGAACCCTGGAATGAAGACTCTTTATCTCCCCAAAACAAGTGAGAGTAATGGGCCCTGATTAAATGCTGAATAGACAGACTCCTAGCCTCCTGTTGTCCCTGAAACTCTAGCTAGACTTTTATGAAATACTGATTTTAAAGATTTCTCTTGAGATGCCATAGTATCCAAATTTCCAACTGAAAGGGCTTGGATCACTTCATAGACTAGTGGTCTACACCACTAGGTAGGCTAAAATTATTAAATTTCATTTGCTATACAAGAACACAATAATTCTTATTTCACATCATCCTTTCCACTTATTCTTTCCTATATTTTACTTCCCACCGCCCACACCTCCCCAGCTAACATTATTAAAAAGGCCCCCTCCTACCTCGCCTCTCTACTCCCCTATTACAACCCAGCCGCACACTTTGCTCCTCTGATGCCAACCTACTTGCTGTACCTTGATTTCATCTGTCTCACCACTGACCTCTCACCCATGTCTTGCCTCTGGCCTGGAATGCCCTAACTCCTCAATTCCAACAGAAAATTACTATTCCCACCTTCAAAGCCTTATTGAAGGTACATCTCCTCCAAGAGGCCTTCCCTTCCATAGCTCCCATTTCCTCTTCCCCCACTCCCTCTGCATCACCCTGACTTGCTCCCTTTATTCATGACCCCATCCCTCAGCCCCACATCACTTATCATCATCAATCATATTTATTGAGCACTTACTGTGTGCAGAGCACTGTATTAAGCGCTTGGGAAGTACAAGTTGGCAACATATAGAGACATGTACTGTAAGGTCGTTGTGGGGAGGAAATGTGTCTGTTATATTGTTGTGTTGTACACACGGTAAGCACTCAACAAGTGAGATTGACAAGAATTCCATCTAACCTTCTGATCCAGGAGGTCTCACCACTCAGTGAACAACAGGAGTCAAACCAAGGGTCTCCTTGCATGAGCCCACCACGAGTCCACGGATCCCTACCTCCCGTAGGTTGGGCCAGCAAGTTAAACATTTTGGGCCTTTGGAGTCAGAGGTCATGGGTTCAAATCCCATCCTATTCAAATCCTAGTCAAGTTCAAGTGAATGACAAGCAGGGCTGGCTTCAGATAGGAAGCCAGGTAAGCAGCCACTTCAGAGCAACGTGTAGCATGGGTGGCCACAGACCCATTGACCTCCCAAGGTGGCCACCACTTTGGACATTGAAGATGACTCCCCTATAAAGGGTAATCTGGCTGCTAAGCACACATAGAATCCCCACTTCCCTCTGTCATTGTCTTTTTCATGGAGAGCCTCTGCTTCCCAACCTCCTTCTAACAATCCCCTGCAATGACAAAATAGTCTTCTGAAAGGTTTGACATTCCTTTTTTAAAATGTATGTAATAATAATGGTATTTGTTAAGCGCTTACTATGTGCTAGGCACTCTATAAGTGCATGAAGTGGTGGGATTAACATTTTCTCTCCCTAAACACCCTCCCGCAATTCCCTGAGGATCAGGGGTAGCTGGTAGCCTCTTGAATGGGCATGGAGCCTGATGCAGTCAGTCAGAAGCAGCATGGCTCAGTGGAAAGAGCACGACCTTTGGAGTCAGAGGTCATGGGTTCAAATCCCAACTCCGCCAATTGTCAGCTGTGAGACTTTGGACAAGTCACTTAACTTCTCTGTGCCCTCATCTGTAAAATGGGGATTAAGACTGAGCTCCACGTGGGACAACCTGACCATCTTGTATCCCCCCAGCACTTAGAACAGTGCTTTGCACATAGTAAACCCTTAACAAATGCCATCATTATTATTATTATATTAATTGAGTGCTTACTGTGTGCAGAACATTCATTCATTCATTCAGTTGTATTTATTGAGCACTTACTGTGTGCAAAGCACTGTACTAAGCGACTGGAAAGTGCAAATTTGCAACATATAGAGATGGTCCCTACCCAACAACAGGCTCACAGTCTAGAAGGGGGAGACAGACAACAAAACAAAACAAGTAGACAGGTGTCAATACCATCAGAATAGATACATAGAATTATAGCTATATACACATCATTAATAAAATAAATAGAGTAATAAATATGTACAAATATTTATTCATTCATTCAATCATATTTATTGAGTGCTTACTGTGTAAAGAGCACTGTACTAAGTTCTTGGGAAATACAAGTCGGCAACACATAGAGACGGTCCCTACCCAACAGCGGGCTCACAGTCTAGAAGAGGGAGACAGACAACAAAACAAAACATATTAACAAAATAAAATGAATAGAATAAATATGTACAAATAAAATAAATAGAGTAATAAATGCATACAAACATATATACATATATACAGGTGCTGTGGGGAGGGGAAGGAGGTAAGGCGGGGGGATGGGAGGAGGAGGGGGAGAGGAAGGAGGGGGCTCAGTCTGGGAAGGCCTCGTGGAGGAGGTGAGCTCTCAGTAGGGCTTTGAAGGGAGGAAGAGAGCTAGTTTGGCAGATATGTGGAGGGAGGGTATTCCAGACCAGAGGTAGGATGTGAGTCAGGGGTCAACCACAGTACAGGTGAGAACAAGGTACTGTGAGAAGGTTAGCAGCAGTTTAGGGGTTGCATAACTAAAAGCACTGTACTAAGCGCTTGGGAGAGTACAATACAACAAAAAAACAGACACATTCCCTGCCCACAATGAGCACCTGCACTGGTTCCTGGGACTTGTCTAGCCTGTAGATCTCCCATCCATTCACTGCTGCTGAAGTGCCAAAGGCCAGGGCTGAGGAGGGTGATTTTTGCTCTCACCAAGTATTAGACCCCTTCTCCGGATGGGTAGAATGAGAACAAGGGGAGAGCATCTTGTGGGTGCATGGAAAATAAACCCACATACGTTTACAGAGGTTCTCATGATAAGGAGCGAGGGGAAATCCAGTCAATCAATCAATTATATTTATTGAGCACTTACCACGTGTAGAGCAATCAGTCAGTGCTATTTATTGAACACTTACTCTGTGTAAGTGTACTTTCACTTACTAAGCTCTTGAGAAAGTACAATTCAACAGAGTTGGTAGATTTGATCCCTGCCCTAATGAACTTACAGTCTGGTGGGGAAGACAGACATTAAAATTAATTACAGCTAGGGAAAGTGGCAGAGTATGTCCTTAAGTACTGTGGGGCTGGGGATGGGGCAACAAAAAGTTTAAGGGGCATAGACAACTCAGAAGGGAGGGTGAATAGGGTGTGGAGATGAAGGATTAGTCATAGACTGCACATTGCCTTTTCAGTCTCACGCTCAGGCACGGATAGGATCTCACTGTCAATATTGTTATCTTCAAAAATGAAGAACAGCCATACTGTATGTATATAATGTACATTCGGTTTTCTTACATTCGGTTTGTCAAGAACTTTAACCTTGACAAACAACACGGTAAGGAAAACTCGCACTAGGGTGCGTGCCTCTGGACCAGTGCTGCATGTATGCTTGCAACCATTTCTTCTGATATCACATCACATTCTATCCAGAGAGACACATGTTGCCACAAGAATGCTTTAGTTCTAATGCTAAAAGTAAAAAAAAATTGTATAGTTGGAATGTGAACAAGCTTTCTGGCAAGGATAGGTATGGTGGTCATGGTGCCTGCCATGCTTTTTTTTTTTTAATGGTGCTAATGAAGTACCTTCTATGGGTCAAACACTGTTCTAAGCACTGGGGTAGATCAGGTTTGGACACAGTCCCTGTCTCTCATGGGACTCATAGTCTAAGCAGAATGCAGTAGGATTTAATCCCCATTTAACAGATGAGGAAACTGAGGCACAAAAAAGTTAAGTGAGCCCAAGGTCACACAGGTTAAGTGAATCCAAGTAAGCCCAAGGTCACACAGCAATCAAATGGATTAGAACCCAAGTCCTCTAACTCCCATGTTTGTGCTCTTTCCATTAGACCATGCTGCTTCTCATATTGAGTGGGAAGGTTTTCCAAGAGCAGGGATAATAATAATAATAATAATAATTTTTGTACTTGTTAAGCACTTACTATGTGCAAAGCACTGTTCTAAGCGCTGGTGGGGATAGAAGGTGATCAGGTTGTCCCACATGGGGCTCACAGTCTTAACCCCCATTTTACAGATGAGGGAACTGAGGCCCAGAGAAGTGAAGTGACTTGCCCAAAGTCACACAGCTGACAATTGGAAGAGCCGGGATTTGAACCCATGACCTCTGACTCCAAAGCCCGGGCTCTTTCCACTGAGCCACGGGGATGATCAGCAAGCCCTGAAGGAGATGTTGAGCATATAGCAGCGTGGCTCAGTGGAAAGAGCCTGGGCTTTGGAGTCAGAGGTCAAGGGTTCAAATCCCAGCTCCACCAATTGTCTTGGGCAACACTTAACTTGGGCAAGTCACTTAACTTCTCTGTTCCCTCATCTGTAAAATGAGGATTAAGACTGTGAGCCCCACGTGGGACAACCTGATCACCTTGTATCCCCCAGCACTTAGAACAGTGCTTTGCATATAGTAAGCGCTTAACAAATACCATCATTATTCTATAGCCCAGGGCTTTTGGGTGGAGGCTTGGGCTAGTGGATGGAGCATGGACCCGGGAATCGGAAGGACCTGGGTTCTAATCCTAGCTCCACCACTTGTCTGTTGCATGATCGAGGGCAAATCACTTAACTTCTCTGTGCCTCGGGTACTTCGATTGAAAAATGGGGAGCCCCAGGTGGGACGGAGACTACGTCCAAACCAATTTGCTTGTATCCACCCCAGCGCTTAATAGATTGCCTGGCCCACAGTAAGCGCTTAACAAATACCACTATTATTACTAGTAGTAGTAATAGTAGTAGTAGTAGTAGTACAGAGGAATATTGGAGTTGCAGCCTCTGGTCATGTGGGCGGGACTTTTGCCCTCCATTGACATGCCTCGCTGCCCTAGAAGTCCTTCTTGTACCACAGCCAGATTCCATCTGAGCCGGGCTTAATTCCTGCATTTGATGGAATTCTACCCAAAACTCATAATGAAAACAGACATTATGGAAGAACTGAATAGGTTTGTAAATCTTTAAGCGAAATTCAGTTAGCTAAAAAGTCTCACTGAGCTAAAGGCCCCTTTTTTTCTTTATAACGGTCACATGAATTCCTGTTGCATTTGAGTTGGAAGAAGAGTAGGGGAGGAGGGAGAATTGGGGGGCAAGAGGGGAAGAGCAGAGACAAAAAGAGAAACCTCAAAACATAAAACCATAGAGCACACTAGTACTGAATTAAACTAATGACCCTTTCATCCTAAAATCGTTCTCGACACTGGCCACAAAATGCCCTTCTTGCCATTTTTAAAAATAGTATCTGTTAAGCACTTACTAAGTGCCAGGCACTGTACTAAGCACTGAGGAAAATACAAGTTAATCAGGTTGGCATAGTCCCTGTCCCACATGGGACTCACAGTCTTAATCCTTATTTTACCTGATTACCTTGTACATACCCCAGTGATTAGAACATTTATTCATTCAGTCAGATTTATTGAGCACTCACTGTGTGCAGAGCACTGTACTAAGCGCTTAGCACTGTAGTGCTCGACACATAGTTAGCACTTAAGCAATACCAGAATTAGTAGGAGGGACAGCAGGTAATGACTCTCCATTTTGCCAGTGAGGGAACTCAAGCACAGAGAAGCGAAGTGACTCACCTAATGTCACACAGCAGACAGATGGTAGAGCCAGGAATAGAACCCAGATCCTCTATCTCCCAGGCCCAGGCTCTTTCTATTAGGCCTTACTGCTTCCCCAAGTTGAGCAGAAGACTTTCAGCCAAACCTAAAATGTTCTGAGATGATTAATTCTTTGTTAATCCCCTTTTGAACTGAGCGAAAATGAAGGGGGAACATTTGCATCATTAAGAAACTAATTTTTCAAGGGAGTGGAGAGTTGTCTCAAACTTCCTTGGTCAATGAAGTGTTGAAGGTGATGCCTCCAGAAAAAGATGGAAAACCTGTGGAAAGCAGCGTTGTGGTTATGATAAGATGGATTGTGGAGTGTGGTTGTGGTTGCAGAAGAAAACCCAGTGGATTTGGGGCCAAAGTCGGACAACAAATTCTACATTTAGCTTCAGGATCTTGAAGCAGCAGCTGATAAATTAGCTATTCTCTCCCTCCGAACCTTTTCTCATGGATTGCCTTACTTCTAGAGAAAATGGAAACTCACTTCTAAATGGGGAAAGAAAAAAAATGAGGATTTAGAAATGAATGGGTGTTATGGCTATGATGTGCAATGCCCTCATTTCTCAGAACCTAAACAGAGAAAACATTTGTAATAGATATTTGGAATGTAGGTGGAGCTCCCAAATGGGTGTCAATGATCCTCAAAAGAACCCCCCAAAAGCAGATATCATACCATGAATCAGCCCTAGAGATGTTAGAAATGTTGATTTATGATAACAAGTATATCAATGTTATATCTGAGAATCTATACTGCTTCAACACTAGTGGAATTTTTTAATGGGGTTATTACAAACAGAATTCACATTCTTCTGGGAAATGAATGAAAATGTAAGATATGAGCTGAAGAGCACTCTGGCCTTACAAAGCAGGGTTCTAGTTCCTTCTCCGACACTCGCCTTAGCAAGTGGCTTAGCTTGTCTAATCCTTCAGTGATCTATAAATTTGGTTTTTCAGCTTCATTCATTCATTGTCATATTTATTGAGTGCTTACTGTGTGCAGAGCACTGTACTAAGCGCTTGGGAATTACAAGTTGGCAACATATAGAGACAGTCCCTACCCAGCAGTGGGCTCACAGTCTAGAAGACATCTAGCTTTTTTTTCCAGCATTTTGAAATACTAGGGTATTTGGAGTACTCTAAGTTGGAAGAGTCATATTGTTTTTCTAATAGTAATCATTAGGGTCTAGAGACCTAGAAAAAGGTCCAAAGCTGTCAACTGGCCAATCAACCCACTTGAAAACTAATGTCATAATAATAATGATGGTATTTTTTAAGCGCTTACTATGTGCCAAGCACTGTTCTAAGCGCTGGATGTATCTTGGGGATGCAGCTCATTAATTTATCATCCTTTTCACTTGTAACTTTTTAAAAATAAGAAGCAAAATGCTCTCAGTTTCCTAGATGAGGAAATTTAGCATAGTAGACCACTGCTGGTTAAACCTGGGACGTTCAACTTTTTTTTTCTGAAAATCAATCAATCAATCAATCATATTTATTGAGTGCTTACTATGTGCAGAGCACTGTACTAAGTGCTTGGGAAGTACAAATTGGCAACATATAGAGACAGTCCCTACCCAACATTGGGCTCACAGTCTAAAAGAAAAGGAAGTCTGAAAAGGAAGACAAAGGCCATCAAAGCAGAAATGCTACAGACTGGATAATAATTGTGGTATTTGTTAAGCTCTTACTATGTACTAGGTGCTGTACTAAGCACTAGGGTAGATACAAGGTAATTGGGTTGGACATAGTTTCTGTCCCACATGGGGCTCACAGTCTTGATCCTCATTTTACAGATGAGGTAACTGAGGCACAGAGAAGTGAAGTGAGTTGTCCAAAGTTACATAGCAGACAAATGACAGAGCCGGGATTAATAATAATAATGATGCTGGTATTTGTTAAATGCTTACTATGTGCCAAGCACTGTGCTTAGCGCTGGGGTAGATACAAGGTTATCGGGTTGTCCTACATGGGTCTCACAGTCTTAATCCCCATTTGACAGATGAGATAACTGAGGCCCAGAGAAGTTAAGTGACTTGCTCAAGGTCACATAGCTGACAAGTGGCAGAGCCGGCATTTGAACTCAGGTCCTTCTAACTCTCAGACCCATGCTCTGTCCATTAGGCCAAACTGTTTATTTCTGCAGTAGCATCCCCTAGGTCTTACCTGTGGAGGAAAGGAAATAATCTCGGCAGAATATAGTCCGGGACTTCCCCCCACACTCCTTCCATTTTCAGAAAAGGATGATAACCCAGACTGCAGAAAGAGACACCAGCACCTTCTTGTATTGTACTTTCCAGAGCACTTGGTACAGTGCTCTGCACACAGTAAGCGCTTAATAAATCCCATTAACTGATTAATTGGACCCACTCTCTGAACGAACACCTCCCTAGGTCTGAAATCTTTCAGGAGTGGAATGGTTGGTGGGGATCCCACGTTCTGCTGGGTTGTTGGAATAAGATTTCAGTTTGACCAGAAAAAAAAAAGCATATGACCAGGACAAAAGTTTTTCATTTACGAATAATGATGATCAAAATCATCAAAATAATGATCATTTGTAATCAAAACCAAGGAAGTGACATTTGTATCATAATAATACATTGGTTAGCACTCCCCTTGAGAAGGATGGAAGAGGTCCTAATGGCCTTTACAATACATATAGGGTTAAGGCATTGCCGCCTACTTAGTGGCCCCCTTCTAGACTGTGAGCCCACTGTTGGGTAGGAATAAATAAATAAATAAATAATGATGGCATTTATTAAGTGCTTACTATGTGCAAAGCACTGTTCTAAGCGCTGAATCATCTCTATATGTTGCCAACTTGAACTTCCCAAGCGCTGAGTACAGTGCTCTGCACACAGTAAGCGCTCAATAAATACAATTGATCTAACCAAGTTTTTTTTGAGAAGCAGCATGGCTTAGTGGCAAGAGCAGGGCTTGGGAGTCAGAGGCTGTGAGTTCTAATCCCGGCTCCACCACTTGTCAGCTGTGTGACTTTGGGCAAGTCACTTAACTTCTCGATGCCTCAGTGGCCTCATCTGTAAAATGGGGATGAAGACTGTGAGGCCCATGTGGGACATCCTGATTCCCTTGTATCATCATCATCATCATCATCAACCGTATTTATTGAGCGCTTACTATGTGCAGAGCACTGTACTAAGCGCTTGAGAAGTACAAATTGGCAACATATAGAGACAGTCCCTACCCAACAGTGGGCTCACAGTCTAAAAGGGGGAGAATGTATCTAACCTTGTATCTAACCCAGCACTAAAATACCATCATTATTATTATTTCTCCAGACTTCAGTGCGCTTAATCAACGTCTATAGACATATTTTGGCTTTGGCACTGGATCGAAGCAATTCTTTATTGTTGGGATTTTTTGGTTTGTTTGCGTTTTTCCATTTGAATGAGTGAACAGGTGAAGCAGCCTGAATAGAAAGATGTGCTGAGAATTCACTTCACCCGGCCAGCAGACGGCTAAATATAGGCCCCGCGGTGTGACCTGTGGCTGCTCTCTTTTTGAATAGAGGTGCAGCTCAGGGATATGCTTGCAGGTCCTGGTATGCAGCGCGGGCCCCTCTAATCACGATGAGAGGTTTACAGGCTGCAACCTGCAAGCCCAAACCCATGGCTCTTCTTCATTAAAGGTGGAGGTGACCCCAATCATCCTAGTTATTATGCAAAATAAGTGCGCTGTCGGACTCCTGGAAAATTGTCCATGCGACCTCTGTTTCGAAATACTTTGATGTCCCAGATGGGACCCGGAATTATTTGATCGATCCGGGGCAAGAGATTCAGAGATTCATAGGAAATGAGTTTTTACCTCTAATCAGATCTACCTCTCTGCCCCGGTTAGGAAATAAGGCTCTGAAAAATTCATCTCCTACATTCCTCCCCTGCACGGAGGGTGTGGTCAGCAGTTTTCGGAAATTCTGGGCCAAGCCCTGGAAAGACTGAAAATTTACCATACGCGTTCTAGCCCGAGGAAAGGAAAACCTATTCCCAAGACCCATCTACAGTTCTCTCAAGAGGCTGATATAGCTGAGGTTGTATCCCCATACATGAATGTTTCAATGAAGCAGCTATAGTCGAGGCAGAAACTAAATATACTTTCTATCAGAGAAGCAGCGTGGCTCAGTGGAAAGAGCCCGGGCTTGGGACTCAGAGGTCGTGGGTTCTAATCCCAGCTCTGCCACTTGTCAGCCGTGTGACTTTGGGCAAGTCACTTAACTTCTCTGGGCCTCAGTTTCCTCATCTGTAACATGGGGATGAAGACTGTGAGCCTCATGTGGGACAACCTTGATTACCTTGTATCCCTCCCAGTGCTTAGAACAGTGCTTGGCACATAGTAAGCACTTAACAAATACCAAAATTATTATTATTTACGTATACTAATGCCTGTCTACCCTTCTAATAATAATAATTATTATTATGGTATTTGTTATGTGCTTAGAGAAGCAGCATGGCTCAGTGGAAAGAGCCTGGGCTTGGAAATCAGAGGTCATGGGTTCTAATCCCAGCTCTGCTTCTGTCAGTTGTGTAACTTTCACTTAGGCAAGTCACTTAACTTCTCTGTGCCTCAGTTCCCTCATATGTAAAATGGGGATTAAGACTGTGAGCCCCATGTGGGACAACCTGATAACCTTGTATTTACCCCTGTGCTTAGAACAGTGTTTTGCACATAGTAAGCACTTAACAAATACCATCATTATTATTACTGTGTGCCAGGCACTGTTCTAAGTGCTGGGGTAGATACAAAATAATCAGGTTGGACAAAGTCCCTGTCCCACACGGGGCTCACAGTCTTAATCCCCATTTTACAGATGAGGGAACTGAGGCACAGAGAAGTGAAGTGACTTGCCCAAGTGGCAGACAAGTGACAGAACCAGGATTAGAACCCATGACCTTCTGACTCCCAGGGCCTTGCTCTATCCACTAGGCCTTGCGGCTTCTCCATGTTCTAGACTGTGAGTTCATTTTGAACCAAGAACGTGTCTGTTTGCTGTTGTTTTGTATTCACCCAAGTGCCTAATGCAGTGCTTTGCACACAGTAAGCCCTCAATAAATATGATGGAATGAACAAATTAATTAATTCATGTGGTAATAATAATAATAATGACATTTATTAAGCGCTTACTATGTGCAAAGCACTGTTCTAGTTGTGGTATCTGTTAAGCCCTCACTATATGCCAAGCATGGTACTAAATACTGGGATAGATACAAGGTCATCAGGTCACACACAGTTCCTGTCCCAAATGGGGTTCGCAGTGTAAAGAGGAGGGAAGAGGCAGTGTTGTCTAGTGGTTAGAGTGCAGGCCACATGGGAGTCAGAAGGACCTGAGTTCTAATCCTGGCTCCACCACTTGTCTGCTGTGTGACCTGGGGCTTAGTACAGTGCTCTACACACAGTAAGTGCTCATTAAAGACGATTGATTGAATGAATGAATGAATGAACTTAACTTCTCTGTACCTCGGTTACCGCATCTGTAAAATGGGGATTAAGACTGAAAAGCCCATGTGGGACATGGACCTCATTACCTTGTATCTACCCTCAGCACTTAGAACAGTTCCTGGCACATGGCAAGTGCTTAACAAATACCATTAAAAAATTTAAAATAAAAAAGATATTTATTCCCCATTTTACAGATGAGGAAACTGAGGCACAGAGAAGTGAAATGATTTGCCCAAGGACACACAGAGCTGGGAGTCAAGATGAGGATGGAAGGCATTCCAGACCTTAGGCAGGACTTGGATTAGAGGTGGGCAGCGAGACAGATGAGATTATTCATTCATTCAATTGTATTTATTAATAATAATAATAATAATAATGATGCTACTTTTAAGCACTTACTATGTGCAAAGCACTGTTCTAAGCCCTGGGGGGTTACAAGGTAATCAGGTTGTCCCACATGAGGCTCACAGTCTTCATTCCCATTTTACAGATGAGGGAACCAAGGCACAGAGAAGTTAAGTGACTTGCCCAAAGTCACACAGCTGACAAGCGGTGGAGCTGGGATTTATTGAGCACTTACTGTGTGCAGAGCACTGTACTTTTCATTCATTAATTCAACCGTATTTATTGAGCACTTACTGTGTGCAGAGCACAGTACTAAGCGCTTGGGAAGTACAAGTTGGCAACATATAGAGATGGTCCCTACCCAACAGTGGGCTCACAGTCTAGAAGGGGGAGACAGAGAACAAGACAAAACATATTAACAAAATAAAATAAATAGAATAAATATGTACAAATAAAATAAAAAAATAAATAAGTAGAGTAATAAATACGTACAAACATATATACATATATACAGGTGGTGTGGAGAGGGGAAGGAGATAAGGTGGGGGGGTGGGGAGGGGAAGGAGGGGGAGAGGAAGGAGGGGGCTCAGTCTTGGAAGGCCTCCTGGAGGAGGTGAGCTCTCAGTAAGGCTTTGAAGGGAGGAAGAGAGCTACCTTGGCGGATGGGCAGAGGGAGGGCATTCCAGGCCAGGGGGATGACGTGGGCCAGGGGTCGATGGCGGGACAGGTGAGAACTAGGCACCGTGAGGAGATTAGCGGCAGAGGAGCTGAGGGTGCGGGCTGGGCTGGAGAAGGAGAGAAGGGAGGTGAGGTAGGAGGGGGCGAGGGGATGGAGAGCTTTGAAGCCTAGAGTGAGGAGTTTTTGCTTGATTCGTAGGTTGACAGGCAACCACTGGGGATTTTTGAGGAGGGGAGTGACATGCCCAGAGCATTTCTGGACAAAGACGATCCAGGCAGCGGCGTGAAGTATGGATTGAAGTGGGGAGAGACACGAGGATGGGAGATCGGAGAGGAGGCTGATGCAGTAGTCCAGACGGGATAGGATGAGAGCTTGAGCGAGCAGGGTAGCGGTTTGGATGGAGAGGAAAGGGCAGATCTTGGCAATGTTGCGGAGGTGAGACCAGCAGATTTTGGTGACGGCTTGGATGTGAGGGGTGAACGAGAGAGCAGAGTCAAGGATGACACCAAGGTCATGGGCTTGTGAGATGGGAAGGGTGGTAGTGCCGTCAACAGTGATGAGAAAGTCAGAGAGAGGGCAGGGTTTGGGAGGGAAGACAAGCAGTTCAGTTTTGGACATGTTGAGTTTTGGGTGGCGGGCAGACATCCATATGGAGATGTCCTGAAGGCAGGAGGAGATGCGAGCCTGGAGGGAGGGAGAGAGAGTAGGGGCAGAGATGTAGATTTGGGTTTCATCAGCATAGAGATGATAGTTGAAGCTGTGGGAGCGATTGAGTTCACCAAGGGAGTGAGTGTAGATCGAGAAAAGAAGGGGATCAAGAACTGACCCTTGAGGAACCCCTACGGTAAGGGGATGGGAGGGGGAGGAGGAGCCTACAAAAGAGACTGAGAATGAACAGCCGGAGAGATGAGGAGAACCAGGAGAGGACGGAGTCTGTGAAGCCAAGGTTGGATAGTGTGTTGAGGAGAAGGGGGTGGTCCACAGTGTCTAAGGCAACTGAGAGGTCAAGGAGGATTAGGATAGAGTAGGAGCCATTGGATTTGGCAAGCAGGAGGTCATTGGGGACCTTTGAGAGGGCAGTTTCCGTGGAATGTAGGGGACGGAAGCCAGATTGAAGGAGGTCGAGGAGAGAGTTGGTGTTGAGGAATTCAAGGCAGCGCGTGTAGACGACACGTTCAAGGAGTTTGGGAAGGAATGGTAGGAGGGAGATAGGGCGATAACTAGAAGGTGAGGTGGGGTCAAGAGAGGATTTTTTTAGGATGGGAGAGACGTGGGCATGTTTGAAGGCAGAGGGGAAGGAACCAGTGGAGGGTGAGTGGTTGAAGATGGAAGCTAAGGAGGGGAGAAGGGATGGAGCGAGAGATTTCATAAGATGAGAGGGAATGGGGTCAGAAGCACAGGTGACCGGAGTAGCACTTAAGAGAAGGGAGGAGATCTCCTCTGAAGATACTTCTGGGAAGGATGGGAGAGTAGCGGAGAGCATTGAGAGCCGGGGTGTTGGAGAAGGTGGGGGAGTGACTTTGGGGAGCTCAGACCTGATGGATTTAATTTTATTAATGAAGTAGGAGGCCAGATCGTTGGGGGTGAGGGAAGGGGAGGGGGAGGAACCGGGGGCCTGAGAAGGGAGTGAATGTACGGAAGAGTTGGCGGGGATGATGGGCATGGGTGTCAATAAGGGAAGAGAAATAGCTTTGTCTGGCAGAGGAGAGGGCTGAGTTAAGGCAGGAAAGGATAAACTTGAAGTGAACGAGGTTGGCATGGTGTTTAGACTTTTGCCAGCAGCGTTCAGCAGCTCGAGCATAAGAGTGAAGGAGGCGGACAGTGGCAGTGATCTAGGGTTGTGTGTTAGTGGTATGAGAGCGGCGAAGGGAAAGGGGAGTGAGTGAGTCTAGCTGAGTAAGGAGGGTAGAGTTGAGAGCAGTAATCTGATCATCAAGATTGGGTAGAGACGAAAGGGAGGTGAGGTGGGGTGTGAGGAGCTCAGAAAGATGGATGGGGTCAAGAAAGCAGAGATCTCTGTGAGGGAGTAATATGGATTTACAAGGGGAAGGAGTGTGAGTGAGGAGGCAGGTGAGAAGATTGTGATCAGAGAGAGGGATTTCAGAGTTGGTGAGGGTGGACACAGTGCAGCGGTAGGAGATGATGAGGTTGAGGGTGTGACCAAGTTGGTGAGTGGGTGAGGTGGGGTGGAGCAAGAGGTTGGCAGCATCAAGGAGAGATAGAAGGCGGGCGGCAGAGGAGTCACCAGAGATATCCATGTGGATGTTGAAGTCTCCGAGGATCAGAGTGGGCATGGAAAAGGAGAGAAGGAAGGTGAGGAAGGGGTCAAAATCGTTAAAGAAGTTGGAAGTGGGGCCGGGGGGGGGGGGGCGGAATCTGGAGGGGGTGGTAGAGGCGAATAATGTGGGCTTCAAAGGAAGGGAAGGAAAGGGAAGGGGGAGGAGGGATAGTGCAAAAGTGACATTGGGGGGTGAGAAGGAAACCAACACTTCCTCCTTTTCCGGTGAGTCTGGGGGAGTGGGAGAAGAAGAGGCCTCCACTGGAGAGAGCAGCAGAAGAGACCGTCGTCCGGAGACAGCCATGTTTCAGTTAGGGTGAGGAGGAGTAGAGAGCTGGAAAGGAATAGGTCCAGGATGAAAGGGAGCCTACTTATAACGGAGCGGGGGTTCCAGAGGCCACACTTGGCAGCAGCTGTCGAGGGAGGGGAGGGAGGGGGAAGGGTGCGAGGGGTGGGGAGGATTTGGATTGGGATGAGTTGGCGGGGGCCTAGGCGGGAAGAGTGGGAAGAGGGGTGGCGATGGGAAAGGAGAACTGGGATGGGGTGGGGGCGGGGAGGAGGGGAGTACAATGCAGCAATAAAGAGAGACAATCCCTGCCCACAGTGGGCTTACAGTATAGAAGGGGGAAGACAGACATCAAAGCAAGTAAACAGGCATCAATAGCATCAATATAAATAAATAGAATTATAGATGTATATATATGTCAAAACAAGCAAACAGGCATTAATATAAATAAATAGAATTATAGATATGTACATATATAGAGCAAAGGGGGAAGGGAGGGGGAGCTGAGGACAAGGGGGGCTTAGTCTGGGAAGTAGAGTGAAAAGGTTAGCATTAGAAGAGGGAAGTGAGCAGGCTGGGTTGTAGTAGCAGAGAAGCTAAAGGATTGTGTTACCCCCATGCAACCCTTGGCACCTTCTCCCCCCATCACAAATGTGCACCCCCTGGCTACACACATGCCCCTCCCTTCCTAGAACTTATTTTAGAAGGCCAGCAGCATCCCGCAGAGCAGAGGTCTATAATAAGTGCTGGGGAGGGGCAAGCACGTGCAGAATCATGGGGCATGAATGCAGAGGGTGAAATGATACTCGCTCCCACAATCAGCTGGGCATCTGCAGGCAAAACTCTGAGGAGGTTTGGAAGGCACAGGGACAAGCAGTGCTCTTGGAATGGGGCGGAGAAGATGCGAGGAAGCTTTCGCCCGTGCCACATCTTGCCCCTCCCTCACTATTAATGAAAAATTGGTGCCAACGGTAGGGTGGGCAGCAGGCAGGAAAGAAGTAAGCCGTGAAAAGCAGCAGTGAAGTCCAGTGCATAGAGCATGGGCCTGGAAGTTAGAAGGACCTGAGTTCTAATTCCAGCTCTGCCACTTTCATTCGTTCACTCAGTCGTATTTATTGGGTGCTTACTGTGTGCAGAGCACTGTGCTAAGCACTTGGAAAGTACAATTCAGTAATAGAGACAATCCCTGCCTACACCAGGCTTACAGTCTAGAAGTTGTGTGACCTTAGACAAGTCACTTCACTTCTCTGGGCCTCAATTACCTCATCTGTAAAATGGGGATTAAGCTGTGAGCCTCATGTGGGACATGGATTGTGTCCAACATGATTAACTCATATGTAACCCAATGCTTAGAGCCTGCACATAATAATAATAATAACAATGACGACATTTATTAAGCACTTACTATGTGCAAAGCACTGTTCTAAGTGCTGGGGAGGTTACAAGGTGATTGGGTTGCCCCACAGGGGGGCTCACAGTCTTAATGGTCATTTGACAGATGAGGGAACTGAGGCACAGAGAAGTGAAGTGACTTGCCCAAAGTCACACAGCTGGCAGTTGGCGAAGATGAGATTTGAACTGATGACCTCTGACTCCAAAGCCCGGGCTTTTTCCATTGAGCCATGCTGCTTCTCAATACTACTACTACTACTACTACTACTACTACTACTACTACTACTACTAGTAGTAGTAGTAGTAGTAGTAGTAGTAGTAGTAGTAGTATTTGTTAAGTGCTTACTATGTGCCAAGCACTGTTCTAAGTACTAGGGTAGATATGTTAAGCAGGTTGGACACAGAAGGTTATTCCCAAATACCATTAAAAGAAATTTTTAGAAAGCACAGTGAAAGTAATGGCCACTCATATTTGGTGAATTAATAAATAATAATAATGGCATTTATTAAGCGCTTACTATGTGCAAAGCACCGTTCTAAGCGCTGGGGAGGTTACAAGGTGATCAGGTTGTCCCACAGGGGGCTCACAGTCTTAATCCCCATTTTACAGATGAGGTAACTGAGACACAGAGAAGTGACTAGTCCAAAGTAACACAGCTGACAATTGGCAGAGCCGGGAATTGAACCCATGCCCTCTGACTCCAAAGCCCGGGCTCTTTCCACTGAGCCACGTGCTACTTCTCTATTGAATTGAAAGGAGTAGGAGAAAGGCTGGGAAATTTGAAAGAAGATGGAAAAGATTAGGATTGCAGCCAAACTTCACGGAAAAACTAAACAGAATTCTATATGAAAGGAGCCGCTTGATAGTTGAAGAGTCAAGATCACAGCCGAGGAAGTCTGACAGAGATAGGAGCAATGAGAATGCAATCCTAAATTCAGGCTTAAAGTTTACCTTAGAGAAAAGAATGGTCTGCACTTACTCCTCGGGTATGAAACAAAAGTGAGAGGCAGATAAGCTTGTTAGTCAAGGATTCATGTAAAGATTGAAATCAAAACACAGAATGCTGAAAGCTAAGTTGATGATTCACCAGGAAAACCACAGTGAAAAATGTTGTTCACCAACATATAGCTAAATCCACCCATTTTCCCTTTTTTTAAGCCGAAAGTAATGAAGTCTGCTGTTTCACCATTGCATTTTTGTTACATTTTGAGGTAAGGGCTATGTAGATCTTGGTTGGAAATGGAGCATTTTAATTATCATCAAATGCTCCTAAACAGGCTCTAAAATAAATTACGGATATGTACATCATTTAATTGATTTTTCTCAGAATATTAATCGTTATTCTCGGTCAATCAGTCAAGCAATTACTATCAATCGATTTGTTACCAAGTTGTACATACCATAAGGAAACCATTATTCTCTCAAAGAACACGAACCAATACTTATCCTTCTCAAAATGGTTTTTTTGCAAAATCCAAAATGAAGATGATACTGCTTATTATCCTCAGTGCTGGTTCAGGAATGGGTAACCAAACCCATTGATGATCCTTAATTTCTATCGTGCTGCTGATTTGCAGCACACCAAAACATACTTAAGTATTCAACAGAATTAAAACATGCTAATTCAAACAACATTTTTCAGTCACTTAATGGTATATATTGAGCACTTACTATGTGCAGAGCACTGTACTAAATGTTTGGGAGAGTGCAATACAACCCAGTTGGTAAACAGGTTCCCTGCTTATAAGGAGTTTACAGTCTAGTAGGAGAGGCAGACGTTGTCTTTTGCCAAATGCTTAGTACAGTACTCTGCACACAATAAGCACTCAATGAATGAATGAACATTAAAATAAATTATGGATATGTACATCACTTAATTGACTTTTCTCAGAATATTAATCGTCATTCTAGATCAGTCAGTCAAGCAATGGAATTTATTGAGTTTTTTACTATGTGCACAGCACTGTACTAAGTACTTGGGAAGAGTACAGTGGAGTAAATAGACTTGATCCCTGTCCTCAAGGAACTTGCAATAATAATAATAATAATGATGATGATGGTATTCAGCAACAGAGACAATCCCTACCCCAAGGGGCTCACAGTCTAAAAAGGGGGAGACAGACAACACAAAACAAACAATAATGATAATAAAAATGATGATGATGGTATTTGTTAAGCACTTACTATGTGCCAAGCACTGTTCTAAGTGCAGGGGAGGATACAAGGTAATCAGGTTGTCCCACGGGGGGCTCACAGTCTTAATCCCCATTTTCCAGATGAGGGAACTGAGGCACAGAGAAGTTAAGCGACTTGCCCAAAGTCACACAGCTGACAAGTGGTGGATCTGGGATTGGAACCCATGACCTCTGACTCCTAAGCCTAGGCTCTTTCCACTAAGCCATGCTGCAATCTAAACTGGGTCATTGGTTAACATGCCTTAAGAGAACACTAATTATTCTCATACGTTTTTTAATTGATAAGTTTTGTAATAGAAGATAATTCAAAACACATTTTGCTTGCTTACTTTCAAAGCAAGTAAAGAATTGAATTTATATTTTGCTTTTTGGTCTAATATTCAATCACCAAAATTTTTGAGTTTTTAAGGTCATTCTTCTTAGGTAGTTTCTGAAAGAAACTATGGTCAATCTTTTCCTCTCTAAAGGGTCTCAATTAGCCACCCAACCTGTTCAGCCATAAGATGAGAATTCTGAGACAAAATCCCTTTTTGGGTCCAACCCAGAAATGGTGATGCCTTGACTTTCTAAGAGCATGATAGTTAGGCACCAGAAAGGAATTCATTTGACTGAAATTCAGCCCTGAGAATGTTCGCTCTGACTTCCTTTAAGGTCTGAAACTCATTCCTGAGAAAATGATGATTTGTATTGACATAAGATTAGATTTTAAGATTAGACCAAAAAAGGAGAACTCCTGAAAAGAGGGACTTCATTTTACACTTCCTTTGGCCTAGTGGAAAGAGCAGAGGCCTGGGAATCAGAGGACCTGGGTCCTAATCCCAGCTCTGTCAGTTGCCTGTTCTTTGGCCTTAGGCAAGTCACTTAAATTCTCTGGACCTCGGTTTCCTCCACTGTAAAATGGGGATTCAAAACCTGTTCTCGTTCCTAGTTAGTCTGCTGAACCCCATGTGGAACAGGGACTGTGCCTGACCCGATTAACTTGTATCCACTCCAGCGCTTAGAGTAGCGCTTGACATATAGTTAAGCTCTTAACAAATGCCATTCAAAAAAGTCTCTCAGGCTTAATACGGTACTCAGAACAAAGTAGGTATTAAATAAATACTAATGAAAGGGACTTTCTGAAGAGGGAGTTGGGTGAAATAGTCAGAATCACATCTTCAATCAATCAATCAATCGTATTTATTGAGTGCTTACTGTGTGCAGAGCACTGTACTAAGCGCTTGGGAAGTACAAGTTGGCAACATATACACAGGTTGACTGGGGGAAAATCCCATATAGGTGAATGTTCAGTTGATCAATTAACACTTAGAGAATACTTACAGAATGTTACTGTTCTCTGCCTTGAGAAAATTTACCTGCTGCTCTCTAAGGGCTGAAACTCAGGAAGATCAGAATGAAATATGCTGTCCTTCAACATTTTCGAGAAAATCCTATGAACCACAAAGGGGTTCGTCACTGCTTCTAAATTTGAGAAGAGCATTGTACTCTTCCACCTTTAAAGATCTGGTTTTCTTGTCAGAGTGACTGCTATGTTATTCATTCATTTATTCAATTGTATGTAATGCGCACTTACTGTCTGCAGAGCACTATACTAAGCACTTGGGAAGTACAAGTCGGCAACATATAGAGATGGTCCCTACCCAACAACAGGCTCACTGTCTAGAAGATGTATCAATAATAATTGTGATATCTTTCCACCCTTCACCTAAAAACATAGAAAACTGAGCTGTGTAAAATCTGTAAAGGCTTCCCTCTGTGGATTTACACTGTCGGGAGGCCGGGGAAGAGAAATTGTCCCTCCCACCCCCTTAATCCTAGGTCTGGTTCAGGGGGAACCCTCCGTAGTTGCAGAGCTCTGTTTGGGATGGCAGCCATGTGCTGGTGCTGACCATCATCCATGGTATTTATTGAGCGCTTATTGTGCGCATTGTACTGTACTAAGTGCTTGGGAGAGTGCAGTACAACAGAGTTGACAAACAACGTTCCCTGCTCACAATGAGCTTACAGTTTGATCCTGCTTGTCATCAGCACTACAAGCTTCTTCATCTCTCCTGCCTGCCTGGTCTGCCTGGGGAAGCAGCATGGCTCAATGGAAAGAGCTAGGGCTTGGGAGACAGGGGCCATGGGTTCAAATCCCAGCTCTGCCACATGTCTGCTGTGTGACCTTGGGCAAGTCACTTAACTTCTCTGAGCCTCAGTTACCTCATCTGTAAAATGGGGATTAAGACTGTGAGCCCCACGTGGGACAACCTGATCACCTTGTATTCCCCCCAGCGCTTAGAACAGTGCTTTACACATAGTAAGTGCTTAACGAATACCATCATGATTATTATTATTAAGTCACTACACTTCTCTGGGCCTCAATTCCCTCATCTGGAAAATGGGGATTGAGATAGGGGACAGAGACCGTGTCCAACTTGATTTGCTTGTATCCACCCCAGCAATTAGTTCAGTGCCCAGTACATAGTAAGCGCTTAACAAAATACCATAATTGTTATTATCAGTTATGGGCTGTGTGCCACTCAGGGCCTTTCAGGAATCATGCACAAGGAAGTAATTCCATGGCAATCCTTCTTTGCCTTCACAGACCCAACCTCACGTGCAAATTACAACAAAAAGTACTTCCTGTCAAACCTCCTTTCGTTAATTACCTGAGTCAGATCACATTAGCATCAATAAAAAAGGGTGGGATTCCAGAATTTTTAGAATGTCATGCAGATGTAATAATAATAATAATAATGTTGGTATTTGTTAAACACTTACTATGTGCCAAGCACTGTTCTAAGTGCTGGAGGAGATTCACGGTTGTCCCACGTGGGGCCCACAGTCTTAATCCCCATTTTACAGATGAGGGAACTGAGGCACAAAGAAGTTCTTGCCCAAAGTCACACAGCTGACAAGTGCCGGAGCTAGGATTAGAACCCGTGACCTCTGACTCCCAAGCGCGTGCTCTTTCCACTGAGCCATGCTGCGTCTCGTGTGTGATGTGAGAGGTTGCTATTTCTTCATCAGTAAAAAATAGATTAAAAAGAAAAATCTATTGCACAAAGAGTAGGGTCTGGAATATATCCCTAACTTCTTCCCTTGGGTAAGGAGAGCCAGGGCAATGCATTTTGGTGGAGACTTCTTTCTGCAGATTTATACAAGGTGTAGAGAATTTACATCAGTCAGGCAACAGTATTTTTTGAGCACTTACTATGTTTAGAGCACTATGAAGTAATTAGTGGTGTACAATAGAGGTAAAAGACATAATCCCTGCCTTCGAGGATCTTACAAATTTAACGGGGGAGACAGACACAGAATTTCTGACCCACATGAGAAAGAAGACACTGGAAAGATGGGTAGGTGAATATATAAGTGCTTAAATAGTATGTAAATCAATAAGTGCCAAAGTTCTATAGGTGACTGTGCATAGGTGTATAAGAACATAAGAAGCCACTTGTCTGCTGTGTGACCTTGGGGAAGTCACTTAACTCCTCTGTGCCTCAGGTACCTCATCTGTAAAATGGGAATTTAGATTGTGAGCCCCATGTGGGACAGGGACTGTGCAACCTATTTGATTGTATTTACCCCAGCACTTAGTATAGTCCCTGGCACATAGTAAGTGATAAATAATGCTACTAAAAAACCCCCCGCTGAATTAATAGTTGGGAGGATTTGATCTGGATAGAAGAAAAATGTACTGGGGAAAGCCTCCTGGAGAAAGTAAGATTTCAGAAGGGATAAGAAGACGGGGAGAGCTATAACTTCAGATAACTGGCTTTCTGAGTGGGAAAAAAATATGCCCCCCTCTTCTATTCCTTATGGCATCACACATTACGCTGTATGTGCATGTGACAGAACAGAGAGTTTGTAAGATTGACAAAGACGTGAGTGGTCAGGTGTAACAAATTAGACTTTACAGTTATAATAATAATAATAATAATGGCATTTGTTAAGTGCTTACTATGTGCAAAGCACTGTTCTAAGTGCTGGGGGGATACAATGTGATCAAGTTGTCCCACGTGGGGCTCACAGTCTTAATCCCCATTTTTACAGATGAGGTAACTGAGGCTCAGAGAAGTTAAGTGACTTGCCCAAGGTCACACAGCAGACTTGTGGTGGAGTCAGAATTCGAACCCATGACCTCTGACTCCAAAGCCCGTGCTCTTTCCACTGAGCCATGCAGTTATCCCTATAGCAGGGGTAGCTGAAACCATAGGAGGAGATGAACTCCTCATAATAATAACGACAATAATAATGGTATTTGTTAAGCATTTACTATGTGTGAGGCACTGTGCTATATACTGGGGTGGGTACAACCAAATCAGGTTGGACACAGTCCCTGTCCTGCGTGGGGCTCACAACCTTAATCCCTATGTTACAGATGAGGTAACTGAGGCCCAGAGAAGTGAAGTGACTTGCCCAAGGTCGTACAGCACAGAAGAGGTGGAGCCGGGATTAGAACCCATGACCTTCTAGCACCCAAGCCTGTGCTCTATACACTACGCCACACTGCTCCCCTGAGTGACTGCAAAGTGACCCAGAACATTGGCTAAAATAAAAAATGATGGTACTTTCCAATTATTGCTCACATCTAGTCCAGTCTTAGTTCCTGCCAACGCCAATGCCCATCCAGCCCAGTCAAGCTAGAGCAGAGCAGCAAAGTGGCCCTGAACTCGGAGAAGGCCAGGCCCAGAAGAGCCTGGTTTTGTTGCTTCATAGTCATTCCACAAGACAAAAGAGAGAGAGAGAGAGAGAGAGAGAGAGAGAGAGAGAGAGAGAGAGAGAGAGAGAGAGAGAGAGAGAGAGTGTGGATGCACACATGGGCACCATCAAAACCAGTGACTGTGGAGGGCCTAGAGCCAGCCAAACCAGCCTGAATCTGGACAAATAATAACAACTATAATAATAATGGCTTTTGTTAAGCACTTACTATGTGCCAAGCACTGTTCTAAGCCCTGGGGTAGATACAAGATAATCAGGTTGTCCCACGCGGGGCTCCCAGTCTTCCTCCCCGTTTTATAGATGAGTTAACTGAGGCACAGAGAAGCAAAGTGACCTGCCCAAAGTCACCCAACTGACAAGTGGCGGAGCCAGGATTAGAACTCACGACCTCTGACTCCCAAGCCCGGGCTCTTTCCACCAAGCTGCAGGTTATCACTTCACTTACTTGATATGGGACTTGGGGGTAAATTTACTTAATTTCTCTCTGCTTCAGTCTTCTTGTCTGTAAAATAGGGATTAATTCCTATTCTCCCTCTCCTCTTGATGGTGAGCCCCATGTAGGTCAAGGACTGTGTTCAACTTGGTTATCTTATCTCTAGGCCAGCAGACTGGATAGAGCACGGGCCTGGGAGTTAGAAGGTCATGGGTTCTAATCCCCGCTCCACCTCTTCTCTGCTGTACGACCTTGGGCAAGTCACTTCACTTCTCTGGGCCTCAGTGACCTCATCTGTAACATGGGGATTAAGATTGTGAGCCCCACGCAGGACAGGGACTGTGTCCAACCTGATTTGCTTATATAATGATAAAAAAAAATAATAGCATTTCTTAAGCGCTTACTGTGTGCAGTGCACCATTTAGTTCAGTGCCTGGCACATAGTAAATGCTTAACGAATGCCACAGTTATCATTATGCAGCGTGGCTCAGTGGAAAGAGCATGGGCTTTGGAGTCAGAGGTCATGGGTTCAAATCCCAGCTCTGCCAATTGTCAGCTGTGTGACTTTGGGCAAGTCACTTAACTTCTCTGTTCCTCAGTTACCTTATCTTTAAAATGGGGATGAAGACTGTGAGCTCCACGTGGGACAACCTGATCACCTTGTAACCTCCCCAGCTCTTAGAACAGAGCTTTGCACATAGTAAGCGCTTAATAAATGCCATTATTATTATTCACTTAATTCGGTGCTGGGTACGTAGTAAGTACTTAATTACTATCATTAGTGTTATTATCATGATTATTGTGATTTCAAGAAAAGTCAGTCATAGAACCGCAGTTTGGGTCAAGTGTCTCTTGAAACACATCATCTTCCTCACTTATAATAATAATAATAATGATGATGGTATTTGTTAAGCGCTTACTATGTGCAAAGCACTGTTCTAAGCATCATCATCATCATCATCATCAATCGTATTTATTGAGCGCTTACTATGTGCAGAGCACTGTACTAAGCGCTTGGGAAGTACAAATTGGCAACATATAGAGACAGTCCCTACCCAACAGTGGGCTCACAGTCTAAAAGGGGGAGACAGAGAACAAAACCAAACGTACTAACAAAATAAAATAAATAGAATAGATATGTACAAATAAAATAAATAAATAAATAGAGTAATAAATATGTACAAACATATATACATATATACAGGTGTTGTGGGGAAGGGAAGGAAATATAACGCTGTCTTCTGAAAAGCCTGGGCCCTGAGAGTCTCGGGTTCTCGACTGCCAATTTCCACGGGAATCGTCAAGCTGCCCTGAGCTGCCGGCTTGAACTCCTCTGCCGAAAGTGGCCGCAAATCGCCTCTCCCCGCATCCTCGGTTGTCTTTTTAGCAAAAGCGGGGTTCCTTACGGTTCTTGGGATCCCTCAGAAAAGAAACACTCCTTCTGAGAAGACTCTCGTCCTCTTGTCTTGAAGATCATAAGAGGATCATTAAAATTAACAAAATCATAACTAACTTGATTCAGAACAGAGGACTTCTTCATCAATTCCAGACTGCAGGGTAACCTCTCCCATTTGCTGTTCAATAATTTGATGAGCTAACTCTTCTATGGTTGCCATGATCTTTACAACTCCAAAATGTCCTGCTGCCGTTTTGTTCCTCCCCGTCTCCTTCGTTATTCGTCCCCTGCGCACTGGGGGGACACAAGGTGATCAGACTGTCCCACGTGGGGCTCACAGTCTTAATCCCCATTTTACAGACGAGGGAACTGAGGCACAGAGAAGTTAAGTGACTTGCCCAAAGTCACATAGCTGACAATTGGCGGACTCGGGATTTGAACCCATGATCTCTGACTCCAAAGCCCGGGCTCTTTCCACTACTTGCCAGTATCAAGCAGCACCCATAACATCATCAATCGTATTTATTGAGCGCTTACTGTGTGCAGAACACTGTACTAAGCGCTTGGGAAGTACAAGTTGGCAACACATAGAGACAATCCCTACCCAACAGTGGGCTCACAGTCTAAAAGCGAAATGATTAATGAGATTTAAGTTGGTGTTACATTCATGACTTCTGTACAGCAACCCTGGGCAGAACAGGAAGTCCTGAGCAATCAGATGAGGATCAATCTCTCACCTCTAATATATTACTGAGATAGAGGTAGGGTGGAAGCCAGACACACCTTATATTCCCTTCAGGAGCGCCCAAAAAAGGGAACGAAAAGGAAGAGAGACTTCAGTCAACTACCAAAAAATGACAACTCAAAAGATGACAGTCTTGTCATGGCACTGTGATGTTTACATCATAGAATTGCATTAGTATGTTATGTTGCAAAAACACAGTGCCACATGGCAAATCTCACAGAGGCATGTGAGAGTGTCACTCTGTGATCTTATGGCTCTTTGTGACTCCATTCACTAATGAAATAGCTCTCAAGATTGAGGACCACTGACCTCTAGGTCAGGGCAAAGGCATGAGAAATGCATAATTCTGCACTGATATCCCAGAGGAATGACCCCCATACCGCAGTCCTTGTCTAGGCAAAACGCCCATGAATTTTAGCGATGTTTAGATTGCAAAAGTCCTGTTGGATCAGGGACTCGGTGTACGCAACCTTGAGCCATTCATTTAACCTTGGTACATCTCAGATGATGTTCAGGATTTTAAAAAACTAGGTTGAGGAAAAAGTTTCTCGGTCTCAGAGAAAACCCAGAGTTGAAGCTCGGCTGAGTCTTCCCGATGAAGTAAATGGCAAAAGTGGATAATAAGGAGAAATAAGATGGTATCAAGTTATCCCTGCAGCAAATTAGCTTTCTCCTAGATGAATTCTCATGTTCAGGCACAGAATGAATATGAGGATTTTCAGTGAAGTACTGTAGGGTTGTATAAGCAAACTCACTTTGGCGCAATAGACGAGTCATTGCATTCTATCACGCCAATGATCCATGGATAATGGGTCACTAGGGGATTTAAGAACTGTATCTTTCAGCTCATGCCAAAGATGTATGCCGATGTGCACTGATGTGAACCACAGTCTGACACACCTTGAAGCATCTTCAAAACCCTTCAGGCAGCCTGTCAGACAGTTTCACCAAGATAGTTATGAGACTAAAGGTCGTCGGTAGGCAATGCACTTTGTAAACAATTTCAGTAACTGATTTATTTCCCTATTTTTTTTCCTCTTTAAAACAAAACAAGACTACCCCCTAAGAATCTAAATCTCCAGAGACACATAAATCCTTAAGGATGTATTCTCTTGGTGTTCAATACCCTCCTTGTTTTTTGGGTTTTTTTAAGGCTAAATGTCAATTTTGAAGATTAAAATTGTCTTCTGCTTAAGAATTTCAGTATATGAGTAACCTTTGGACCACAGATGGTTTGATGATTTTAAACAGGAAGTATCATGCATAATTCAGTGCCTATATATATGATGTGTCTTTATTGTGTAAGAAATGGGATCAGAAAAGCCCAAAGTGAAATTTTTCCTATTTGATGGGTTTCATTTAATTGCTACTGAAGAACTACCCATGCTTAACTAGGGGGAAAAGGTTACTTTACTGTTTCTATTTTTATAGCAGAAAAGAGTCACATTCATGAAAATGCTTTGTAAGAAAACACTTGATAGAGCTTGAATGTTTAAAGCCAAAAGAGTTACATGTAAACCATTACCTATACCATGTGAGTGTTCTTAACACAGAAACTTAACTAACAACCATTTGGTGACCTACATTTCAATTAACAAACAGCAAAGAAATCCTGTTAACCTTTTGGTTATTTTCTCACCTTTATCTCCACATTCCCCTTCTTCTGTTGCTCCTTTAAATTAATGGATCGCTAGGGAATGGGAAGGACACGGGGAGAGAAACAGAAACAAATCATGAAGAACTAGGAGCTCCACAAGTCACAGAAAAACAGGAAGGAGAGCTGGTTAACAGAAAAGAGGAATGATGAGCGAAACCAAGCGAGGCGAGAAGGACAGGAGCAGGAAGAAATAAATACACCTTTGGAAATATGTATGTGTGCGTCTCTCATAGGCGGAGAACATGCAGGTAGAGTAAAAGAGGGTCTAGGCTTCTAAAATGATTGCATAGAGCTAATAAATCACTGAAAAGGTGATAAGAGAAAAGGGTCAGAGTGGAAGGGAAAGAAGAACTAAAAGAATAACACACTAGAGGGTCAGAAAGAGTAATTTAGTGCTGTGATCCCGGTTCTGAGGATTGTGCTTTCAAACACACTTAGTGTTATGCACCCAGTGCTGTTGCATTAATAATCTGCTGATTTAACATTAAAGTCATTCATCGTGGGCTGGGAACGTATCTACCAACTCCGTTATACTGTACTCTCCCAAGCGCTTAGTACCGTGTTCTGCACACAGGAAGTGCTCAATAAATGCAATTGATTAATTGATTGATTGCTTTTTGGTGCTTAGAAGAGATATAATGTATAACAAACCAGTGAAATTAAACCAGGGTGCAAGAACATTGTTAGCCATGTCACGATAACATTTCCCTGTTGATCAAATGGCCCAACCTAATAATAATAATAATAGCATTTATTAAGCACTTAGTATGTGCAAAGCACTGTTCTAAGTGCTGGGGAGGTTAGAAGGTGATCAGGTTGTCCCCCGGGGGGGGCTCACAGTCTTAATCCCCATTTTACAGATGAGTCAGCTGAAGCACAGAGAAGCAAAGTGACTTGCCCAAAGTCGCACAGCTGACAATTGGCCGAGCTATTTGAACCCATGACCTCTGACTCCGCAGTCCATGCTCTTTACATTGAGCCATGCTGATCTCCCCTAAGAGAAGTGATCCATCAGGTGATGATGATAGAAGATTGCAGGAAAAATTAGGGGGGTCTAGCCACTTTTTAGGCTGTGAGTCTCCCGAGATACAGGGGCTGTGTCTAATTCCCATCCGTCTATTCTCTCCCAGCACTTAGCCCAGTGTTCTGCACCCATGAAGTGCTTACTACTACTAAAGTACTTACTACTACTACTGGAGGAGCAGCGTGGCTCAGTGGAAAAAGCACAGGCTCTGGAGTCAGAGGTCAGGGGTTCAAATCCCGCCTCTTCCAATTGTCAGCTGTGTGACTTTGGGCAAGTCACTTCACTTCTCTGGGCCTCAGTTCCCTCATCTGTAAAATGGGGATGAAGACTCTGAGCCCCATATGGGACAAGCTGATTACCTTGTAACCTCCCCAGCGCTTACAACAGTGCTTTGTACATATTAAGTGCTTAATAAATGCCATTATTATTATTATTACTACACTTGGTGACTGGAACTAGGAGGTGTTAGCCTCTATTCTGGCCTTTTTTAAAAAAAAATATATTTGTTAAGCACCCACTTTGTGCCGGGCACTGAACTAAGCACTGGGGCAGATACAAGTTTATCAGGTTGGACACAGTCCCTGTCCCACAGTAGGCTCACAGTTTTAATCCCCATTTTACAGATGAGGAAACTGAAGCCCAAAGATGTGAAGCTGAGAAGCAGCGTGGCTCAGTGGAAAGAACACAGGCTTTGGAGTCAGTGGTCATGAGTTCATAACCCAGCTCTGCTGATTGTCAGCTGTTTGACTTTGGGCAAGTCACTTAACTTCTCTGTGCCTCAGTTACCTCATATGCAAAATGGGGATTGACTGTGAGCCCCCCATGGGACAACCTGATCACCTTGTAACCTCCCCAGCATTTAGAACAGTGCTTTCAACATAGTAAGCAAAGCATAGTAATAAATGCCATTATTATTATTATTATTATTAAGTGACTTGCTCAAGATCACACAGCAGACTAGTGGTGGAGTTGGGATTAGAACCCAGACTGAGCCCCCTTTTTCCTCTCCTCCTGCCCATCCCCCTCCACCCTACCTCCTTCCCCTCCCCACAGCACCTGTATATGTTTGTACAGATTTATTACTCTATTTATTTTACTTGTACTTATTTACTATTCTATTTTGTTGATGATGTGCATCTAGCTTTACTTCTATTCATTCTGATGACTTGACACCTGTCCACATGTTTTGTTTTGTTGTCTGTCTCCCCCTTCTAGACTGTGAGCCCGTTGTTGGGTGGGGACCATCTCTATATGTTGCCAACTTGTACTTCCCAAGCGCTTAGTACAGTGCTCTGCACACAGCAAGCGCTCAATAAATACAATTGAATGAATGAATGAACCCAGATCCTTCCAACTCCCAGGCCTGTGCTCCTTCCACTAGGCCAAGCTGCTTCTCAAGGCTGCACATTCTACCTTCAGCATTTGGCAATCCTGGTTTTAATTCATACCCCTGCCCCACCTCAGACCACAGTTTAAATTAGGAAAACTCACCTGACCCCACCTTGAGATTCTGGGGAATTAATCTGGGGTTTGCACATCACTCATCTTGCACTTCTTATCCTCATTCCGGCCCCTTTCTCACCTTGACAGTTCTCTGCTGTCTTTGCAGACAGCCGCTTGGAAAGAGTAGTGGGATGGTATTGCCCTGCATCCCCAACACGAAACGTTTTCCTTTTGGGTGGAAAATCATCATACAGCTCGGTGTCTAGTATGGTGAAAAATATAAATCTGTGTATTCACTAAATTAAACTAGCCAAATGGCCCAGGAAAATGACTACGCGTGGCAGCGGTGAGCTGAAGGAAGCAATTGCTGCTGTGAAGCAATCAGTGTCAACCGTGAGGCTTGAGGAGAAAGAAAAACTTGGAAGAGCCTTGGAGGAGATGATAAGAAGAGAACCAAGGTGAGATGGGATCGTAGAGAAGCAGGGGAGGTAGGACTTCCTCCAGATTCTTTTTTTTTTTATGGTATTTGTTACTATGTGTCAAGCACCGTTCTAAGCACTGAGGTAGCTACAAATTAATTAGCTCAGACATGGTCCCTGTCCCACATGAGACTCCCAGTCTGAGCAGGAGGGAGAACAGGTATTGAAACCTCATTTTACAGTTGAGGAAACTGAGGCACAAAGAAGTTAAGTGATTGCCCCAAGTTATACAGAAGACAAGGGCTGGAGCCAGATTTAGAACCCAGGTCCTCCTACTCCCAGGCCCATTCTATTTCCAAAAGGCCACGCTGCTTCACTTTGATGTTCCCCCATACCAGTTCTCTCTTTGGCCCTTCTTCCACACCTTGGGGAGAGCACAAATGTGAGTCTGGATTGTCCTGAAACTCCTGACTCACGCACAGGAGTTTCTGATAAACAACCCACATTCATGCTGCATTAGTGTAGCAGTGTGGCACAGTGCAAAGAGCACGGGTTTTGGAGTCAGAGGTCAGGGGTTCAAATTTCGGCTCCACCAATTGTCAGCTGTGTGACTTTAGGCAAGCCTTTTAACTTCTCTGTGCCTCAGTTACCTCATCTGTAAAATGGGGATTAAGATTGTGAGCCCCACGTGGGACAACCGGATCGCCTTGTATCCCCCCAGGGCTTAGAACAGTGCTTTTCACATAGTAAGTGCTTAACAAATACCATTATTATCATTATTATTATTATTATTAAAGTGGATACTCCATGACCCTGACTGCAGAGAAGAAACTGAAATGCTACCTGCTCATTTTATCAAGAACATAACTGTGAAAATGTCGGTCAACAATGCTGCTTCTTCTACATGGCCAAAGGCCTTCATCTTCTCTATTTTAGTTTATCACTAACGTCTCTAATACTTGTAGCTGTTTCTCCCAGCCCCCAAAATGGCCTCGATTACAAGTATTGAGAAAAATGGAAGAAGGTGTTTAGGTAGATGGGGCGATCCAGAGGATTGCTAATAGAAAGAGAAAAAAAGAAGGAGGCTGAGTGGATTGGGAACCGAGTAAAATAGGACAATACAGCCACTTCTCCAAGGAAAATGTCCTGAGGAATTTAATAATAATACTAATGAGAATCTTATTTGTTAAGCACTGGCACTGTACTAAGTGCTGGGAAATCAGATTGGATGCAGTCTCTGTCCCACGTGGGGCTCACAGTCTCAATTACCACTTTACAGATGAGGTAACAGAAGCGTAGGGAAGTGAAGTGACTTGTCCAAAGTCACACGGCAGACAAGTGGCAGAGCCGGGATTAGGACCCATGACCTTCTGACTCTCAGATCTATGCTTTAGCCACTATGCCATGCTTAAAGGTACATCTCCTCCAAGAAGCCTTCCCTTACTAAGCCCCCATTTCCTCTTCTCCTACTCCCATCTGCATCACCCTTGGGCTTGGATTTGCTCCCTCTTTTCACTCCTCCCTCAGCCCCACGGCGCTTATGTACGTACCCATAATTTATTCATTTATATTAATGTCTATCTCCCCGTCTAGGCTTATAAACTTATTGTGGGCGGGGATCATATCTGCCAACTCTCTTATATTATACTCTCCCAAGTGCTTAGTACAGTGCTCTGCACACAGTAAGCACTCAATGAATACGACTGATTAATAGATTGATTGACTTTATTCCTTACTGATCAATGGTTTGTCCTGCTCCAATCTAATCCCATGGTGTCAGGTCTGTCCCTGGGGAGTCTGGGTAGGGGATCTGTCTAAATTCTTAGAACAGTGCTTTGCACATGGTAAGCGCTTAATAAATGCCATTATTATTATTATTATTAAATTCTAGCCCAGTGGCTCCTTAGTAAGAGCGGATGATTTCTTGAAGGCCCCGGAAACTAGAGTCTACTTTGAGGCAGGTTTTAGACCCCTCAATTTGTTTGGGAATTCCAGCAAACCACAGATCTGAACTCTCGCTATCTACAACCTACCCCAGCTTGCTAAACAATTTTCTCCATCTTCAAGTTGCCCTGGGCCCAAGCCAGTCTTGGTTGCCTCCTTAATGATGGCATTTGTTAAGTGTTTACTATGTGCCGAGTATGACCTTGGGCAAGTCACTTAACTTCTCTGGGCCTCAGTGTCCTCATCTGTAAAATGGGATTTAGACTGTGCGTCCCATGTGGGACATGGACTGGTTCCAATCTGATGATCTTGTATCTACCCCAGGGCTTAGTACAGTGCCTCATACATAGAGAAGCAGTGTGGCTCCATGGAAAGAGCACGGGCTTTGGAGTCAGAGGTCATGGGTTCAAATCTCGGCTCCACCACTGATCAGCTGTATGACTTTGGGCAAGTCACTTAACTTCTCTGTGCCTCAGTTACCTCATCTGTAAAATGGGGATGAAGACTGTGAGACCCCTGTGGGACAACCAAATCACCTTGTAACCTCACCCGTGCTTAGAACAGTGCTTTGCACAAAGTAAGCACTTAATAAATGTCATTATTATTATTATTAACAAATGCCATTATTATTAGTATTAATAATGATAGAGTGGGGATTAAGATTTTGAGCCCCATGTGGGACAGGGACTGTGTCCAACCTGATTAAGCAGCGCAGCTCAGTGGAAAGAGCACGGGCTTGGAAGTCAGAGGTCATGGGTTTGAATCCTGGCTCCACCACTTGTCAGCTGTGTGACCTTGGGCAAGCCACTT